>NC_091068.1:80896255-81205324 GCF_000393655.2 Nicotiana sylvestris | reverse complement strand
ATGTAGTTACTTCAACCTCAAATGGAAGTTGTACCTGCACCACAATAGGATTGAGTGTGACTGCAAGCTTCTTAAGATCGTCACCCTCTTTGATAAGTCCAATCGATCCCTCGGGATCCCACTCCTCATCAGTTTCTATCTCATTGATCCCTTCGCCCCTATGATATGGAAGAGGATTGTTGCGGACGTTGGGTGTAGCTTCCTTCGCCTGTATGACCTTATTATCAATCAATGTCTAGATCTTATCTTTCGATTTCGGCACTCATCAATAGTGTGCCCTTTAATACCAGAATGATATGTACAGGTTTTATTTAGGTTGACCCATTGAGACGAATCCTCCATTTCTACAACAGGAATAGGGGTGACATAACTAGCAGCCTTCAACCTTTCGTACAGCTGGTTGATGGGTTCAGCAATGGCAGTGTATTGTCTGGGTGGTTTGCGATCAAAATTAGGTCGGGGTTTTTGATAGTTTTGATGGGTTGGAGGTGAATGATAGTAGGCTAGCTGGGTGTTATAAGTGTGATAGGTAGTAGCGGGTTGAGAATATATGGGAGTTAAGGGTTGGTACGTAGGTGGAGGTGTTTGGTATGTGAGTGGAGATTTTGGGCCTTGGGCCACCTTTACTGCCCCTACTTCTTTTTTCTTTAATATACCCCCTGACATCAATGCTTTGTTCATGGCCTACAGTGCCTCAAAATTTTTCACCATCCCGCTTTTAATACCCTCTTCAATCCTTTCTCCGAGTTCGATAATATCGGAGAACTTATGGTTTTCAATAACCATTAGCCTTTCGTAATACTGTGGGTCTTGTGCCTTGACAAAGAACTTGTTCATTTGTTCCTCGTCTAATGCTCTGACCTTGGCTACTTCCGACCTCCATCGAGTAGCATACTCGCGAAAAGTCTAATTGTCTTCTTCTTTAGGTTCTGGTTATAGAAGACATACGATGCATTCTCCGTATTAAACTTGAACTGGTTCATAAAATTTGATGCCATGCTCACCCAATTGGCCCACTTCTTAGGATTCTGGCTTATGTACCAGGACAAGGCATCTCCGGTAAGACTTCTCAAGAAGATATTCATTCAAATCCTTTCATCTTTTCTGACCCCCACGAGCTTGTCATAATAAGTTCTCAGATGAACCTTAGGATCACCCGTTATGTCAAACATTTTGAACTTGGGAGGTTTGTAACCCTCCGGCAGTTCCACATCTGGTTGTATATAAATCCTCATAGTTTAGACATTATACCCCTTTACCTCCTTCAACACCCTGAACTCGACTTGTCAACTTCTTGATCTCCTCGGCCATGTTCTTGATGAGTAGGTCCTTCTCGGCAAATTCTGGAGCGTATGATGTTGGTTGAGTAGAGTGAGGTAAGGTTTTCACGTATATGGGATTGTTTTGGTGGGTGCCAGGGGTTGGAGTGTAGTGGTGATCATTAGTGAAGTTTTGCAAATTAGGGATAGGTTGCTGGATATTTTGGGGAGTAAGGTAAGTGGTTTGCGGGTACTGGGTAGGAAGATGTTGGTGCAGAAGACGAGTGGATACTGGTGGAGGATTAGGATTTTGGGAAGGATTTGCATATTGATGGGGTGCGGGAGGATTTTGTGGACATTGGTTTGGAGTATTTTGAGGAGATGCTGGGTTTTGAACATTTTGTTGGTTAACGTCAGGGACGTTTAGGGTGAGGGAGAGGTTTGCCAAGTTGTGGACCTGCTCAAGTTCTCCTTGTAACTCTAGTATTTTCTGTTCCAATCGTAAGACCAAATCATTCTGGGTCGGAGTACTCCGACCGTCTGAAGTTTCAATATTCTCACCATTTTTTTGGATACCACATAAATCATCCATCTTAGCTTTCCCTCTGTTTTTCGGATTACTCGGATGAGGGAGAGGTGGAGGGCCTCTAGATCTGGTGTGATATGCTGACGATGCCAGTATGTGCGAACCAACCTTAGGGGATGGGAGTAATAAAAATAAAGAAAAACAAAAGGTAAACAAGTCAGTAAGGATTTTAAAAATGTTTGCAGTATTTAAACACATATTGAGAGAATGTAAATCTGCGTCCTAATTTGGGAGCCCCGTTGTGCCCGAGGTAGGCCTAGAGACACATTGATTTGGAGAATTTCAGTGCCGATAATTGCCTCATTTCATTAATGTAAAAATAGATGAATCTAAAATGACACTAAATAAGATAAGTCACTGATGGCATTTGGCCTTTTTACATTTGAAAAAGTAAATAAACCTAATCTACTTGGTCCTATAAGGACCTTCTCCAGGCTTGCTATTTTTGTCTTCATCGATCAAATTCCCCAGTTCGCACAGGTTAAGCAATAGGTATGCCCTTGCTAAATGTCCTACGCTTCCTTCGGCGTTCTGGCAATCGGTGACTCTCTTCCTCATTTTTCCCTCCAACCCAACCCAAGGAAGTGATAGAGAATTTGTCATGAAAAATATGATAAGATCTGCTGTGACCATATCATTCATAGAGGAAGTCAAAAGATATGTAAGATTTCTTCAGGGACTCCAAGTCCTCATTCTTTTTCAGACCCATCATCTTCAGAAACCCTTTGGAAGTGTGATTTTCTGGCACCAAAAACCAGGACTATCCCAAGGAAGCCCAGCGAATCCCCTATTTCTTCCAAGAGAGGGGTCATTTCTATGTTTCCAAAGCGAAACACAGCTCTTTCCTTATCCCAGAATATTGTGGCAGCTTCGATCAACATGTTGTTCGGTTGGAGGTCCAATAGAGAAGGCAAACTTCCCAAGACCCTTTTCACATGATTTTTATCACTTGATGGAAGATCCTCCCACCAATCTAGCAGCTGTGGTGCTTGAAAATAGGCAATTAAATCCAGATAAAGGGGAAAGGGAAAGGGTGCGCACGTATTAATAGAATAAAGAATGCTTAAGACTAATTCACAAAAAGCAAGTTTGTTATGGTAAGAGACTAATTATCCCCAGCAGAGTCGATGTGCTGTCGTGACCCCTTTTTCTCTTGAAATAGGGGTTTCGACATTTTTGTGGCAACTCCTTTCCTTTTGGGATCGGGTAAGGGATTTGAAGAGTCTCCACCTAATGGATTAAGGTGCGTTAGGACACCTAGATCAATTAACCCATGAAACTAGTTTACATCACCAGAGATTGGGTAAGAGCTCAAAATTACCTTGAGGAGAAGGTGTTAGACACCCCTCGAGGTCCACAACGGTGCGTCCCAGCCAAACTCAATTAAGCGAATTAGTCTTATGGAAAATAAACAATTTAGACAAATTACATTAAAATAGGAATTAAAGGGGTCCTACATTTTTAACCTATAGGATCATTTCCATGCAATACTTGGTAACTTTACCCAAATTGGGGTGTTACGCATAGCATTAGCGCATATGTCATCATCTCCTTTACTACCCCGTTACTATCTTTCATTTGTTACCTAAGCGTTCTAGTAGCTTCTAATGCGTACCTTATGCGTGCACTACCAGTCCCTTACTTAGGATCCTGGAGGTATTAAAGATCTCTATTTTGGATAGTTTTAGACTCACCTACGTTGCTTAAAAATGAGAAAACTAAGGGACAAACAAAATTCAGATAGGACTATTATGTAAGGAGAAAATAAGGGCTCATATTAACCTCCACAAGTAGACAACAAATGCACGCAGTTAAATCAATAGGTTTCTTTAATTAAGGATCCTATAGACAGGATATCTAAATGAGCAAAAATAGAATACAGAACATCAATTTACTAAGGCGTACACTCGGACCTATCAGTTTTGCCTACTGATTTTTATTAAGCCTTAAATCTAGGTGTCTTTAGGCAATAGATATTAGCATTTTTAGGGCCAAAATTCTTTAATTACCCTATTAGTTTGTCTAAGTGATAACCGGGCAGAATCCTATAAACAAGGTATCTAAACTGTTACTTAAAGACTACAGTTTATAAACAAGTTACTGATTTTAATAGGCAGATTATATATTTTAGATCCTATAGGCATGCTTTCTAATTTACAGAATTAGTTACCCCTATAGGCATGATTTCTAAGTGCTGAAACTGATAGTTAGTATTATTTCCTATAGGTATGATGTCTAAGTGCAAAATTGATTTTTATATTTAGTTCCTATAGGCATGATGTCTAAGTGGGCAGAAACATTAATAGAATGTCATACAAATTTAGTAATTTTCACAAGGAAGATCATATATACGTGATCTCTAATGCATATTGAGATTTGAAAATATACGGGAAACATGGGTTGTTGATGCAGAATTAATAAAACAACCTATAAAGAGGATTTCTAGGATGCCAAGTATGAAACTCCATATTTCAAATAGTGGGACAAGATCCTATATGCATGATTTCTAATGGTATGCACATAAAGAATCACAACAACCTACAAACAAGGTTTCTACCCGAACCTGACAAGGATATATAAAAGTCCCGCCCCAGCTTTTACTAATAACCATATATCTATTTTTACAAGGATTATTACGTTATTACAGACCAATATGAATGAATTACACAAAGCTATTCATTACACTATAGGGAGCCTCAGCAGTCCCAACATAAACCTGAGAGCCAGTCCTTCTGCACAACGGTCTTGAAACAGTAGCAAGATCCACAACACCTTAAGCCAGGCTTCCAGTATGTCAAACTTTCCAAAAAGCCTCAAGGACCTCGGGCAATGCTCACACTGGATCCATACATTCAACACAGAATTCATAAGAGATTGGAAATCAGCTCCAATGTGTCAGAGTTCAAAGGAGTCTCAGGACCCTAGGCAGTGCTCACACTGGAGGCGGTAGGAACCTAGATAGCTAAGAGTAGAAGCTTGAAAATAGTATATGTAAGGGATAAGGGACAGTTTTAGAAAATAGTTTGGTTTTTTTTAAGGAACAAATAGGTTCAAGTTACAAGACTACAAATAGAACAAAGTCTATATTTAGGAGATTGGTATTAGTTCAGACATGGATGATATACCAGAATTAAAGCAATCACAACAAGGACAGAAATACTTGAATTACAGATAGAACTAACCACACATATTGGCATTACCTAAACTTGTTCAGAATAGGGAGCATACAACTGAATCCATCAAGATTTCATATTGATAAAGACTATTTAGTCTATTAATTATCACTAGGTGGGACCAAAGAAGTATGCTGAAGTTTGAAATAACCACCTACCTTATGTGTAAACTACCCGTCCCTTACTTATGATCCTGGAGGTATTTAGGATCTCTATTTTGGATAGTTCTAGACTCACCTATATTACTTAAAAATGAGAAAACTAAGCGACAAACAAAATTCAGATAGGACTATCAAGTAAGGAGCAAATAAGGGCTCATATTAACCTCCACAAGTAGACAACAAATGCACGCAGTTAAATCAATATGTTTCTTTAATTAAGGATCCTATAGATAGAATATCTAAATGAGCAGAAACAGAATACATAACATTAATTTACTAAGGCGTGCACTCGGACCTATCAGTTTTGCCTACTGATTTTTATTAAGCCTTAAATCTGGGCATCTTTAGGCAGTAGATATTAGCATTTTTAGGCCCAGAATTCTTTAATTACCCTATTAGTTTGTCTAAGTAATAACCGGGCAGAATCCTATAAACATGGTATCTAAACTGTTAATTAGAGACTACAGTTTATAAACAAGTTACCGATTTTAATAGGCAGATTCTATCTTTTAGATCCTACAGGCATGGTTTCTAATTTACAGAATTAATTACCCCTATAGGCATGATTTCTAAGTGTTGAAACTGATAGTTAGTGTTATTTCCTATAGGCATGATGTCTAAGTGAAAAACTGATATTTGTTTCCTATAGATATGATATCTAAGTGCAGAACTGATTTTATATTTTATTTCCTATAGGCATGATGTCTAAGTGGGCAGAGACATTAATAGAATGTCATACAAATTTAGTAATTTTCACAAGGAAGATCCTATATACGTGATCTCTAATGCATATTGAGATTTGAAAATATTCGGGAAACATGGGTTCTTGTTGCAAAATTATTAAAACAACCTATAAACAGGATTTCTAAGATGCCAAGTAGGAAACTCCAGATTTCAAACAGTGGGACAAGATCCTATAGGCATGATTTCTAATGGTATGCACATAAAGAATCACGGCAACCTACATACATGGTTTCTACCCAAACCTGACAAGGATATATAAAAATCCCTCCCCAGCATTTACTAATAACCTCATATCTATTTTTACAAGGATTATTACGTTATTACAGACCAATATGAATGAATTACACAAAGCTATTCATTACACTATAGGGAGCCTCAGCAGGCCCAACATAAACCTGAGAGCCAGGCCTTCAGCACATCAGTCTTGAAATAATAGAAATATCCACAACACCTTAAGCCAGGCTTCCAGTGTGTCAAAGTTCCCAAAAAGCCTCAAGAACCCCGGGTAATGCTCACACTGAATCCATGCATTCAACACAGAATTCATAAGAGATTGGAAACTAGATCCAATATGTCAGAGTTCAAAGGAGTCTCAGGACCCTAGGTAGTGCTCACACTGGAGGTGGTAGGAACCTAGATAACTAAGAGTAGAAGCTTGAAAATAGTATATGTAAGGGATAAGGGACAGTTTTAGAAAATAGTTTGTTTTTTTAGGAACAAATAGGTTCAAGTTGCATGACTACAAACAGAACAAAGTCCATATTTAGCAGGTTGGTATTAGTTCAGACATGGATGATATACCAGAATTAAAGCAATCACAACAAGGATAGAAATACTTGAATTACAGACAGAACTGACCACACATATTGGCATTACCTAAACTTGTTCTGAATAGGGAGCATACAACTGAATCCATCAAGATTTCATATTGCTAAAGACTATTTAGTCTATTAATTATCACTAGGTGGGACCAAAGAAGCATGCTGAAGTTTGAAATAACCAAGCAAACAAACACATAACACAGGGTAGCAGGAACTAAAGCATACTAATCTAGAAAGAAGTAAATAGAAATCATAGGCTAGACATGCTAAGGTAATGTAACCACACAAACATATAGAACAGAGTGGGTTAACAAGAATTAAGGAATACTAGTCAGGAAGAATGCAAACATATGGCAAACAGAAGCATATTGTCACGACCTTAAACTCAGACCCGGTCGTGATGACGCCTTTCATGAAGACAAGGCCAGCCGACACACACCCAATTCATTTTAAACAATTAAAATAACACAAATTAAGTCTTTAACATGATTAAATCCCAAATAAACAGTGAGATAGTACAATTTGCAGAATAGACACAGCCCGACATCGGGGTGTCACCAGTCATGAGCATCTAATAACCTATTAAAAGTAGGAAGAGTCTATATAATCTATTACAAAACTAAAACAAGGGAAAATAAGATAGGGGAGAAGCACTGGGCTGCGAACGCTGAGCATCTACCTAGTGAACTCTGAACTGCCTGGGCTGGAAGCAATCAGCACTCGCTAGCGGGACCCGAGGCTCCTGTATCTGCACACAGGGTGCGGGGAGTAATGTGAGTACTCCTACTCAATGAGTAATAATAATAAATGAAGACTGAGCGGTAATAAATCACGTAAAGCACAACAACATGCTATAAAGAAACAGTGTAAAACCAATAAAAGGCAATGAAACAGTGAAATCTTATAAAAACATCTTAGTTCAGAATAAGCTTCTTTTAAACACCTTTTTAACAGTTAAGCACGTAAATGAAAAGCAGCTAGAACAGATAAACACATAAAAATCCACCCCTCGGGCACAATGTCAACAGAATCAGCCCCTCGGGTAATAACATAGAACGACACCAGCCCCTCGGACTATATCTCATATCACAATGGGTACCCGCACTCACTAGGGGTGTACATACTCCGGGAGGGGCCCCTTACGTCCCAAGGGCAATATCAATCCATCTCGTGGCATAATCAATAGGCTCTCGGCCTCATATCAACAAGCCACCTCGTGGCGTACAATCTCAGGACCTCAGCCTCACAATCATAAATCAGTGTATCACTACTATGGCGTGTAGCCCGAACCAAAAGTATCCTCACAACAGAGGCCCTCGGCCTTACTCAGTCAGAAATCTCTAAAAGCCACTCGGGCACAGTAAAATATGATACTCAACCCAAAATATCATTTAAAGTATTAAAACAGAGTAAACATGGCTGAGTTATGAAAACAATATAATATAGCATGACTGAGTTTAGATATAAAATCAAAACAGTGAGGTAATAGTAGTAAAAATCCCCTAAGGGTCCGATAGTTGGCACAAGGCCCAAATATGGTATTCAGCCCAAAACATGATGATAGAAAATAGTTTCCAATCAAATGCGCGATAAAACAGTCATTCAGGATGGACTAAGTCACAATCCCCAATGGTGTGTGACCCCACGCTCGTCATCTAGCGTGTGCGTCACCTCAATATAGCACAATGATGTGAAATCCGGGGTTTCATACCCTCAGGACAATATTTACAATTATTACCCACCTCGATCCGGCCCAAACTCTAGCCCGTGATGCCTTTGACCTTCGAATCGGCCTCAACTCGCGTCGAATCTATCCAAAATCAGAATCACGACGTCAAAATATGCTAAGGGAACGAAGCCCATGCGAAAATAATCAGTT
This sequence comes from Nicotiana sylvestris, assembly GCF_000393655.2. Lineage (NCBI taxonomy): Eukaryota > Viridiplantae > Streptophyta > Magnoliopsida > Solanales > Solanaceae > Nicotiana > Nicotiana sylvestris. The sequence goes on along the minus strand of NC_091068.1, from coordinate 81,196,701 downwards.
TACAACATAAATCCCGAAATTCACCAAAACCCGACCCCCGGGCCCACGTCTCGAATTCGATAAAATTTACATCAATAGATTCCTTATCTCCCCACGAGTTCATACATATCAAAAGTCCCAAAATCCGACCACAAATGGCCCCTCAAATCTCCAAGTCAAAGTCTCCAATAGTAAACCCTAATCCCCACTTTTTAACCCTTAATTTCCATTAATCTTAGGCCAAATCAGTGAAATAATGCCATAGGATCGATTATTAGGTTCAAAAATCTTACCTCCAGATGTTATCCCTTGAATCCCTCTTCAAAATTTCCCAAAAAGCTCCAAAACCGACTTGAAATGATGAAGAACAACTCAAAAATCGCGAAGGAATTCTTTTATACCTTCTGGCCCAGGCTTTTCGCACCTGCGGTCTAGCTCTCGCTCTTGCGCAACTGCTTCTGCGGTCCCAAGCACCGCTTCTGCGGTTATCACTTAAGACTTCAATTTTCCGCATCTATAATGCATAATCCGCACCTACGCCATCGTAGGTGCGGTTCCTCAACCGCTTCTGCGGTTTCTGCCTTCCTTGGCTCTTTCTGCTTATGCGGCTGGTCTTTTGCATCTACGGGGGTCGCACCTGTGGCCTTCCAACTGTAGATACGGTTATGACGGCAGTCCTAAAACTTCAGCTGTCATTTCCAAATTCCTATCTTTCCGTCAACCATCTGAAATCACCTCGAGGCCCCCGGGACCTCAACCAAAAGCACAAACAAGTCACATACCACCATCTAAACTTATACCAATCTTCAAAACACCTCAAAAAACATCGTATCAACCAAAACACATTGAATTCATACCTAAGGTTCCAAAATCTTTCAAATTACGCTTTTGATAAAAAAGTCTACCAAACCACGTACGAATGACCTGAAATTTTGCACACCATCCCTAAATGACACAACGAACCTACTGCAACTTTCAGAATTCCATGCCGATCCCTATATCAAAATCTCACCTATCAACCGGAAAACGTCAAAATTCCAATTTCGCCAATTCAAGCCTAAATCTACTTTGAACCTCCAAAACACATTCTGGCCACGCTCCTAAGTCCCAAATGATCTCCCGAAGCTATCCGAATCATTGGAATTTACATCCGAGCCCTCTAACACATAAGTCAACATCTAGTTGACTTTTCCAACTTAAGCTTCCTCAAAAGAGACTAAGTGTCTCAAACCTTACCAAAACTCTCCAAACCCGAACCAACCAACCCGGTAACACAAATTATAGCTGAACAATGCAATAAGAAGTAGAAATGGAGGAAACGAAGCAGTAACTCATGAAATGACCGGTCGGGTCATTACACATATTGAAGCTTGAAGTAAACTAATCATATAATCACATGGAACAGATCAAGACAACAAGAACTAAGGCATAACGGTTGAGAAAGAGATGGTCAGGAATCGTGTACCAAACAGAAGCATGTTGAGGTGTGTGATAAAACTGACTGCATAAGCATATAGAATAGAACAAGATAACAGGAATTAGGGCATACCAGTTAGGGAGAAAGTAAACAGGAAGGTGAAGGCAATTGGAATCCGAGAGTCTAGTCTTGGCTTTCAACCGACTAGACAATGTAGCAAATCAGAGTGATCGAAAGAACTCAAGTTGTGTGAGTGCAAGTGTAAGTGAGCTTGTGTATCTTAGTGTGTGCTCGTAAGTGTAGGTGTATTTTTAAAATCAGAATGGTGAAAGGATTATATAGCATACAATAGAGTAAACAAGTAAGGTAGGAAAATAAAGGGAACACAAATATGGTATGCAAAATCAATTAACCAGTTAATTAGGGCTAAACATCAATCAATAAAGAGGACAGAATCCTGAAAATGTCACTTAAATTAAGGAGAATCTCATACGAAATCAATTAGCGGACAAAATTAAGGTTTAATAAGGTAAGCAATAAGTCTAGAGACCATTTATAGGTCGGTCACATTAATCAAAGCCCAAAAATTAGGCTAGTTATATAATTAAGGAAGGTAGTGCCAATTATGAATCACATATAAGGAAAGAATAAGTAAAAATCTCAGAGAGATACCAATTTTTAAAAGAAAAATATAATTTCAAACCGTAATTAGGCAAATAAATCAATTACTCAATTTAAATGACAGAACCGAAGTGAGCGGGCAAGATTAGTGAGATAAATAATCGAATAGCGGAAAACTTTAGGCATATCAAAACACAGAGATGAAACATCAAACAAAGAAACTAGTCGGACAATAAAGAAGAAAGGCCGGAGTTGAGCCTTTAGACATTTTAAAATAATTGCAGAAACGTAAAAAGATGAAACCCTAGTTTTTTTAGGGAAAAAGTAAAATTGGTAGATAATAGCGATAAAAATGGAGTAATCTTAAAGGAAAAGTAACAAACTAACTCAAACTGTTTCAGATCTAAAGAGATCTAAACGGATTTAGCCAGAAATAGTTAGGTTATGTAAAAAAATAAACATAGGTGAGAAAAATCTGGTTTGAACCAGAGATTTGAAACCATAAAAATGAAGATATCAGTTCTCACAAACATAAGAATGAACATAGAAGGATTCATCGAGAAAATGAGGTATTTGAACCAAGTCTGTGTCGAATCTATTTGAGATTCCATCAAATAACATGGAAGTCGAACAACCAGTAGAGATAGGAGGCCGGATAAGGCCTAGGATTGAAGAAGTAACCCTATGGATCAAAGGGATTTTGGTGATGGCGGGCTAGGGTTAGGAGGAGGGTGAGAGAGAAGAGAGGAGGAAGAGATTCAGGGGCGGTGGAATTTGGAAAATGGGTAGGGTTTGGGGGTTTTGGTATATTAAAAAAGGAAGGTAAATCCTGGATCGTTGATCTTTTGAGATTGATGGCCAGGATTGAACCTGTGTTGGGGTGGGTATGGATCAGGGTTATGGATTATGGGTTAATTTAATTGGGCTGGGGTCCGAAAATCAAATTAAAAGAGGCTATATGTTAAATACCCAATTAATTTGATAAAATAATTTATAAAAATAGATAATAAATGACAAAAAATATGATTTATGCATGGATATAATTTAAAATAATTACTTAATATTATAAAAATATAAAAGGTCGTTTTTTGTGTAAATAATGTAATTATGCATATAAGGGTTATTATTGCAAAGTTATTGCAATTATAGCCTAAAGATATAAATATATTTATGCATAAAATTATTAAAGCTTATTATAAATATAAATGATGAAAAATTAAGTAATAAATTATTATAAAATTATTTGTGATGCAATTAGTAATAATTTAGATAATAAAATATTGGAATAAATTAATTAAAATTCTTTACAAATTACAGAAAATTATGGGAAAATACTGGTTGATATGCACTATTTTGAAAATATATAAGAATTTAAAAATATATGAGGGAAAAATTGGATATCAACAAGTGTTGACTGTTGAAAACATTTTTAGCAAAAAAATGAAAAGTTGAAAACTATTATGACCAGCTATATTTAATGTTTTATACTAATGCAAATAAAATTTCAGTTTAGTTTGGTTGACTACCAAAACTCTATCGAAACAATACTGAACGAAACAAGAAATACTGAACCGTACTGAATTACTTTGGTAGGGTATTTGGTATGCACAATTGATTTACTGAATACCGAATTACCAAACTGTAGTTCTTAATACCGTACCGAATGGTATTTGGTAGGGTATTTGGTATGCACAATGGATACTTGATTTTTGTCTTGATTTGTTGTGTGGCCCTGAGTTGTGAGTGTGTTGATGAATCTTTCAGTTGTTCCTTGTGGAATGGAGTAGATTCTTATATCATGTTGACGAGTGTTGATTCGGGAGGATTAATTGATTTCATAGTGGTTGTGACCATAGTAGGATCATAGAGGATGTTGGCTTGAGGCTAAGTATGTGGACTATCTCGTGCAAGAAGGTTTGAGGTTATGTGATTAATATGAGGGTTCTATGAAGAGTTTTCCTTCTATCTAGTGGAATTTATATGCTACTATTAGAGTTCAGATTGCAAAAAAGTTGGCATGATTGCCACGAGGATGAGTATGCACTTAGCGGATGATTTGGAGTATTTTATGACTAGTGCTACATGGACTTATGAAGAATGCAGTTGAATAATAGTGCAAGATCATGGCAGTAAGACTGCTAAAAATGATAAGAAATAAGTTTCTTTGAAAAATATAAATATACATACACCTAGAAAATCTTGTTAAATGAGGAGATTTTTGTATGAGTAAAATTCGGTCACATCGCGTGGCTCATTATATAATGACGTAGCTTGAATAGTTTTGTACCTAGGGGCATGAAAGTCAAAGTCGGAGAGCTGAAGAATCATGATTGGGGTCGTCCGTTCGGATCCATAACAAGAGTGAGCGGAGGGAATTCACCAAGCATGTGTCTGGAATAGACTAGACATCTTCGGTGAAACTCCGATATACCCGAGATCCAGTGCATATATTGCCACCACTTATCCACGTACGCGATGTGTAGGTGTAATACTCGGAACGGTAACATCCCATATAAGCTATAAATATGTTACTCCATGAATTTGTAGCACACACTTCAAGATTGCACACACTTTATTCCATACAACATTCAACAAAACTATCATTTCAGATATATCCTTGAGGGATTGTATTACATTCTTGTGTAGCCATATCAAAGGTTGACATGCAATAAGAAATTCTTTATCCTCATTATTTAATTCTACTTTACTTATCATTATTGCTCTTTGTCTCATCAAATGTACTTTGGACAAATTTGTTTTCTATTGTCCTTAAAATATAAATTTAATTGTTTATTCGATTATTAGGTTAAGCAGTTTGGTGCCCACTACGGGGCCCTAACAATTGAATATTTGATTCAAAGTCTTCCCACTTTTTCTTAACTTTTCTATTATTCTCACTTGTTAACTATCCATTTAAGAAAAATGCCATGTTTGGAATCAACAACCGGCCATGGGACCCAACAACTTAGATAATGGAGCAAACATGAGGAACACGAACTCCAAATAACCAATCACTCGAAACCTCACCATCCCGCTCAGGAAAGAATTCCCCAGCAAGATCCACTAGTAGGGTGACGAATGATGTGAGTTAGAGGAGACGGTGAAAGATTTCATGACTCAGCAATTGTAGACATGTGATTTTTGACTCTCCCCAAGATGTTTTACATTTTAACATGTAAATATTTAATTTAGGCCTAATATCGCTATTTCAACTAATTTTGACTCTTTTACTTTATTTTATTACAAGAAAATAAAAATTACAAAAAAATAGTTTCATTAATGTTTTGCATTCAGTTTTAATCCTGAAAAATACCAAAAATAGTTTTGTTTTAACGGTCAGTCTTATTTTAATAGTTATTTTACTTAAGTAGGATTAATTAAAAAATGAGATCGTATTTTGAGTCTCGTTCGCGGGGAAAGAATAAAATTTGAGCTTAAACGATCCCTTTTTAGGCCTAGATTATCTATCTCATAACTTTCAAGCCCATAATTTCTATGCCCATACCCCTTAACCTAAAATATCCTACAAAACCTATATCCCCACACTCTACAATTAGCCGAGGGGGAATAAAAACAAATACACCCTAGATACATCAACCGTTTTTCACAAAATTGGAACCTGAGACCCTTCTTCTTCTTTAAAAAAAATGATAGATCCTAAGACCTAAGGCACACAACCATTTCTGATTAGAGAAAAGCTTCAGCTACAGAAGAACCTTGAGCTCGTCTTCTTCAAAACCCAACCAGCGAGAACACAAAAAACCCTCGTGACCTTCATCTTCTTCACCTTTTATAGGACCTAACACCACACTCGTTTCCTCCACCATAAAACAGCACGCTCGAACCTAGCGACCTTACTACAGTCGCGACACACAAAACACACACACACAACCTTTACCACCAACTCGTCGGAACTTACACGGACAAAAACGCAAGGACACACACATACACATAGCAGTTTTTATTTCTTCTACTCAAAGGAGAGGTCTTGAGTTCTGTTCGTTGTCCTGTTCATATCCCCATCTTTTTTAGGCTGTCCGGTCAAGCTCAGATCCGGGAAAAAGTTTGATGCTTGAGGTTGCCGGTTCGAGGTTCGTCGTGGTCGATTTTGAGTTTGTCGATTTCAGTTTTCGGATCAAACCCGGTTGTTGGTTTTTGTATTGTGATTTCGGCTCCACATCGAGGTATGTGTATTCGTTGCTACTTCATTGATTTTTGAAGAGAATTTTGTCTTAGCAGGTTTATTTCAGTGTCACTCTTCTTTATTTAAACTTGTTTGGGTGATTTGAGCTTTAGAATAGTTGTTTTATTTAATTTCCTCTCGATTCAAGTTTATGTTCTATGTTGATTGCGTGTGAATCCATACCGTGCTTAGTCATTTGTGGTGAATATTTTGTTTTAGCGTTTTCATTGCCTTAAATGGATGTCGGTGTTTGAGCTACTATATATGATCTTGTATGGGTTATGTGAGGTTGGAATTATTTGGGCCAAAAAGTAATGACCAATGGCCTAGTCATTTATTACAATATAGTTGGTGTAAATATTTTTAGCAATTAAAATCTTTTAAAACACACGTTTTCCCCTTTGGCCTAAACTGTTGCATCTGATCTCCTTTGTCCTTGTAAGCATTTTAGCAATTAAGTTGAGGAAGGAATTGTTAGTAGGTCACGTTTCTTCAAAAATGGGGAAACCATTATTTTATGAGATATTGGAAAAGCCAGCAACGAGTTGTGTTACTGTACACTGATAGAGTGCTTTAGGTGTATTTTTAATTTATTATCATAATTATGTACACGTTCGCGTGACATAGCCACGATTTCTAAAAACAAAACGGAGTATGCGTTCGCGCAACTTCAGCCAAACTTTCTTAATAATAATAAAGCGTTATTAATTGTGGACACGTTCGTGTGACATGATTTTTGACGCGCCAAACAAATGGGTACACGTATGCGTGACCTGTTTTAAGATAATTTTTAATCAAAAGAGGCAAATGCACATAAGTTCTAAAATAAGTAATTAGACAATTTAATAAGCCAAGTATGATCAAAGCGACCTTGCTAGAACCACGGAACTCGAGAATGCCTAACATCTTCTCCTGGGTTAACAGAATTCCTTACCCGAATTTTTGTGTTTCGCAGACATTAATACAATGTCAAATTTCCTCGATTCAGGATTTTAAACCGGAGACTTGGGATACCATAAACTATCCCAAGTGGCGAATCTGATTTTAAATAAATAATCCTGTTTCGATCATCACTTAAATTAAAAAAAACTCACTTATACCCTTTCGGGAGTAGTAAAAACGAGGTGTCACAGCTCTGGTGATTCTGCTGGGGATAAGAACCCAGAATCTCTGGTTCAGGGTTCAAGAATTCGAGCTTGTTAATATGATTTTACTTGACTTTATTTATTGTTAATATTACTGTATTTTGTGAACCTTTGTGCTAAATGCTCTCTGTTTACCGCTTTAATATTGTTTGAATTGTATATAACTGTCTTCTTACGCCACCCATCTGAGTCTTCTGAAAATGGTGCACACGTTCGCGTGGCCTGCTTTTTCTGTAGAAGTTACACCAAATAAGAACGGGGCTTGGCCAGCAACAAGGCCGGGTAGACTTCACTGCTCCCGGTACGTTGCCCCCTCTTCGGCTCGAGTTGTCTGCTCGGGTAAGTCAGGTCTAGAACACAACCCCAGGATTTAAACCTAGAAAAACACAGCCTCATGTTGGATCCCTAGTAGGAACGTTTGTTTGCATCATGTGCATTTGACTTAGGGGACTCAACACAGGGGCTGGGTCCTTCTAGGACAGGTGTACCCAAAAAATAAAAGATCATCCTGATACATTCTAATGTGCTACATGTTTCAATCTTCAAGGGTAAAAGGGGTCATTGGGCAGACCAATGAGGTTGATGGTAAATAAGAAAGAAAAGAGGTTGAAGTACAAAAATAAAGCAAGTAGGGCCCAATTATGTTTTCTGTCACATTTTTCTTTAAAAAAAACATGAAAAATTAAAAAAAAAAAAAAGATTTTGCACTTTTTCATCATTTTCTGAAAATCAAAAAAAAAAGGAAAAGAAAATCCAAAAAGATTTTACATGTTTATTCATTTTTCAAAAAAAAAAAAGACAAAAAACATATTTTCTCTAAATTAGCTTCTTTTTTAATTTTTGCCTGTATCCAATCTGCCCGAACTACGCGAACCTGATTCTCGTCTCTCGGGGCGGGATACGTAGGCAACCCACATTCTTGCCCATATCCAAATCTTGTATTTTTAGCCACTTTTAGCCACATAGGTTAATTTTAGAAAATAGTCACAATCATGTCTTGCATGTGTCCAACAGGAAGGATTATTGTCTCACATACTGTTCTAGGTCTTTAACTTTATTTGGTCTCAATTTTCTCATTCAGGTGTGAGTTTACTTACCGGAGTTTGAGCATGACAGATACCCCAGGACCATCCAGTCAGGATCGCTCATTCAGGAGTTGCTTAAAGAGATTTTTTTTATTTTTTATGTTTTGAGTCTGTTTTTCTTTTTATGTCATCTTTTACCTTCTATTTTTTACAGTAATGTCAAGTTTTTTAGGTGATGTTAGAGTTTGTCATAGTATAGTTAAGTTTGCCGAGTCTTTTGTTATTGTATTTGTTATTTTGTATTTGAAAATGTGTTACAAGTCAAAAATCCGGAAAAAAAATAAGAAATTTTGCGTTTTTATATTTCCGTTAGAATTTTCTTTAGAAATACTACTCCTAGAAATTAAAAAAAAAAAAGAAGAAATTTTGAGGTGGCTTTTCCTTTAGAAAATTAATATCTAGAACTCAAAATAAAAATTGCTTTATATTTCCTTTAGTTTATTAAGACTAAAATTAGAAAAAAAAAAGAATTTTCTTTTAGTACCTCTTTAAAAAATTTCTTTAAGATATTAATTCCAAAAATTCAAAAAAAAAAAAGATTTTCTTTTGAGGTTCTTCTTTGGGAAATTAATGAAAAACGAAAAAAAAATCTTTTTATTTTCATTAGAAGTTTAGGATATTGTACATAGAAGGAAAAAAACATATTTTATCTTTTGTTTATCTTTAAAGTTTCTTCCTTAGGTAATTAAAAACTGAAATCCAAAAATATTTTTTAGCTTGTTCATTTCTCGTTTCGAAATCTTTCTTCAGGGATATCAATTGAAAATTCAAAATATTTTTCTTTGGTTTATTCTTTAGATTTCCTTCCTAAAAAAAAGAATCAAAAAATATTTTTCTCTTCTAGGGTTTCTTCCTTAATAATTTCTCATAGAGTATTTGTTTCAAAAAAAAAAAATACATGCTCGTTAAGCTTGAATTTGGAATAGGTTATAGAACATTAAGTCTAGAAAATTAAAAAAAAAAGGATTTGCTTTCTTTATTTCTCTTTTCTCATTAGAGTAGTCATTAAGGTAAAAAAAAAGAGAATGTTAGTTTGTTTACTTTATTCTCGATCTTTCCGAACTACGCAAAGATCTGATTCATGCGGCGTCATGATACGTAGGCGACCTACATAGGGTTGGATCGAAGTATTTTTTATTATTAAAAGAAAAAAGAGGTGAAATTATGGGATGTGAGAAATGAGAGGAAAGAAAAGAGTGATAAATGAACAAGCCAAGAAGTGCTAGAAAAGAAAGAAAAGAGAAGATTGAAATGAACAAAATTGGGATGATGCCAAGTGACCTTGTGACCCTAGAGGTCATTCTAGAACCGTTAATTGTTGTTAGGTGTATTGCACGCAATGTGATATTTTTAGCTGTTAAATGCCCTAATGCTAACAGGATGTCATCATTTTGTTCCTTTCGTTATCTTCATTGAGCAGATTAAGGGTGGTTGGTTTGTGGTTTTTAAGTAACTCATCCATACAACACAAGGTCAAAGAGCAAGGTAGTCATGGCTGGCAAAGAGTTGAACACGGGTGTTACTGATCCGTCTAAGGAGATAGTTGAGTCAGAATCTGAGTTGAAAAAAGAGGTCTTAAGGTTGAAGGGACAGATTGCCGAAATATACCAAGCCTGGATTAGTGGGCATCCTTCACCATTATTTCCCACTAGCTACCCTGAAAGCCTTGTCACCATTCTGCCACTGTCACAAATCCAGATTCCCACTGCTGCTGATATCTCCCCACAACCTTTCCACAATCCACCCCCAGAACCACCTCATATCTCGTTTCTTTGACCACTCATGTTTTTGTAGCTCATCCACCTGCTACCTTTCCTCGATCCTCTAGTAAGACTGTGTTCAAAATTCTCGATGCCCAACACTATGCTCCAGAACCAATTTTCAAGATCTCGGGTCCATACTCTTACGCTCCTTATTTTGAGCCTCCTAGTGAGACTGCAAAGCCTGCTAAGATAGTGGAGCGAGATGGGATATCCAGGAAGCTGAAAGGTATAGAACAGTCCTCAAGGAGCATGGAAGGGATGGGAAATCAGATTAACATGTCTTACAATGACTTGTGTATGTTCCCTGATGTTCATCTGCCCGCGGGGTTTAAAATGCTAAAGTTTAACTTGTATGATGGGCGCGGAGATCTAGTAGCCCATCTGAAGGATTATTACAGTGAAATGAGAAGTGTTGGTGGGGAAGATGATTTGTTGATGGCATACTTCAGTGAGAGCTTGACTGGGGCAGCCTTGCAATGGTATACTCGTCAAGATGTCAATAAGTGGCATGAATGGATGACATGGCTCAAGATTTGGATCGACACTTTCAATACAATATAGACATTATTCCAGACCGCTCCTCCCTATCTAATATGGAAAAGAAACTGGAGGAAGGTTTTAGGGAGTTTTGGTTCAGATGGAACGAACAAGTTGCTCGGGACAGTCCTCCCATTGATAGAAAAAATATTGCTGAGCCCCGCCAATTACAGGATCTAGTGGGTATTCCTGATCAACGCTTTCAGCCTCAATACCGATCCCATGGATATCCTCGTGCTCGAAATATTTCTCCCCAATGCTACTTCTCTCCACAAAATCCCCAAAGTCATACCTCACCTTCCCAGTACCCTATCCATAATGCACCGCCATATGCTCCACACCCACGAGACTTGTGATGGCCTGCACCATTTCCGCAAATATCTTACCCGCCTCCTCAAGCATATCAACCACCTATCCGCAAAAGGTTTCAACCGAGGCCAGAGTACAAAATGAGAAGGCATCAACAAAGAAAAAAAGTCTTTCACTCCTATTAGAAAATCATATGCTAGTCTGTTCCAAAGGCTGAGGCAATTGGACATGTTGAAACCGATTCAGATAGAAATGTCAAACCCTCTTCTAAAGAATTTTGATTTTTCTCAAAGGTGCGCATATTTCTCTAATGCCCCGGGGCATGACATAGAAAAGTATTGGCATCTGAAAGGAGCAGTCCAGAAGCTTATTGACGCAGGTGACATTACCGTGCAAAATCCAAATGCAGCAGATACTAGCCAAAGACCATTGCCTGTTCATAATGAGACGCATATGATGGACATGATTTGTGTGGATCAAACATAGGCAGCCTTATAGACGCATAAGATACGTAGGCAGCCTTATGGTTCGGTCATACCAAATAAAATATTTCATAATCCCACGAAGTCGAAAATGGGGCGGTCTTTCTTATAAATTCCATCTCACAAAGAAAATGAAAAAAAAAAGAATCAAATTCCCTTGTTGTAGAAATAGGGGTAAAATTGTTAGAATGGATTCCAAAAGTTGTAAATAAATTATCCTCATTGTCTTAGTTATTTTAAGCTTTTATGATATCCTTTCTTTCTAACCCTGTCCAAAAGCCACATTACAGTTCAAAAAAGACCTCCCAGATGATCTTTGAGAGTGTTGAGTTTAGACATGCCAAGAGTATATAATATTTTTACCATGGTTAATGCCTTGTCATATGCAGAATCAGAGAAAATAAGAAGAAAAGAACAACATGAGAGAGTCTTATCGGTGAAAACCTTCACAGGTACCATAAGGCGATGGTGAGTTGAGAGAAAGAACAAAATGAGAAAGGCTTGATGGTGAAAATCCTTCGGGCACTACAAGTCGAATAAGGATCGTGAATCAGATTGGATAATCAGAGCATTGAAGCCCAATTTCATGGTTTAGGGGTATAACAAGAGTTAAACATCAGACTTGCTTGACAGATTAGGCCACAGGTGCATGTCATGGTCATTAGAGTTGGTATCCACATCTGATAAGTTTCTACTTTGTAGTTTTCTTGTTAGGAATCATCTCTTTCCATTGTCATTTACTATGTTCATTTTGTCTTGTTTACTTCCTCTTTCTGAGTTTGTTTGGTCAGAACAAGTGAGAAATGACTTCAAAATTTGCCACCAAGTTTCCAATTGCACAAAATGGGATATGGCTAACATATCAAAGTGGCATAAGTCGGAAAAGAACAGCATACGCACTAAGTTGGTAACAATCAACGCGCTTTGGGATTCATGTGAAATACAAAGGTTTGGTATATATCATTCATGAACAATGCAACAGATAAAGGATGTTGGTGAACGGATCAAATGTATTTTCTTTGATAAGGTTGACAGAGAAAGTGGTTAACCACTGACAAGCAAGGTCTTCCAAGCGAAAATCAAAGTTATCATGGCAAATGAAGGAGCAATAGACCTCAAGGCCAAGGCCAGTGGTTTAAGTCAGGAAAGAACAACATGCGCATTGAGTGGGTGGAAATAACGTGCTTTGGGATTCATGTGAAACATAAAGGTTCAGTATATGTCAATGCATTAGCACAATGCAACAGATGAATGGTATTGGGTTTGAACGGATCAGAGGTATTATTCGTGATAAGGGTGACAGAGAAAGTGGTCAGTCAATAAACAGGCAAGGTCTTTCAATTGAAATCGAAGTTATCATGGGAAGTGAAGGAGCAATCGCCCTCAAAGTCAATGCTGCAAACCAACCATCATGTTTAAACTCACAAGTTTTCTTTGATTGAAAAAGGGGCAAGAAATTTTGTTTGTTCCGAAGAAACCCTCCGCGAGGAAAGTAGGTGCCAGACAGGCTCGACAGTAAGTTTCTAGTACCCTCCTGGATAATGGGATGTAGCTTTAAGTTGTCAGGACCTTCCTAGATAATGGGATTTAATTTTAAGTTTTAGGACACTCATAGATAATGAGATTTAGCGTAAGTTTTACCATTGGAAAATAGAATTTAGCTTTCAAGTTTTCACTCTTAAGATAAGATTTAATTTTTAGGACCCCCCTAGATAATGGGAGTTAGCTTTTAAATTCTTAGAGATTTTGGGTAACATGATTCGGTTAACACTCACAGATGTTCCCAATATCAAACTAGGGCAGAAAAATTTCTTTTGTTTTGTCTATTTTGTTGCAATCAGGTGCCCACCTGGAGAAACAAGGGAAGATGACACAAGTTCAAAGGAAAGCGGGTCAAGCTCAGCAATCAGGTGCCCACCTAGAGAACAAGGAGAACAACTCGAGTTTCAAAAGAGAACGGTGCGGGTTTAGCAATCAATTGCCCACCTGGAGAGCAAGGGAAAATGGTGCAAGTTTCTAAGGAAAACAACTCCAAATAGCAAGAGAAGATGGTTCAAGTTCAGCAATCATGAACCCACATGGAGAACAAGGGAAAACAAGTCAAGTTTCGAGGAAAAACAATGCAAGTGTTGGAAATCAGGCACCCACTTGGAGAACAAAGGGAAAGCAACAATGTCCAAAGGAAGACGGGTCAAGTTCAGCAATCAGGAGCCCACCTGGAGAACAAGGGAAAACAGGTCAAGTTCCGAGGAAATACAGTTCAAGTTTTGGCAATCAGGCGCCAACCTGGAGAGCAAAGGGAATACAGTTCAAGTTTTGGCAATCAGGCGCCCACCTGGAGAGCAAGGGAATATAGTTGAAGTTTTGGCAATCAGGCGCCCACCTGGAGAGCAAGGGAATACAGTTCAAGTGTTGGCAATCAGGCACCTACCTGGAGAGTAAGGGAATACAGTTCAAGTTTTGGCAATCAGGCACCTACCTGGAGAGTAAGGGAATACAGTTGAAGTTTTGGCAATCAGGCGCCCACCTGGAGAGCAAGGGAATACAATTTAGTTTTGGCAATCAGGCGCCCACCTGGAAAGCAAGGGAATACATTAAATATTTGGCAATCAGGCGCCCACCTGGAGAGCAAGGGAATATAGTTTAAATGTTGGCAATCAGGTGCTTACCTGGAGAATAAGGGAATTCACTTCAGAATGCAATTCAAGTCAGCAACAAAAGAAGCCCGCGGTAAGAATGCGAGTCAACAGTCCGAGATGATCAACAAAAGTTAGTCACAACCCAGAATAAAAAAAAAGGCAAGAAGTGAATCCAAATGCAGAAGTTGATGAAAGATGTGAGCTGCTCAAGACATGACTAAAGTCACAAGCATGGTATGTCCGGTTTTGATCCGAAAAGCTGAAGAAGAATGAACTAGAACCTGCAACTAGCAAGCGTCAAGGTTCAAATCCAAAGTCTGCATGAAGAACCATTCAAGACTCAAGATCAAGCTTCAGAAGACTTATAGATAGGAATATTGTACCTCATAGTTGACAGGCTTAGTTAGTCTTTTTCATTTTTTGATTTTAATGTAATAACAGGACCGCGGACCGGAACCTCGACGGAATGGCACCTCGATCGGCTCTCCACCTCGGTATACTCCATCATCTCACTCACTTCTGAACTACACGTGGCCTGATTCCTTTATAGCCAAGGATATGTAGGCAGCTCAGATACTAGGGCTCGGTCACATTCTCCTTTCTTTTAGCTTTTGGTCTCTTTAAATAAGGATCGGGTAAAAAAACCTGTCTAGTCGTTCTTTGTCTGAAAACTCTTCGCATTTTCAGTCAAAGAGGGGCAGCTATAGACATGTGATTTTTTACCCTCTCCAAATTTTTTTATATTTTAGCATGTAAATATTTAATTTAGGCCTAATATAGCTATTTCAACTAATTTTGACTCTTTTACTTTATTTATTACAAGAAAATAAAAATTACAAAAATATAGTTTCATTAATGTTTCCAGTCAGTTTTAATCCTAAAAAATACCAAAACTATTTTTGTTTTAATGGTCAGTCTTATTTTAATAGTAATTTTGCTTAAGTAGGATTAATTAATAAATAAGATCGTATTTTTAGTCTCGTTCGCGGGGAAAGAATAAAATTTGAGCTTAAACGGCCCATTTTTAGACCTAGATTATCTATCCCATATCTCCCAAGCCCATAATTTCTACGCCCATACCCCTTAACCTAAAAGACCCTACAAAAACCTATATCCCTACACTCTACAATTAGCCGAGGGGGAACAAAAACAAATACACCCTAGATACATCAACCGTTTTTCACAAAATTGGAACATGAGACCCTTCTTCTTCTTTAACAAAAAATGACAGATCCTAAGACCTAACGCACACAGCCATTTCTGATTTGAGAAAAACTTTAGCTACAGAAGAACCTTGAGCTCGTCTTCTTCAAAACCCAACCAGCGAGAACACAAAAAAACCCCATGACCTTTATCTTCTTCACTTTTTATAAGACCTAACACCACACTCGTTTCCTCCACCATAAAACAGCACGCTCGAACCCAGCGACCTTACTGCAGTCGCGACACACAAAATACACACACACAGCCTTCACCACCCCCTCGCCGGTACTCACACGGACAGAAACACAAGGACACACACATACACAGAGTCATTTTTGTTTCTTCTACTCAAAGGAGAGGTCCTGAGTTCTGTTTGTTGTCTTGTTCATATCCCCATCTTTTTTAGGTTATCCGGTCAAGCTCGGATCTGGGAAACAGTTTGGTGCTCGAGGTTGCCGGTTCGAGGTTCGTTGTGATCTATTTTGAGTTTGTCAATTTCAGTTTCCAGATCAAACCCGGTTGTTGGTTTTTGTTTTGCGATTTCGGCTCCACATTGAGGCATATGTATTCATTGATACTTCATTGATTTTTAAAGAGAATTTTGGCTTAGCGGGTTTATTTTCATGTCACTCTTCTTTATTTGAACTTGTTTGGATGATTTGAGCTTTAGAATAGTTGTTTTGTTTAATTTACTCTCGATTCAAGTTTATATTCTATGTTGATTGCGTGTGAATCCATACCGTGCTTAGTCATTTGTGGTGAATATTTTGTTTTAGCATTTTCATTGCCTTAAAATGGATGTCGGTGTTTGAGCTATTGTATCTGATCTTGTATGGGTTATGGGAGTTTGGAATTATCTGGGCCAAAAGTAATGACCAAAGGCCTAGTCATTTATTACAATATAGCTGGTGTAAATTTTTTTAGAAATTAAAATCTTTTAAAACACACGTTTTCCCCTTTGGCCTAAACTGTTGCATCTGATCTCCTTTGTCCTTGTAAGCATTTTAGCAATTAAGTTGAGGAAGGAATTGTGAGTAGGTCACATTTCTTCAAAAATGGGGAAACCATTATTTTATGAGATATTGGAAAAGCCAGCAACGAGTTGGGTTACTGTACATTGAGAGAGTGCTTTAGGCGTGTTTTGAATTTATTATCGTGATTATGTACACATTCGCGTGACATAGCCACTGTTTCTAAAAACAAAACCGGAGTATGCATTCGCGCAACTTTGGCCAAACTTTCTTAATAATAATAAAGTGTTATTAATTGTGGACACATTCGCGTGACATGATTTTTGACGCACCAAACAAATGGGTACACGTACGCATGACTTGTTTTAAGATAATTTTTAATCAAAAGAGGCAAATGCACATAGGTTCTAAAATAAGTAATTAGACAATTTAATAAGCCAAGTATGATCAAAGTGACCGTGCTAGAACTACGGAACTTGGGAATACCTAACACTTTCTCCCGGGCTAACAGAATTCCTTACCCGAATTTCTATGTTTCGCAGACATTAATATAAAGTCAAATTTCCTCAATTCGGAATTTTAAACCGGTGACTTGGGACACCATAAACTATCCCAAGTGGCGACTCTGATTTTATATAAATAATCTCGTTTTCATTGTCACTTAAATTGGAAAAAACTCCCTTATACCCTTTGGGGGGTAGTAAAAAAGAGGTGTGACAGCAACAATAATTAAACGCTCAGATCGCATAGGCACTAAGGATTATGATGAGTGGTGTAACAGTTGTGATACTAACCCTGCCTCCGAGGGTAAATATCAACATAGAAACCCCGAACTCCAAACTGAAGAATACAAGGATAGGGGGATTTCCAAATAACACCCAAGTTGGAGGCTCACGTATGACCAAAAACTCTGAGTTACAAAATTTGCTTCTAGCTTTATAACAGCGACTTAAGGAACAAAACGAACGGATTGAACAGATTCCAGTAGTTCCACCTGTCATATGGGAATTAAAATAAACAAGTATTCTCAACACCGTGGAAGTCGAGTGAGCCCCACTACCAATTCCGAAGAAGTTCAAGATACCGGATATTCCAAAATATAACGAAATTTCCTCTGACTACGTTATGGCCTACATGACCAAGATCAAAGGAAACTATCTTGGAGAGTTATGGTTGATCTAGGAAGCTTAACAAATATCATCCAATTATGGTTAGTCGAGACTATTCAATCGTAGGCCAAATCATCCCGAAGTACGGATGATATCTCGGTTAAATAGTCCAGTGAAATGACCCAAGATGAGATTGTTTTAACAACTTTTACATAAGGGGTATTCCAAGAAACCCCATTTCAGGCGGTAGCCCGTGACATGGCCTACAGTGCCATCCTGGAAAGACTTGGGATTTATGAGATAGTTGAAGTACTGTTAACCCTGCATCAAGTGCTCAAAATCTCATCCAAATGAGGAATCCGAGATATTTTTGAAGAACAAAGAGCATCCCGAGAAGTCCATTCAATAGTGACTGCAAGCATCATTCCTAATGATGAAGCCGCCAAATAGTAACCAAAGTACCAAAAATTCTAAAGCACTATGGCTCCATCAATTGAGGCAAGTCTAGACGATCCTATAAAAGAGACTTTAACACTATGAGATAAATCATCGAACCACAGAAGTCTGATGCCTCTAAATCTAATGTTGAGAAATTAGAATAAGTGACCCTTTACATTAATTTCCCGAAAATAAAGGTGTATGTGGGGTCGAGACTTATCCCTGAGCTAAAATGTTAGTTGATCGAAGTTTTATGTGCTAATGTGGATTGTTTTGCTTGGTCACATACAGACATGATAGGGATTCCCCGGAGGTGATGACTCATAAGCTCAACATAGGTCCAAAGTACTGGCTTGTCAAATAGAAAAAAATAGCAGGGATCACATCAGAATGAAAACATCAACACCAAAATTTCTAAACTGGTAGAATTTGTTCAATTAGAGAAGTCAAATATTCAAACAAGCTGGCTAATGTCGTAGCCGTACCAAAGAAGAATGGTAAATAGAGGGTATGTATCGACTACACTGACCTGAATAAGACATGTCCTAAAGACCATTTCCCATTGCCTCATATCGATCAACTCATAGATGCAATCGCGGGCCACGAGTTGCTATATTTGTTGGATGCCTATTCCGAGTACAACCAGATCAAAATGTATCCAGATGATCAAGAAAAACAACCTTCATCACCGATAAAGGACATACTATTATAACGTGATGTCGTTAAAATTAGAAAAATGCAGGGGTGGCATATCAAAGACTGGTCAACACAATGATCAAAAACATCATTGGAAATTCTATAGAAGTTTATATCGACGACATGCTAGTTAAGTAAGTACATGTAAATGAACACTTGGATCATCTAAAGGAGACATTCACCACTCTTTGGAGGTACAACTTGAAGTTAAATCCAGATAAATGTGCCTTCAGAGTAGCTTCGGGGAAGTACCGGCCAATCAAATAGAAGAAAAATAGCAGGGATCACATCGGAATGAAAACATCAACACCAAAATTTCCAAACTGGTAGAATTTCTGCAATTAGAGAAGTCAAATATTTAGACAAGCTGACTAATGTCGTAGGCATACCAAAGAAGAATGGTAGGGTATGTATCAACTACACTGGCCTGAATAAGACATGTCCTAAATACTATTTCCCATTGCCTCATATCATTCAACTCATAGATGCAATCGCGGGCCATAGGTTGCTAAATTTGTTGGATGTCTATTCTGAGTACAACTAGATCAAAATATATCCAGATGATCAAGAAAAACAACCTTCATCACCGATAAGGGACATACTATTATAACATGATGACGTTAAAGTTAGAAAAATGTAGGGGTAGCATATCAAAGACTGGTCAACACAATGATCAAAAACTACATTGAAAAGTCTATGGAAGTTTATATCGACGACATGCTAATTAAGTAAGTACATGTAAATGAACACTTGGATCATCTAAAGGAGACATTCACCACTCTTTGGAGGTACAACTTGAAGTTAAATCCAGATAAATGTGCCTTCAGAGTAGCTTCGGGGAAGTACCGGCCAATCAAATAGAACAAATATAGCAGGGATCACATCGAAATGAAAACATCAACACCAAAATTTCCAAACTGGTAGAATTTCTGCAATTAGAGAAGTCAAATATTTAGACAAGCTGACTAATGTCGTAGGCATACCAAAGAAGAATGGTAGGGTATGTATCAACTACACTGGCCTGAATAAGACATGTCCTAAATACTATTTCCCATTGCCTCATATCATTCAACTCATAGATGCAATCGCGGGCCATAAGTTGCTAAATTTGTTGGATGTCTATTCTGAGTACAACTAGATCAAAATATATCCAGATGATCAAAAAAAACAACCTTCATCACCGATAAGGGACATACTATTATAACATGATGACGTTAAAGTTAGAAAAATGTAGGGGTACCATATCAAAGACTGGTCAACACAATGATCAAAAACTACATTGAAAAGTCTATGGAAGTTTATATCGACGACAAGCTAGTTAAGTAAGTGCAGGTAAATGACCACATGGATCATCTAAAGGAGACATTCGCCACTCTTTGGAGGTACAACTTGAAGTTGAATCCAGATAAATGTGCCTTCAGAGTAGCTTTGGGGAAGTACCAACCAGTCAAATAGAGAAAAAAACAGCAGGGATCACATCGGAATGAAAACATCAACACCAAAATTTCCAAACTGGTAGAATTTGTTCATTTAGAGAAGTCAAATATTCAGACAAGCTAGCTAATGTCGTAGCCGTACCAAAGAAGTATGGTAAATAGAGGGTATGTATCAACTACACTGACCTGAACAAGACATGTCCTAAAGACTATTTCCCATTGCCTCATATCGATCAACTCATAGACGCAATCGTAGTTTGTTGGATGCTTATTCCGAGTACATCCAAATCAAAATGTATCCAGATGATCAAGAAAAATAACCTTCATTACCAATAAGGGACTTACTATTATAACATGATGTCGTTCAAATTAGAAAAATGCTAGCATATCAAAGACTAGTCCACACAATGATCAAAAACTACATTGGAAAGTTTATGGAAGTTTATATTGACGACATGCTAGTTAAGTAAGTGCAGGTGAATGATCATTTGGATCATCTAAAGGAGAGTTTCTCCACTTTTTGGAGGTACAACTTGAAGTTAAATCCAGATAAATGTGCCTTCAGAGTAGCTTCGGGGAAGTACCGGCCAGTCAAACAGAAAAAAACAGTAGGGATCACATCAGAATGAAATCATTAACACCAAATTTTCCCAACTGGTAGAATTTGTTCAATTAGAGAAGTCAAATATTCGGACAAGCTGGCTAATGTCATAGCCGTACCAAAAAAGAATGGTAAATAAAGGGTATGTATCGACTACACTGACCTAAATAAGATATGTCCTAAAGATTGTTTCCTATCGCCTCATATCGATTAACTCATAGACAAAATCGCGGGCCACTAGTTGATAAATTTCGTGGAGGCCTATTTTGAGTACAACCAGATCAAAATGTATCCAGATGATCAAGAAAAACAACCTTCATCACCGATAAAGGACTTACTGTTATAACATGACGTTTTTCAGATTAGAAAATGTAGGGGTAACGTATCAGAGACTGGTCAACACAGTTTTCAAAAACTACATTGGAAAGTCTATGGAAGTTTATATCGATGACATGCTAGTTAAGTAAGTGCAGGTGATTGATCACCTGGATCATCTAAAGGAAACATTCGCCACTCTTTGGACTCTAGGGCTTATTGGTTACCAATAGAGGAATAGAAGTCAACTCAAACCAAATGAAATTCATAGAATATATGCCTGATATGCTAACAAGAAAACAAAGGTGCAAAGGTTGACGGTTTGAGTAGTAGCCTTGGGTTGGTTTATATCTTAGTCATCAGAATGATGCTGGAAATTCTTCTCAGTACTAATGATGCGACAATCAATTCAATGTCACTCTAAAACTCACAATGAAGCCGAGTATGAAATTGTTGTTGTAGGACTTAAACTATCCAGGGGACTAGGGGTCGAGCACATAGAACTATAAAGCAATTCTCAAATGGTAATAAATCAAGTGTAGGTAACCTATGTAGCAAGAGAAGCTCATTTGAAGCAACACTTGGCTAAGGTTACACAAATCCTAAGCTAGTTTTGATAATGGAAAGTTGAACAAATACCCTGGGAAGGAAACATGAAAGCAAATGCTTTAGCCTATCTTAGCTCTACAACATATATAACCGAGTCTAGAACAAACTCGATTTACTAACTATTTTGCTCATCCTTAAACCAAACCAAGCACAACTCAAATGTAAATAGCGTAACCTGGAATTGGCATAACGAGTTTGTTAATTATTTGCAGAGTGGGACATTGGCCGAAGACGAAAAGGCATCCTAGTAACTCAGAGTTCAAGAAGCAAGACACTATCTCATCTAAGGGGACTTGTATAGAAGAATCTTCAATGGCCTGCTAGATAAAAACCTAGGGCATGTAAACACATATTATGTGATGAGGTAGGTCCATGAAGGACACTGCGGCAATCACTCCAAGGACAGGTCATTAGTCTGAAAGCTTATTAGGGTTGGGTACTACTAGTCCTGAATGGAGCAAGACACTACTGATTTTGTTAAACGATATGACAAGTGCCAACAATTTGCTCCCCCGCTACACCAACCGGCCGAACTACTTCTATGTACTCGTCCCATAGTCTTTTATGAAATGGGGGATGGACATAATAGGTCCATTACCGCAAGATCCATGGCATATAAAGTTTCTGCTTATTTGAACTAACTACTTTTTTAAGTGGGTGGAAGCAGGTGCATTCGTACAGATCCGAGAAAAAAAGTTATGGACTTCATTTGGAGGAATATTATATATAGATTCTATGTTCTGAAGGAAATCGCAAATTGGGGGACTATGAGCTTTGGAACGTGTTTTCTGCAACCCAAGAGTCGAGCATACGGAAACTCGAACCCAATTAGTAAGGACCATACTAGATAGTTAGGATAACGGGCAAAGGATCATACATGCTCGAGGAGATAGATAGAAAGCCCGTGAAGGCAAACTGGAATGTAGAGCACCTCAAACGGTTCTATTTCTGAGAGATGTAGGGGTTTTGTTCCTTTTCCTAAATGCACATTATGAATTTATCTTCATTTATTTTTGCTAACATTTTTAGATAATAGACATTAATCCAACCCCACCTGAATGATGACTATACTGACCCTTGTAAATATACAAGAACCACAAGTTCCAAGCTAAGGTCAAAACGTCTAATCAAAAAAGCTTTGGCATCGTCTTCATCTAAAAAACACTACACATCTCTTTACTTCCTTTACATGAACATTACTAATGGAAGGACAAGTCATGAAAAATCAAATACCCAACCAAAAATAGGTAAGCTATAATAACAGTGTTCGAGTCTTTATTCTTCAAACTCGAACACTGGGAACTACACCATATGGAGTTTCAAGGATAGAGTCACGAAGGCCAAAGCTGCATAAAAGGATGGAAGGAAAAAGTTTAACTTTGAAGATGAAAAGGTTATGAAATCCCACAAGTGTTTCGGACGATCGGAACAAAACCATTTTGAAAAATTGCATGCTTATACACACGGTCTAATAGAGACCATTCTAGTTGAAATATATTCACTTGGATTTGTTATCTTGATATACTAAGTCTAAGGTCAACAATGTACTCAGGCTAATTACCCTATTTGAATAAATAAAAAGTTCTACTCTTTTAAAATTATGTTCCACTTCACCTTAAACGTACTTTGTGTATTATATTTCTGAATTAGTGTCAAATCGGACAATATCCCTTCAAGTTTTATTTACAACTAAATGAAGATGAGACATTACTTCATATGCGTCGAAAGACAGAAAAGACCCTCTTTTATGTACAAGCCAAAAATATTAAGTCATGACTCACAATGATCGTCCCTAGAGCGATAAATCTTGAAAAGGTTTAAGTCTACAAGGCCAAATCCAGAAGGAAATACAAGAAGGATATTTCTAAGTATGGAAGCATTCAATGCAAGGTAAAGAGACACAAAATAAAAATTCAAAAAATGTTTTCATTAATAAAAAAGGGCGTGAGATGGGGAATTCCAAAAAAATGCCTAAGAAGGATCAAGAGGCCTACAACTAGGATCTGATGCCATGATTCGAGGGCCAGAAGTCGAAGGTTCATTTGGATCAGTTGTGGCTGGAGGAAGTGAAGACTTATGATGTGATAAAAAATCTTCTTCTTCATCGCCTTTACCGGTGCCCTCCAAGTCTTCTTCGTCCAACCAAAGGATATAATGTTACCTGCCAGGAAAGGGATTATTAAGCACCGTCCAAATATCTTTTGCTTCGTTCTCAAGGAAAGGAATCTCTTTTTTTTGTAACTAGCTTACTGGCATGAACTTCATAGAGAATATATAAACGAGATTCCAAAGCAACGTAATACGGATCTAGCTCTATCTTCCTTTAGATCGCATTGAGCTTTTGAGTTAAAACCTCTTAAGCTTCCCGGAGGATCATTCAATTGGCACTTTCTACAGCTACTTCTCGATTGGATCTCCGCTCTTGCTCTTCGGCCTCTAACCGGGAGCATTCTTCTCTCAACTAAACTTCTTCATCCGCCTTTGAATCTAACTCGTCTTGGATGAATAAGAGTCTATCATTGGCCCAATTTCGTTAAACAATGAAGGTTGTCTCATGGTCAAGAATCTCTTGTCGTCTTCGACCGACATCCTCTTAGCCGCTTCAGTCCTCACCGTGAGAGTTTCCTTCCTAAATTTAAGGCTCTTGATCTCCGTCCTATGTTTTTCATTCTCAGCTTTTAATGCCTGGTTGATCTTCACCACCTCCTCCCCAATGTTTTTAAAGCTTCTGAGAAAAGCAAGTTGAACTGCATAAATTAAAAAGGACAAGTTAGTAAGAAGAGCATAATTTCAAAACAATAAGAAATAAAAAACAGAATAACTTATCCTGATAGCTTTGTAAGCCATTTAGGTGACCAACCCCTCTACAGTCATCTCTATCAATTTTTCCTTCTTCTTGGAGACCACTAGCTCATGGAGAAAGGCAATAACATTTGTAGGATCTATAAAGAGAGCAACGACGTTAGGCACAGAGAAGTTGATGGACCGCTGCTCACTACTACCGGTAGAAGGGGAAAAAAGGACCCTTTGAAACTTGCACTACCACCTCCCATGTGCCTTGCAAATGAACTCTCTTTTGTGTGAGAGGATTATTTGGGATGATAACACTTTCAGTCCCCGAGGAAGCTTTATGGTTTTTCCTCGAGATGTCTTTAGCTAGAAAATCAGCAACCCCTCATTCGAAATCAAGTTTGCAGCTTCTTCCTCGAAAAGAACAATGCCTAGTGGACCTTTTTCTTCAGGCTCAACCACGACTATGTCATGTGTCACGACCCAAAATCCTACCATAGGGGTTGTGATGGCACATAGTTCCTATGACTAGGTAAGCCTATCATATTACGATACTAATCAGAATATAACAACTTTAGAAATTAATAAAAGCTGTGAAATTTAATAAAACTGCCAAACATGAATACAATAAGCAACTTACCAAAACCCGGGCAAACACCTGAGTCCAAAGTAGCATATGAACCTATTGGAGCCATCAAAATACTGTTCCAGGGTTGTTTTCACAAAAGTCAAACCTCGATCAACATTTCTAACTTAAGCTTCCAAACTAAGAACAAAATGTTCCAAATTAATCCAAAAACTCCCCGAGATAAAAACAACCATCCCCGCTAGTCATATAACAACAAATACACATATGGAAAGCTTACAAAGGGAAAATGGGGCTCAAATACACAAAATGACCGGTCAGGTCATTACATTCTCCCTCTCTTAAACAAACATCCATCCTCGAATGTGCCAAGAGTCGCTCCAGATCCATCAAATCACTGAATAAAATTATCATACACATACCCTTGGTGATCCCACGTCACCTCAATCCATATAGGCCCGACAATACAACCTAGTGAAAATTCGTTCTTCAGTCTTAGTCCAAAAACCTTATAACCCAATATCCAACACCACCAAATTCGTTATAAGATCCAAACCTCGGATATATGCACTTTATAATCCTAAACAAGCTGCATCAAGCCATAAACATGTTCCAAGGCACAATCACATAACGTACAACTTAACCCATGTACTCATAGTAAATCTTCCGGCCATAATAGATGCTCATTACTAAATCCAGTACCAGTAAATAATCTCACATCAAACAAAACCTTATTCTAAACCTTCACCACACTACTAATGAAGTAAGAAATATGTGGGAACTAATAACCACTCACCCAACCAACAAGTCGTGAAATTCTCTTACACGACAAGAACCAACGCCAAGCTTCGAGCCGATCAATGATATTCTTATACATACATACCTTATCCAAGTGTGATCTCACTAATTCCTGGTCTAATGATCTCATCTCATCCAGTACAATCTATTTGACCGACAAGCAACATCAAATGCCACATAGTCGCGCATATCGGAATTCATACCTAACAAGTACAACTCGAATATACTGAAAATGGAAAAAGAAACACATAAGAGAATTATCCAAAAATTCACAAAGGACCTCATCCTAACAAAAACCCCACCACGGCACATAGCTCGATCCAAAACACAACCGACTCCCCATGCTCGAAAAGCACCACAACAGCAAATCGTGGGCAACAACCTATCCCAAACTCTTCGGAACCCAATTGGACCTTCTTGATATTCATCCACTCTAACATCAACAACCCAGGAATAGATAATGTCACGATTTTAGTGCGACAATAAGGAATAACATGATATGGAGATAGCCAATCCATACCCAACATCACATGACAATCCACCATATTATGTAACTGAAGGTCCACCCTAGTTTTATAACCCCCCAATAGTGACCAAATAAGAACGATAGACACAGTTTACCACATTAGAACCCCCAACAAGTGTAGACACATAATAGGAGTATACCAAGAATCACGAGATACGTCCAAATATGAAACAAATAGGATACCACATACAATTAATTAGTACCTAGATTAAATAAAATGGGTGAATCTCTATGACAGACTGAAACAATACCTGTAATGACAACATCTAGTGCATCAGCCTCCGTTCTACCAAGGAAAGCATAATAATGGGTCTGGCCTCCCCCTCAAGGATTCCCTCTACCCGCTTGTCCCCCATCTCTAGTTGGTTGTGTAGGTGTAGTAGCAACTGGAACTGAAACTATAGCCTGAGTACTCTATTGAGGTACACCTGCCCGAGTCTGGGACAATCTCGCCCCATGTGCTTGATATCCCCATACTCAAAACAACCTCTCTGTTGACATGGCTATGGGAATTGTCTGAAACGAGTGCTTTGGGATCCATGGATAACTGGAGCGCCATGTGAAGCCTGAAGTGCAGGCTGAACTGGCTGACCAATGAAACCTCTGCTATGACATACCCTGCCCCCAAATAAGGACCAGTAGACCCTTCTAGTCCACGAGGCTTCTTAGCCTCCCTATCATCCCTCTCCTAATTACGGATATGCTCAGACCTCCCAGCGATCTCCACAACTTGCTGGAATGGAGCATCAGTCTCCAACTCCCATGCCATCCCAAATTTGAGACCATAAATGAGTCCCTCAATGAATCTGCGGACTCTCTCTCCAACAGTGGAAATCAAAGCAGGTGCATGATGAGACAACTAAGAAAACCTCATAGCATACTCGGACACATTCATAGTCCCCTAGCGTAACTGCTCGAACTCAATGCATAATGCATCTCTAAGGGTCTGTGGAACGAACTTCCTCAAAAATAGATCAGTGAACTGAGCCAAATAAGTGGCATTGCGCCAGCTACCCTACTCTCCTTGTAAACCTACCACCATTTGTATGCCGGTGTCGTTAGTTGGAAATTAGTAAGGTCGACCTCGCTCACCTCCAATATGCCTATAGTGCACAAAATATGATGACACTGGTCTAGAAAATCATGTGCATCCTTAGAAACTGCGCCATTAAAAATTGGAAGGATGATACTTCATGAATCTCTCTAACCTCTTCTGCTCCTCCTCTTATGCCACCGGCCTGACCTCGGGCTGAACCACAATCACAGGCTGCACCAGCATATTACCCAAAGCCTAATCAATATGAGTTCGTTTCTCTAGAGTAGGGGAGGTAGGAGTCTAGGATCCTTCGCTAGCCTGAGAAGTAGTTGGTGCAACTAGGATCAATCTCGCCTGGGCCAATGTACTAAACATGCTCAGGAAGTGCGTTAAAGTCTCCTGAAGAACAGAGGGAGCAACAGGTGCCTGCTCCCCAACCGGAGCTACTGGTGGCTCCTCAGCTGCTGCTCTAGCAAGTGCTCTAGCTGTAGCATGCGCCCCTCCTCGGCCCCTGCCTCCTGCCCGTCCCCTAGCCATATCATCCCTAGGGGCAGCATTATCAGTAACTACAACTCGTGTCCTCGCCATCTATGAGGGAATAGAAAGACAAGGGCTCAAACTCCAAAATCAATAAATTTTCATGATAAGGAATGAAAAAAGTGGAAATTCCTAATAGTTCTATAGCTTCTTAAACTTGCTTTAACAGAATACCGATCTACAGGGGTCGGTATTCTACTTAAATTTAGTAGAACCTTATGACAACTTAAGTAGAATCTTATACAGGGCTTGAATGTATAAGATTATGACCAGGGGTCGGTATTCTACTTGCTTATGACTCGTAGAACCTATGAACCTAGAGCTTTGATACCAACTTGTCACGATCCAAAATCCCACTACAGGGGTCATGATGGCACCTAGTTCCTAAGACTAGGTAAGCGTATCACATCATGATACCAATCAAAATATAACAACTTTAGAATTTAATAAAAGTTGCAAAATATAATAAAACTGTCAAACGTGAATACAATAAGCAACTTCTCAAAACCTGGTAATACTGATTCATAAGCTCTACATAGAGTATACACGAAGTCTCAAAATTACATCTCTGTTTGGAAACATAAACAGTAGAAAAAAATAGAATAGGGACTCCGGGTCTTGCGAGCGAAACAACAAGTATACCTTGATGTCTCCAACAGCTCGATTCCACTCTCTATCAACCAGTGCGATCTGAGGTACCTAGATCTGCACAAAGAATGTGTAAAAGCGTAGTATGAGTACACTATAATTAGTACCAGTAAGTATCAAGACTAAGCTCAGTGGAGTACTGACAAGGTTCAAGTCAAGACACTCACTAGTCAAATAACTTGTGCATAATATTAAATTTTGGCAATAGGAAGAATAGCAAAAAGAACAATAACTATAATCTCGTCAGAACAAATGATAACAATTTAATACAAATAAAGGCCCGACTTCAACAACAAGTCATCAAGTAGAATCGTACTCATATGGCACCTTATGCCCATATTACTAATCACCCTGGAACGACAAAGACCTCGTTCCATAACATAAGTCACACCCGCACGACAAAGACCTCGTGTCATAATATAAATCACACTTGCAGAGCTAGGTCATCGTGCCACATTATAATCTGATTTCGTATCTGTTTCCAAATAATACATTCAAGAGAACTTTTCAAGAATCAAATATAGTAATGCATGTTAACAACTTCACACAGGTATCCATCTTGGCAACCAAACCATCAAATAATAATAGAGGAACAGATTAGCACATTAAAAATAACACAACAATTTATATAAAAATGCATGACACGCATAGAGGAGTCATAGGTACGAACAAGAATATATCTTTTTAACTACCACACAAACATCATCAATAAAAACATCCCAGAACATTACATATCATTCCCACATTGTCACTCTTATCTCACCGCATGTGCAATAGTAAAATAAATATTCGCCTTGTCTCGTCACATTCATATTAACAAATTATTTCACCTTGTCTCATCACATGTGCAAACCCGATATAGCCTGCCTTGTCTTGTCACATGTGCTATCAATAATAACAATAGCATGGCAGAAACTCGTGCCAACACCCAAAAAATCTGCCCAACAAGTCCACATGGGCCACAATCATAACAGCATAGCACGCGACCAATTGTCACCAAGACATAAATTCACAATTTGCCAACGTGGTGCATAAGGACAATTCAATAAGAAAATGTAGATGGGTATTCAACATATAATCATGAAAGCTAACTCAAATCAGTAACAACCTTATAAAAGTCCAACTTGGCCAATTTAGGAAACATGATCTCTAGCATAAAACATAGATTCAAGAAATTATCCAAAGTGAAATAGCACATAGTACAGGGACCTCTCAATCAAGACAAGGCAATAAAAGAAACCTCGGGTCAAATCCAGTCATAAGGCACATACTTCCGTGAACACACTCGTCACCTCATGTACACGTTGTCTATACATAACAAAAATAAGCAATTAAGTCAAATCCTAAGGGAGTTTCCCCCACAAGGTTAGAAAATATACTTACCTCAAATTGCCCAAATCAACATTGAAAAATAGCTTTTTCTTTAAAATATACCTCGTCTGGCCTCAAATATAGCCAAAAACAACTTAATAATATCAAGCAACGTAAGAGAAATTAATTTTGATTAATAAAGTTAAAAACTTTACATAATTCCCCAAAATTCAACCCCTGGCATGCCCGGTGTGAGCACGTGATTTTTGCCCTATATGAATTATTCCAACAAATTCAAAACAAAATAATTTCTTTCAGTGTTTGCAATTTGGTTGGATTTTGTGGCATTTTCTGTTAATTATTTGCATTTGTCTGTGCACGTTTATTTTATTTAATTCATGAAAATACAAAATATCACGCAGTGCATTTAGGATTTAATTTTATATTTTTTTAGATTAATTAGTAAATTAGTTTGTTTTATAAAAAATGAAAATCACAAAAATAGTTCATTTTGCATTTTAACTTTTTAATTTTGAATGGTATATTTTTTCTTTAAATTTAGGATTTAATTAATTATTGTAAATATCACGATGAGTGATTAATTTAATTGGGTTGGTTAATTTAGTTTAAAAATTTATTAATTAATTTAGGTTTTATTTTTATTTTGAAAAGAAAAGAATTTTGGAATTGATAAAGAAAAGAAAGAAATGAAAGAAAATCCAAATTTGGGCTAAAACCAATTCAATTTTCCCCAGCCCAAACGAAAATTACCCGAAACCCGACCCAAACCCACGCCTTGACCCGGTCTGGTTCCCCTCCCCAAACCAAACAACGTTGTTTCGATAAGTATTGATCTGAGCCGTTGATCTCCCCTTGATCAAACGGCTCAGAACTGAAGCTCCAGGTGTATTTAAGTATCCGAACAACCCTCCCCCCCCCCTCAGAATCCCCTTCTGCTCACCACCCTCATCAGAAACACCCTCGAAACCCTAGCTAAGCCGCCCCCAAATCCCCGGCCTCCGGTGGCGGCGTCACCTCCAAACGCTACCAAAATCACACCCTATAGCCTCCTCACTCCCCTCTTTCCAAATCCATACTCCATTACCCTCGAATATTGCCCTAGTTCCTCGAATCTTAGATTAGAAACGAACCCTAGAAATCCCAAGTCAAGTTTAGGCGAAATTTCGTGCCGAATCCGATTTTATTCGTGTGTTCTTCGTAAGAGCGCACGATTAACATCAGATTTGGCCGGAAAATCCGAGGATCTGAAGACCCAGGCTCCCCTTTTCATTTTCCGAACTTTTCTTAGGTATTCTTCTTTTCTTCTTTTGGTTTAATCTGTCCTTCGTTTGTTTTTAAATTTTCTGTTTCTTCTCCTCTTCTCGAATCATTCTTCATTTGTTCCGGAGTCTATTCATTCATGCATGAGTAATTGGAGTCTTCTTAGCTTAAGTTTTAAAATTGTTAGTTGGTTAAGTTTAGTTAGTAAACCATTTAGGCTAAAGTTTTAATGGTTCTGTGTTATTTGGTAATCAGATAACTACTAGTTGGGCCGAATAGATCTTTGACCTTGAGGGTTGGGTTTTGGGTCTATTTCTGTTCATTTGGGGTTGAACAGTTGGGCCAAATTGACCCATGGCCTATTCGGTCTGTCTAGTATCAACAGGGGTTCTGCTAGTTTGGGTTCCTATAGTGAATAATCAGGGTTCGAGGGGTAGTCTAGGGAATTAGCCTAAGGAATCTTGAGTGTAACTAAATGGGAAGCTTCCAGGAAGTTGGGGGTAGGGATTAAAATGAATTGCTAGAATTTAAGCTAGGGACACCTAAGCAAAAAACAAAATTCAAAAGGGTTCAAGTGCAAAACTGAACCCATTCTTTGCTGCCCTGGTGCCTTGCCTATAAAGGCAGCTTTTCTTGCCTTTCAAGGCAGATCCAAGAGAGCTGAAGGAAAATTTTTAGAAAAATCACAAACGGCTAAACATAGAATAAAAAACACTGTTCCATTGAATTGAAGGAAAATTTTCAGAAAAATCACAAACGGCTAAAAATTGAATAAAAAACATTGTTCCATTGAACTTTCTACTTTGAATCTGGAGGTCTTCAAATTCCTGTAGTAATTTTGCTTTATTTGGGGTTGAAATGGATTGAGTTCGAGTCTTTAAAAGTTTGGTTTTGATTTCTGCTGGGTTATTGTTCGACTGAAATTGGATTTTGGACTGTTGCACCTCATTTTGGGTTTGAAATTGGTTCTACTGGTTACTTCCTGTTGCTGGGTTCTGCTATACTGCTATTGCTTATCCTTCACCTCTTATTTTCTTTCATTTCCAGGTATTCCTTCAAACCATGAATGGAAATGAAACTCAATCGAGTTGTATGTGAAGCTATGTAACTCAAATTGATGAGATGACACTGTTAATTTTGTTGTTGACTCTTCATTTTTGTTTTTACTAGTTTTTTTGTATTTCATTCTGGTTTCCTTTTAGTTCAGCCTTTTATGAGTTATTCATGTCACCATGGCTGCATGTTTTGTCCTAAGGGCTAGATATGAGTTTTCTGCTTAAGTGTAGTTGGTTCATGAAAGTCTTCTGAATTTAGTATAATGTGTATGAACTGAAGGCCGCACTACTCAGTTTGATTGCGAAGTTAGTTGGTACTGAATGTGTTTCATAGCTGTAGGTTGCATGATGCTCGTTTCAAACCATTTCTGCCTTAGTTTAGCGGATGTGGGCTGAGTTTTGCCTTTCATTGATCGAGTATTCAGACTCGTTTAGATACAGCCGAAAGTATAGTTTACTAGTTCAGAAGTTTATGGTGTAATTTTGCCCCTGTTTGTGTGTAGGCATTATGAATTTCAAAAGGACTTTCAAAAAATGGAACTTGAATTTGATTTCAAATCTGAGATTCTTTTTTTTTTTACTTGGCTTGACCCTTTATAGGTTGCTCATTATCGAAAATGTTTGAATCAAAAACGTTGGTTTGGACTAAGGCAAGCACGAGCGATAACTAATGAGTTTGCAATATTAATTGATGAAATAACTTGTATAAGAATCACTATCGCATCAAGAATTGATTCCTCATTTCAGAATCTATGTTGGTATTTAATGCACCTTGGTATTTGTTTAAATTCGAGATTTGCTTAGAAAGGTCGCTTCCACACCAAGTGCTAGTGCAGAATCGGATTTGGGGCTGCAAATGTCGGCCCAGTTATGCATCAGCATTCAGCACCTGGGCTTCGCGATTAAGCTTAGTTGTGCAGCTGTGCTAAGGGTGTTATTGATTTGCAAATGGGTCCGTTGTCGGCCCAAGCCATGAAAGTTGGATCTTTGTTTTAGTATATAAGCCCCCTAATTACTAAGCCAAGCTCGAACATTAACCTAAAATAATTAGAACCCTTTAAGCTTTCCTTAGTTAATTAATGGAGATGATCCATATTGGATAATACAAATAGCTTATGGCCCTGCGAAATTTAGTTTGATTTCCCTTTTGAACAATTTGGAATTGAGGGGCGTCGCGCCAAATAAAATCTCAAATGCGTGGCCCTCATTCAATTATTTCTTCAAATCCTTAGAATTCGAGGTATGCCATTTAGCGAATTTTTCATGGCCCTCGCAAAGTTAAAAACGCGTAGTTGCTTTAGGCACGTTATTCTAATAATTTACCTTCTTAAACTCGGGTGCGCATTTCATGTGACCCAAATCAAATCTTAAAACGTTGAATAAAATATGTTTAGGATTGTGGGTGCATTTCATGTGGCGCGATCCAAAGGCTTATTTTAAACGACGTTTAATCTTCTTTAAAAATTAAATAAAAACGGTTAAAAGTTAAAATTTGCACATAGGTTTATAATCGTTAAAAATAAGATAATAGGCCAATTATAATAGTTAAGCGATCGGTCTAGAACCACGAAACTCGGGAGTGCCTAATACCTTCTCCCGGGTTAACTGAATTCCTTACCCGAATTTTTGGTTCGCGGACTGTTAAACAGAGTCATATTTTCCTCGATTCGGGATTCAACCGGTGACTTGGAACACTATAAATTATTCAAAGTGGCGACCCTGAATCTTTAATAAATAAATCCCGTTTCGATTGTCCTTTAATTGGAAAAACTCCCTTATATCTATGCCCTTTACGGGGTGTAGTAAAAGGAGGTGTGACAGCTCTGGCGACTCTACTGGGGATCGAACCCAGAATCTCTGGTTCAGGGTTCAAGAATTCGAGCTTAGAATAATTATTATAGTTGGCTTTATCTATTATCTGATTTTGTTACATGGTTTGGGCCTAATGTGCTAATTGATTGCTTTTACCGCTTTGATATTCCGTGAACTGTATATAAACTGTTGCGAAATCCCTCCCTCTCTCTGAGTCTTCTAAATCATGGAGAAGTGTGCACTTCGTGTGACTTCTTTTCTGTTAGAGTCATATTTCAAATTTAGAATGAGGTTCGGACAAGTTGCAAAGCCGGTGAAGCTTCTATATTCCCGGTACGCTGCCCTCCCTCGGCTCGAGTTGTCCGCTCGAGTAAGTCAGGTCTAGAACAAATAAACCCAGGTTTAAACCTAGTATAACAATACCTCATGTCGGATCCCTAGTAGGAACATTTGTTTGCATCATGTGCATTTTAGCTTTGGAGGCTCAACACAAGGGTTGGGTCTGTCTAGGACAGGTGCACCCGAAACAAAAAGACCATCCTGATGCATCCTACTTGCTACTTGTGCATTTATTTGCTTCGAACTTGCATGTTGACTGCTTATGAATATTGGGAAAAGTTAGGAAAGAGAAATAGCAGTATGAGGATTAAAGAGAGTAAATCGCCTATTCTGGAAAAAAACCAATGTCCAAATATTGTCGAAACTCTGCCGAATTTTCGAGAAAATAAGAAAAGGAAGAAAGAAAGAAAAGGAAAAATTTCTGCTTTCAAAATAGTTTGTTTTATTTACCAATGAAATGAAAAAAAGAGGTTTTTTGTTTCCAAAAGTAGTTTATTTGCCAATGAAATAAAAAAAAAGAGACTCTTGTTTCCAAAAATAGTTTGTTTTATTTGCCCGAACTACGCCAGTTTGATTCTCATAGGGTGTGATATACGTAGGCAACCCCCATCGGGTCCAACTTCCTTTTTGCGAAAATTTTTACTTTAATCTGAAAACAATTAGGGTGATGCCATTCTTGTCAGAAATAGCCGAATGTCTCTAAAAGGGCGTCGGAAGGCTGTTTTTGCAAGAACAACCACTTTTTGTCACTTTTAAAGGTTTTGGCTGGTTAGCTGACACAACCTTAAAATCTTCGTTTTCAAAGTGCTGAAAGGCCGTATTTGCATGGCCGGATGTTTTGTGAAAATTTTGAAAAATGGTCATTTCTCTTAAGTCAAAACGAGTCATGGTTTTCTTTTAATTAAAATCACCTTAATAAATGTGCAGGATGAGCACAAATCAAAATGAACTTTTCTCAATCCGTGAAGAGATCCCTTTGGAGCTACATATGTGGTGGCATGATTTGGGGGGCGACAGCAGGAAAGTTGTGACAAAAGCATTGGGAGGTCTTATTGGGCTTTTGCAGGTCAAGCCCAGAAAAGACGTGATTGAGGCCTTGATACCGTTTTGGGACCCAGCACATAATGTGTTCCACTTTGCGAATTTCGAGTTAACTTCTACGCTAGAAGAGATAGCAGGCTATGCCGGTTTTGAAGGGAATCTTAGAAGTCAATACCCGGTAGCACCAAGAATAGTGACCCCTCACAAATATTTGGACTTGTTAAGCATCAGTCGGGACATCCAAGACGGAAATCTGGCCAAAGGATTTTGTACCTTCTACTTTCTGTATCGACGTTACGGGACTCCCCGTGGCTTCGAAACACCAGATACCGGTCTTACTCACACTGGAAATCAAGAGAAGTGGGAAGCTCGGAGAGGATTAGCTTTCATAGTAGCGTTCCTAGGTATCTTGGTTTGCCCGAGAAAAGACGGTAACATAGAAATGGGGCTAGTAGGAATAGCCGACTTTATGATGAAAAAGGCAAATGGGACTATAGTGCCGCTGATCTTGGCAGAAATTTACCGAGCTCTCACTCTCTGTCGAGGAGGAGCGAAGTTCTTTGAAGGGTGCAATATGCTGTTACAAATATGGATGGAGGAACACCTTTGCCACCGTCCCGGATACTTGAATTGCGGTATGACTGGCCTTGAGTGCATGGAAAAACATGAAAAGCGAGTAGAGGGTTATGAGTTTCCTGATGGTATGGAAGCATGGCATGCTCATTTGAGATCTTTGACCGCAAATAAGATCGAAAGGACATTCGGGTGGCTCACGGTCAACGAAGTAATCTATATGTCGGTTAGGGTGTGTTTTTTTGCTGTTGATGGGTCTTCGGAGTATCCAGCCTCATGCTCCGCACAGAGTCTTACGTCAGTTGGGCCAATACCAGACCATCCACACAATAAAGATTTGAGTCGGCAAGTCATTAAGTTAGATCCAAAAGCTGCCTTCCCAGAAGAGAAAGTGCGCCGGATTTGGCATCAGTGCAGATTCTTAGGGCCTAATACTCAAGTACGAGACCTATCCAGAGGCGAGGTGGAGCCTAGTTATAATGCTTGGTATGGTAAAAGATCCCGAGTTCAATATGAACCTAACAGGCCCACAAAGAGACCCCATGTCCAACAATTCACCGACGGAGCACAAGTGCAATAGGACTGGCTGACCAAAAAAAACGAGTACAGGGCTATCATAAGCAAATTGGAAAAGCAAGTCAGAGAACTTCAATTCGAGAATAGCTTGCAAGTTGCGGCGGATGAAGGAGAAAAGAGGAAGCTAGCCAAAGAAAATGAGGCCCTTCGAGCTCAAATTCAAAAAATGAAAGTAGCGGTAGAAAATCCAGCCCGAAGCGACAGAGATAAAAAAATCATAGCTAACCTGAGGCAGAAAGTAAATGACTATAGTTTTGATTTGAACAAAGTAGAAAGTGAACTAGCCAAGGCTCGAAAGCAATTGGCTAAAAACGCAGAGGAACGAGTACGCCTGGTTAAGCAGTTGAGAGAAAGGTACGACGATAAGGTCGCAGGGTTAAAGAAAAGGGCCATCGCCACGGAAAACAAAATGATCAAATAGGCAAAAGACTTCAAAGTTGAAAGGGAACATTGTTATACAGCATTGGCGTAATTAGAAATAGATTTGCAACAACTTCAGGAGCAAAATCATGCGGCTGAGCAAACTTTGGAAGACAGGGCCCAGCAGATTGGGCGTTTGTTACAAGAAAAAGGCATCATAAGAGAGAGAATTAGAAACTTCGCTGACTACATCGTTATGAAGTGCCAGATCTTTGAGGAAATGACTCGCACTACCTTCTTTGTAGCAGTAATGACATTTGTTAAACAGATAATGAGTGACTTAGATCGACTTCAAAGGG
This sequence comes from Nicotiana sylvestris, assembly GCF_000393655.2. Classification (NCBI taxonomy): domain Eukaryota; kingdom Viridiplantae; phylum Streptophyta; class Magnoliopsida; order Solanales; family Solanaceae; genus Nicotiana; species Nicotiana sylvestris. The sequence continues at coordinate 81,159,535 of NC_091068.1, read as the reverse complement.
AGCTTACATATAGGCCCGCGGTGAGACCGAATGATGTCCCGCGGGCACCAGGAGCATTGATGTATTCATGATTTTTCCGTTTGAGTCTGCATTTCCCTTTTTGTTAGCGTCTGTCAGTCATGTTGAGTTTTATATTTTCTTTCTGCTAGAGTCCGTCGAATTGTTTTCGAGTCTGTATTTTCTTCTATTGGAGTATGATGTCTATTTTCGGAGTCTGTATTTCATTTTTGCATCGAAATCTATTAGTCTTTTGGAATTTGTTAGTTTTGAGTTTTGTAATGGAAGCATTTTTTTTTATGAAAACTGAAAATCCCAAAAAATGTTTTATTTCTCACTTATATCCAAGAACTACGCTTGGTCTGATTCATGCGGGGTCATGATACGTAGGCAATCTCCATAGGATTCGACCGTAACCAAATAAAAAAAAAGAGATAAAGAAGATAAGAGGAAAAACAAGAGAGTAAAGAAAAGAAAAGAGCGGAAAAACAAGAAAGAAAAGAGAGAAAATAAGAAATCAAGAGAGAGTGAAAACAAAGGCAAGAAGGAAACAAAAAAGAAGGAAAAAGGGGAAGTTTGCAATTAAAAGAAAGAAAAGGCCGGGATGACGCATGCAACCGATCAAATACATAATAGAGACGGTTAACTGTTTAGGTGCATTCATGCCCAATGTGCGGTTACCAATCTGTTAAAGTCTAATCTCTAACAAGGTTGTTGTTTGATGTATTAAGTCCAGGCAGGTGGTTAGTTGACTGGCATTCTGGCAACTCACTCATATAACACCCGATCGAAAGACAGGCTGAGTATGGACAACCAGGAACTGGAAACAAGTATTGTCGACCCATCGAAAGAAGTGGAAGAATTGGACGTTAATGCAATGAGGGAAGAAATGTATAAGCTGAAGCAACAGATGGCTGAAATGTACCAAGCCTGGGTGAAAGGGCATCCACCACCGGTTTATCCCGCCAACCCTATTTATATCCCACCATCAGCCCAACCCCCGGAGCCTCCCACTGTGAACTCATCTCCAGCCTTTCCCCTCTACCAACAATGTCATGGCGCCACTTCCCAAACAAGTCTCATACCCTCCTCCACCAATTACACATATTTTTGTGGCACCTCCACCTACCACATTACACCGATCTTCTAGTGAAACCATGCTCCAAACTCACGACAACTAGTACTATCCCCCTGAATCCACCTTCAAAGTTCCAGAACCATATCCTTACACCCCTCATCTTGATCTCCCGGCAGAGACCAAGAAACCGCCCAAAAATCTCGAGCATGAAGAGATGATCAGAATGGTCAAAAGCTTAGAACAATCGTTTCGAGATATGAGGGGGCTGGGAGGTCAAGTGAGTGTGGCCTATAAGGATTTATGTCTGTTCCCAGATGTTCAGTTCCCAGCAGGGTTCAAAATGCCCAAGTTTGATCTGTACGATGGGCATGGTGACCCAGTAGTACACTTAACAGGATATTGTAGCAAGATGAGAGGAGCAGGTGGAAGAGAAGAATTGCTAATGGCATATTTCAGCCAAAGTCTAAGTGGGTCGGCCTTAGAATGGTATACCAGGCAAGATCACAATAGGTTGTACACATGGGACGATTTGGCCCAAGCCTTTGCCTGCCACTTTCAGTACAACCTCAAATTATCCCAGACCGCCTGTCGTTGACAAAGCTTGAGAAGAAGCTCGGTGAGAGCTTTAGGGAATATGGATTCTGTTGGAGAGAGAAAACAGCGAGGGTTGACGCTCCGATGAAAGAAAGCAAGATGGTTGATTATTTCTTGCAGGCTTTGGAACCCACTTATTTCGGTCACTTTGTGTCAGCAGTAGGTAAGTCTTTTAATGAAGTTGTAAAAACGGGAGGCATGGTTAAGGAAGGACTCAATTCCAACAAGATCATGAGTTATTCAGCAATCAAGGCGACTACTCAGGCCATTCAAAAAGGTACTGGGGGTGTGCTCGGGAAGAAAAAGAAGGAGGATGTTGCGACAATTGAGTCTGGAACTTGGGTTGGATCCAAGAACCTTCCCCGTTACTATAACCAGCCGCGACCCTATCCCCAAATTTACCCCCACACTCCATATAACCCACCACAACACTATTATCCACCGCCAAATCCCTATTTTTCTGTCCATCATGCACAAACCTATACCCAACCTTTCGCTCACTCACAATGGCGTGCACCAGCTCCACAGAATCCGTACCAAGCTCCCCAAAATAACTATCCACCCCCAAAAGCCTACAGAAACCCTCCTGGAATGGGTTTTCGACCCAACCAAGCCTTCAAGAATGAGAGCTTGCAAAAGCAAAAAACATTCACTCCATTGGGAGAATCATATGCTAGTCTATTCCACAGACTGAGACAGTTAGGTATGTTGAATCCGATCGAGGCTAAATTGCCGAATCCTCCTCCCAGAAATCTTGACCGCTCAGTGAGTTGTGAGTTTTGTTCAGGGGCCCCGGGCCATGACACAGAGAAATGCTGGAAATTGAAAACAGCCATTCAAGAACTCATTGACACCAATCGGATTGAGGTCCAAGCTCCGGAGGCGCCCAATATCAATCATAATCCCTTGCCAGCCCATCATGAAACAAATATGATTGAGATAATGCATAAGGGAGGGGAGTCTAAGAAGCCTTCGCAAACCAGCATGATGATTCGGGCTAGTGAAGCCAGGCCATTTGAAAAGTCAACAAGTGAGAAGTCTGTGATCAAGTTGAACAGGGCAAATAATGAACCATCTGTGGAGGTCAAGAAGGGGTCCTCAAGTGACGTTGCAGGAAAACATGAAAGAGCAAAAGTGGTTGTGCCAGGAGCAACGAACAAGCCTGTAGTAATTGTGAAGGGCACCCCCACAGACCCTGTCATTATCAAAACGGTAACTCAATTACCGATAGTCAACAGCAAGGCAGTCCCATGGAATTATGAACGAGTGACTGTGACTTACAAAGGGAAAGAGGTTAAAAAAGAAGTGCGCGAGACTCATGGTTTGACTCGATCGGGGAGATGCTTTGCCCCCGAAGAGTTGAGAAAAGCTAAGATCTCAAAAGATAATCCAGTGTTTGTGAAGAAAGCGGTAATTGAGGAAGAAGCAGAAAAATTTCTAAAAAGGATGAAAGTGCAAGACTATTCAATTGTGGAGAAGTTAAAGAAGACACCAGCTCAGATCTCGCTCTTGTCGTTATTGATCCATTTAGACGAACACCGTCGTGCTTTGATGAAGATCCTGAACGAAGCCGACGTTCCTGACAAAATCTCAGTAAACCACTTGGAAAAGATAGCTAACAAGATATTTGAGGTAAATAGAGTCACTTTTTCTGATGATGAGTTGCCCGTGGAGGGTACCGAGCACAATAGAGCCCTCTATCTGACGGTGAAATGCGAAGATTTCGTGGTTACTCGGGTACTGGTTGACAATGGGTCTAGTGCGAATATTTGTCCTCTCTCCACATTGAATAAGCTAAAAAGTGGAGGATGAAAGAATCCACAAGAACAGTATTTGCGTTCGGGGATTCGACGGTGGAGGGAAAGATTCAGTCAGGGATATAGTACTTGAGCTCACAATAGGGCCAGTTGAATTTACTGTGGAATTCTAGGTACTCGATGTGGCTATTTCTTATAATCTGCTGTTGGGACGACCTTGGATTCATGTTGCCAAAGCGGTCCCGTCTACTCTGCATCAAATCGTCAAGTTCGAATGGGATCGATAGGAAATTGTCGTACACGGCGAGGATAATTTGTGTGTGCCCAATGATGCCATTGTTCCGCTCATAGAGGTTGAAGACGACAAGGGGACATGGGTTTATCAAGTTTTTGATACGGTAGCGGTGGAGAATGTTCTGAAGGGAAGTGCGTACCAACTTCAGGGATAGCTACTGCATCAGTCATGGTAGCCGTTGAAATGTTGAAAAATGGTTTTGTACCGGGCAAAGGTTTGGGCGCATCTCTGCAAGGTATCGTACAACCGGTTTCTCTTCCTAAAAACTTGGATACATTTGGTCTGGGGTTCAAGCCCATAGTCGCAGACGTGAGAAGAGCTAGAAAAATGAAACAGAAAGCTGGGCATTGCCAAAGCCAATCCCGCATCTGTCCAGATCATTCGTCAGGCCGGGTATCAGAAAGCAACTATTGTCAAAGGTTCCTGGATCACTGATTGGTGCCTATGGAGACATGGAGAAGGGGTTTGAAAGGTTATTCGCCGAGGTTAACATGGTTGAGGCTGGGGAAGGGTCCAGCAAGGCAGATGTGCAATTCGTGGGATCACGTGCAAAAGTCAACAACTGGGAAGCTACTCCTCTTCCTACCCGGAGGGAGTCTTGGTAGTGGGTTTTGATTTTCTTTTAGTTGTCTAGATTATTCCAAGGTCTGTAATTTAGATATTATGTTCCGTCCAGTTGGATGTGTTAAAACCCTATTATCTTTATATTCAATGAAATGCAATTGTTCCTTTTCCTTCATTTCTTCTAATATTATTTTTGTTTTCTTCTTTTGTACAGTTCTTTTTATGTTGATATCAATGACATGACATGCATGAGGAATCTTCGGCCCAGTTTTAAAAGCCAATCTAACTCTGAAATAATAATACAAGAAATTGAGTGTGATGACGAGTTGGAATTTGATGATGATGAGGCTTATGAAGAAATTAGTAAAGAACTAAGTCATTTTGAGGAAAAGCCCAAACCTAATTTGAATGATACAGAAGCAGTTAATCTATGGGACCAAGATAATGTCTGTGAAACTAAAATAAGTGTGCATCTAGAACCTCAACTCAGGGAGGAGATACTTAAAGCAATGTTCGAATACAAAGATGTTTTTGCATGATCCTATGACGACATGCCGGGCCTAGGCACTGATTTAGTGGTTCACAAGTTGCCCACTGACCCGGCATTCCCTCCTGTCAAACAGAAGCTGAGAAAGTTCAAAACGGATATGAGTGTAAAGATCAAAGAGGAGGTCACCAAGCAGTTCGATGCCAAAGTCATTCGGGTCACCCGGTATCCCACCTGGTTAGCCAATGTTGTGCCTGTGCCGAAGAAGGATGGCAAGACCAGGGTGTGTGTTGACTATGGGGATCTCAACAAGGCGAGTCCAAAAGACAATTTCCCATTACCGAACATCCATATCTTGATTGATAATTGTGCCAAACATGAGATTGGTTCTTTTGTGGATTGTTACGTGGATTATCATCAGATCTTAATGGACGAGGAAGATGCAGAAAAGACGGCATTCATCACGCCGTGGGGAACATAATGCTATCGGGTCATGCCATTTGGCTTAAAGAATGCTGGAGAAACCCACATGAGGGTAATGACAATAATATTCCATGATATGATACACCAGGAAATCGAGGTGTACGTGGATGGTGTGATCGTGAAGTCTAGAAAGCAGTCTGGCCATGTCAGGGATCTGAAGAAGTTCTTCCGAAGGCTTCGCAGGTACAATCTCAAGCTTAATCCTGCAAAGTGTACTTTTGGGGTGCCGTCTGGAAAGTTGTTGGGGTTCGTAGTCAGCCGCCGGAGCATTGAACTGGATCCATCAAAAGTCAAGGCCATCCAAGAATTGCCACCTCCGAGGAACAAGACCGAGGTGATGAGTTTGTTGGGGAGATTGAATTATATCAGTAGGTTCATCGCTCAGCTCACGACAACTTGCGAGCCTATCTTCAAACTGTTAAAGAAAGACGTTGTGGTCAAATGTATAGATGAATGTTAGGAGGCGTTTGATAAGATAAAGGGGTATTTGTCAAATCCACCCGTGTTGGTCCCGCTAGAACCAGGGCGACCTTTGATTCTATATTTGACGGTTTTGGACAATTTATTCGGCTGTGTATTGGGTCAACATGATATCACTAGCAGGAAGGAGCAGGCCATCTATTACCTCAGCAAGAAATTCACGTCGTACGAGGTTAAGTATACTCATCTTGAGAGGACATGTTTCGCCCTAACTTGGGTGGCACAGAAGCTGAAACATTATTTGTCATCTTATACTACTTACCTCATATCTCGATTGGATCCATTGAAGTATATCTTTCAGAATCCTATGCCCACAGGGAGGCTTGGAAAGTGGCAGATCCTGCTCACAGAGTTTGACATTGCCTACGTGACTCGAACTGCAATGAAGACACAGGCCTTGGCAGACCATTTGGCCGAGAACCCGGTTGATGAAGATTATGAACCTTTGAAAACTTATTTCCCTGATGAAGAGGTGATGCACATTGATGATTTGGAACAAGTCGAGAAGCTGGGATGGAAACTTTTCTTTGATGGGGCTGCAAACATGAAGGGCGTGGGGATAGGAGCGGTACTTATTTCTGAAACAGGGCAGCACTACCCTGTTACGGCTCAGCTTCATTTTTATTGTACCAACAACATGGATGAGTACGAGGCATGAATTATGGGTTTGAGGTTAGCTGTGGATATGGGCGTCCAGGAAGTCTTGGTCTTGGGTGACTCGGACCTCCTGGTGCACCAGATTCAGGGAGAATGGGAAACACGGGATTTGAAACTCATACCGTAGGAACAATGTTAGCATGATCTTTGTCAATGGTTTCACTCAATAGAATTCAGGCATATCCCAAGAATACATAATGAAGTCGTCGATGCTTTGGCTACTCTGGCTTCAATGTTACATCATCCATATAAGGCTTATATGGACACTTTGCAGATTCAGGTCCGTGATCAGCATGCTTACTGTAATATGGTGGAAGAAGAACTCGATGGGGAGCCCTGGTTCCATGATATCAAAGAATACATTAGGATGGGGGTATATCTTGTACAGGCCACGGGTGATCAGAAAAGAACAATTCGACGATTGGCAAGCGGATTTTTCTTCAGTGGAGGGGTGTTATACAAAAGAACTCCAGATCTTGGATTGCTAAGATGCATAGATGTCAGACAGGTGATAGTTATCATGACTGAGGTACACTTCGGAGTTTGTGGACGGCATATGAGTGGGTACATTCTGGCAAAGAAGATTCTCCGAGCAGGTTATTACTGGCTCACTATGGAGCGAGATTGCATCAGTTTTGTGCGCAAGTGTCATCAGTGCCAGGTGCACAAAGATTTGATTCATTCCCCATCATCTGAATTGCATACCATGTCGGCACCATGGCCCTTTGTTGCTTGGGGCATGGATGTCATTGGGCCAATCGAGCCGGCAGCATCAAACGGACACAGGTTTATTCTAGTAGCCATTGATTATTTCACCAAGTGGGTTGAAGCGAAAACTTTCAAATCTGTGACCAAGAAAGCAGTGATCAATTTTGTGCATTCAAATATCATCTGTCGGTTTGGGATTCCGAAGGTAATCATCACGTACAATGGTGCTAATCTCAACAGTCATATGATGACGGAGACCTGTCAGCAGTTTAAGATTATACATCGCAATTCCACCCCTTATCTCCCTAAAGTGAATGGAGCAGTCGAGGTAGCCAATAAGAACATAAAGAAGATACTTCGGAAAATGGTGGAAGGGTCCAGACAGTTGCATGATAAGTTACCTTTCGCATTGTTGGGATATCGCACTACTGTTCGCACTTCAGTAGGGGTCACTCCTTATTTGTTGGTGTATGGCACGGAAGCAGTAATACCCGTAGAAATTGAAATCTCATCCCTTCGGATTGTCGTTGAGGCAGAAATTGATGACGTTGAATGGGTCAAAACCCGCTTGGAGCAATTAAGTCTGATTGATGAAAAGAGATTGGCAGCAGTATGTCACGGCCAATTGTACCAACAGAGAATGGCGAGAGCATATAACAAGAAGGTACGTCCATGGAAATTCGAAGTGGGTCAGTTAGTGTTGAGACGTATCTTGCCTCATCAGGCTGAAGCAAAAGGAAAGTTCGCCCCAAACTGGCAGGGGCCATTTGTCGTAACTAGAGTGTTGTCCAATGGCGCGTTATATTTGACAGATGTGGAAGAGAAATGTGTGGAAATGGCTATCAATTCTGATGCAGTCAAGAGATACTATGTATGATTTCTTTGTTTGGTTGTACTTGTTTGTATTTGGCATATTTTGAAGATTAAAATGACAAAGGCGTTTTGTTCTGCTATCTAAACATTTTATCCCTCGTCACCCCTTTTGAGCCTTAGTTATTTTCTTTCTTACCCCTCTTTCGGAATCAGTAGTGAATATCAGAAACACAAGCGTGAAAAATAAGGAAAGGAATAAAATAAAAAGAGAAAGAAGGGGAAAAAAGAAAAAAAAATAAAAGCAAAAGAGAAAAAAAGAAGAGAAGAAGAAAGAGAAAAGAAAAATCACAACAACAAAGTAATTTCTATGACACGAACTACGTTCGACCTGATTCCTTATAAGGATACGTAGGTAGCCTCACGGTTCGGTCTCATCAAAATAAAAATCCAAAAGTCCTCAAGCAAGAAACTAGGGCAGAAGTTGTGGTTGTTGTAAGAAATCTGATTCCAAAAGTTGTAATTTTGAACCTATGTGAATTGTTTTGAGCCTTAGATATCCTTTCTTTTTTAACCCTATCCAAAAGCCCACATTACGGTCCAAAGAAAGACCTTTCGATCAGTCTCCGAGAGGTGCCAAATCAAGCAAGGAGAGGTAATTCATATCGGGGGCAACACTCTGGTCCAAGCAGAGAAATAATGAAAATGAGAGAGTCTTATTGGTGAAAACCCTCACGGGCACCGTAAGGCAACTAGAGTTGAGAGAATGAAAATGAGAGAGTCTTATTGGTGAAAACCCTCACGGGCACCGTAAAGCGACGAGAGTTGAGAGAAATAAAATGAGAGAGTCTTATTGGTGAAAACCTTCACAGGCACCATAAGGTGACGAGAGTTGAGAGAAATAAAATGAGAGAGCCTTATTGGTGAAAACCTTCACAGGCATCATAAGGCGGCGAGAGTTGAGAGAAATAAAATGAGAGAGTCTTATTGGTGAAAACCTTCACAGGCACCGTAAGGCGACGGGAGTTGAGAGAAATAAAATGAGAGAGTCTTATTGGTGAAAACCCTCACGGGCACCTTAAGGCGAAAGTGAGTCGAAAAGTCAACAAGTGAGAAAGGTCTGTTGGTGGAAAACTGTTTCAAGGCATCGCAGGATGAACAAGGTCAAGGTTTGGGCAAAGTAATAAGGTGATGGAAATTCTGAGGCGACAAAGTACGGCAACTGAAAGTTGATTGGTTGGACAGATTAGGCCGATTAGTCCGAAATGCATGTCATGATCATTGGTACCAGCCGTCCACTCATATAAGTTTCTGTTTCTTTTCCCTTTGTAGCAGTCATCTGGTTTTGGATTCTTCTTATCCTTAAACCGCAAAGTCATTGCATTTCATTTCCTTTTGAGTTTATTTGTATAAGATGTTTTAATGTCGGTATTGTCCCAAGTAAGTGGAAAAGAATTTCAAAGCTCACTACTAATTTCCAAAATTGCAAATCACAAAGTGGTTAGAGCATACTAAAGACAGCATGATGAAAGGTGGGATACAAGGGATCACCTGAAGTTTCACCGATGGAATGATTTGGTAATGTCATGGGAGATGCAAAGGTTCAGATAAAAGGGGTCAGAGGTGTGAAACAACAACATGGGTATAGAACACTCGATTTTTCAAAGGTCATGGATTTGAAAGTCAGTCAGAAAGTCAAAGTGGTTCAGGGCCAGTTCGGGAAAGCCATTCAGAATAAAACAATGCAGTGGAAAGATCTTCAGCAAGAATGCCATCAGCTAACCACCACTTTAAACTGACAAAATTTTCTTTGATTGAAACAGGGGCAGAAAACTCGTTTGTTTCGGAGAAACCTTCCATAAGAGAAAGGCAGTTGCCAAACAGGTTTGATTTTTGATTTTCAGGACCCTTCTGGAAAATGGGACCTAGTTTAAAGTTCAGAAATAGCATAATCTAGCATAAATATATCCCAAAGGAATATAAGTTAGCTTAGAGGTTTGCATGTTCGAGAAAGGATTCAATTAGGAGTTTCTAGGACCCTCCTGAATATAGGGATTTAGCTTTTAGATTTCGATTAGATAACAACATTTAGCGTAAACTCTGTTGTAGGGTAGTATAATTCAGCCATGAAAGTTGTCACCCTTAAGATAAAAATTGACCTTTGATTTTCAGGACCATCTTGGATAATGGGGAGTAGTGTAAAGACCCTCTTAGATAACAAGATTTAGCAGAAGTCACACCTTCAAAAGATATAGCTTAATTTAAATATGTCGTTTATTTAAGAGTTGTCAGGGCCCCCCTGGATAATGGGACCTAGCTTTCAAATTCTTAGTAATATTTGGTAATATGATTCAGTTCAATACTCACATATGTGCCCAACTACCAAACTGGGGCAGGAAAATTTTCTTTGTTTTTTAATATTTTGTTGAAGTCAGGAGCCCGCCTGGAGAGCAGGGAATACATTTCAAGTTTGAAGTCAGAATCCCGCCTGGAGAGCAGGGAATACATTCCAAGTTGAAGTAAGGAGCCCGCCTGGAGAGGAGGGAATACATTCCAAGTTGAAGTCAGGAGCCCGCCTGGAGAGCAGGGAATACATTTCGAGTTGCAGTCAGGAGCCCGCCTAGAGAGCAGGGAATACATTTCGAGTTGCAGACAGGAGCCCGCCTGGAGAGCAAAGAATACATTTCAAGTTGCAGTTGGGAGCCCGCCTGGAGAGCAACGAATACATTCAAGCGTAGCAGTCAGGAGCCCGCCTGGAGAACAAGGGAGTACAATTTAAGTTTTAGCTTTCAAATTCTTTGTTTTGTCTATTTTGAAGTCAGGAGCCCGGCTGGAATGCAGGGAGTACTTTCAAGTTGAAGTCAGGAGCCCGCCTGGAAAGCAGGGAATACTTTCAAGTCTAGCAGTCAGGAGCCCGCCTGGAGAACAAGGGAGTACAATTCAAGTTTTGGTTTTCAAAATTCTTATTGATATTCGGTAATGTGATTTGTTTTACACTTACACATGGGCCCACATACCCAAACTGGGGTAGAAATTTTCTTTGTTTTTGTCTATATTGCTGAAGTCAGGAGCCCGCCTAGATAACATGGGAACACATTCACGTTTCGAAGTCAGGAGCCCGTCTGGATAGCATGGGAATACATTCACGTTTTAAAGTCAGGAGCCCCGCCTGGGGAACATGGGAATACATATCAAGTTCAGCAGTCAGACACCCACTTGAAGAATGGGAAGCATCTCAGTTTACAATTCAAGACGGCAACAAAGGAGTTTTACCGAGAGAATAGAGGACAACAAGGCAACAAGAAACACAAGAGCAAGTTTGAAGATCTAGATAGGATTTTGTAAAGTATAGATCATAGTCTAATCTAGCTTCTTTTATTTTTGACATGGTGTAATAAGGGGTTCAGTGAGCAGTAGCAGCAGCAGCAACAGTGAAATCATAGCTCCATGATAGTCCCAGCTGCCAGACATTCCTGAACTACACTGACCTAATTCCTTTTTAGCCAAGGATATGTAGGCAACCTCAAAAGCAGGGTGCGGTCAACTCTTTCAAAAATGCTTCCCACAGAATATTCAAACGGGCAAAAATCGCTCGTATCCGCTCACTTATCTTTGCACGAAAACTATTCGTGTTTCCGGGCAAAGAGGGGCAGCTGTGAGCACGTGATTTTTGCCCTGTATGAATTATTCCAACAAATTCAAAACAAAATAATTTCTTTCAATGTTTGCAATTTTGTTGGATTTTGTGGCATTTTCTTTTAATTATTTGCATTTGCCTGTGCACGTTTATTTTATTTAATTCATGAAAATATAAAATATCACGCACTGCATTTAGGATTTAATTTTATATTTTTTTAGATTAATTAGTAAATTATTTTGTTTTATAAAAAATGAAAATCACAAAAATAATTCATTTTGCATTTTAACTTTTTAATTTTGAATGTTATAGTTTTTCTTTAAATTTAGGATTTAATTAATTATTGTAAATACCACGATGACTGATTAATCTAATTGGGTAGGTTAATTTAGTTTAAAAATTTATTAATTAATTTAGGTTTTATTTTAATTTTGAAAAGAAAAGAATTTTGGAATTGAAAAAGAAATGAAAGAAAATCCAAATTTGGGCTAAAACCAATTCAATATTCCCCAGCCCAAACGAAAATTACCCGAAACCCGGCCCAAACCCACGCCTTGACCCGGTCTGGTTCCCCCTCGATAAGTATTGATCTGAGCCGTTGATCTCCTCTTGATCAAACGGCTTACAACTGAAGCTACAGGTGTATTTAAGTGTCCGAACAACCCTTCCTCCCCCCCCCCAGAATCCCCTTATTCTCACCACCCTCATCAAAAACACCTTCGAAACCCTAGCTAAGCCGCCCCCAAATCCCTGGCCTCCGGTGGCGGCGCCACCTCCAAACGCCACCAAAATCACACCTTATAGCCTCCTCACTCCCCTCTTTTCAAATCCATCCTTCATTACCCTCGAATATTGCCCTAGTTCCTCGAATCTTAGATCAGAAACGAACCCCAGAAATCCCAAGTAAAGTTTTGGCAAAATTTCGTGCCGAATCCGATTTTATTCGTGTGTTCTTCGTAAGAGCGCATGATTAACATCAGATTTGGCCGGAAAATCCGAGGATCTGAAGACCCAAGCTCCCCTTTTCATTTTCCGAACTTTTCTTAGGTATTCTTCTTTTCTTCTTTTGGTTTAATCAGTCCTTCGTTTGTTTTTAAATTTTATGTTTCTTCTCCTCTTCTTGAATCATTCTTCATTTGTTTCGGAGTCTATTCATTCATGCATGAGTAATTGGAGTCTTGTTAGGTTATGTTTTAAAATTGTTAGTTTGGTTAAGTTTAGTTAGTAAACCATTTAGGCTAAAGTTTTAATGGTTCTATGTTAGTTGGTAATCATATAACTACTAGTTGGGCTGAATAGATCTTTGACCTTGAGGGTTGGGTTTTGGGTTTATTCCGGTTTATTTGGGGTTGAACAGTTGGGCCTAATTGACCCATGGCCCATTCGGTCTGTCTAGTATCAACAGGGGTTCTGCTAGGTTGGGTTCCTATAGTGAATAATCAGGGTTCGAGGGGTAGTCTAGGGAATTGGCCTAAGGAATCTTGAGTGTAACTGAATGGGAAGCTTCTAGGAAGCTGGGGGTAGGGATTAAAATGAATTGCTGGAATTTAAGATAGGGACACCTAAGCAAAAAACAAAATTCAAAAGGGTTCAAGTGCAAAACTGAACCCATTCTTTGCTGCCCTGGTGTCTTGCCTATAAAGGCAGTTTTTCTTGCCTTTCAAGGCAGACCCAAGAGAGTTGAAGGAAAATTTTCAGAATAATCACAAACGGCTAAAAATTGAATAAAAAACATTGTTCTATTGAACTTTCTACTTTGAATCTGGAGGTCTTCAAATTCCTGTAGTAATTTTGCTTTATTTGGGGTTGAAATGGATTGAGTTCGAGTCTTTAAAAGTTTGGTTTTGATTTCTGCTGGGTTATTGTTCGACTGAAATTGGATTTTGGACTGTTGCACCTCATTTTGGGTTTGAAATTGGTTCTACTGGTTACTTCCTGTTGCTGGGTTCTGCTATACTGCTATTGCTTATCCTTCACCTCTTATTTTCTTTCATTTCCAGGTATTCCTTCAAACCATGAATGGAAATGAAACTCAATCGAGTTGTATGTGAAGCTATGTAACTCAAATTGATGAGATGACACTGTTAATTTTGTTGTTGACTCTTCATTTTTGTTTTTACTAGTTTTTTTGTATTTCATTCTGGTTTCCTTTTAGTTCAGCCTTTTATGAGTTATTCATGTCACCATGGCTGCATGTTTTGTCCTAAGGGCTAGATATGAGTTTTCTGCTTAAGTGTAGTTGGTTCATGAAAGTCTTCTGAATTTAGTATAATGTGTATGAACTGAAGGCCGCACTACTCAGTTTGATTGCGAAGTTAGTTGGTACTGAATGTGTTTCATAGCTGTAGGTTGCATGATGCTCGTTTCAAACCCTTTCTGCCTTAGTTTAGCGGATGTGGGCTGAGTTTTGCCTTTCATTGATCGAGTATTCAGACTCGTTTAGATACAGCCGAAAGTATAGTTTACTAGTTCAGAAGTTTATGGTGTAATTTTGCCCCTGTTTGTGTGTAGGCATTATGAATTTCAAAAGGACTTTCAAAAAATGGAACTTGAATTTGATTTCAAATCTGAGATTCTTTTTTTTTTTACTTGGCTTGACCCTTTATAGGTTGCTCATTATCGAAAATGTTTGAATCAAAAACGTTGGTTTGGACTAAGGCAAGCACGAGCGATAACTAATGAGTTTGCAATATTAATTGATGAAATAACTTGTATAAGAATCACTATCGCATCAAGAATTGATTCCTCATTTCAGAATCTATGTTGGTATTTAATGCACCTTGGTATTTGTTTAAATTCGAGATTTGCTTAGAAAGGTCGCTTCCACACCAAGTGCTAGTGCAGAATCGGATTTGGGGCTGCAAATGTCGGCCCAGTTATGCATCAGCATTCAGCACCTGGGCTTCGCGATTAAGCTTAGTTGTGCAGCTGTGCTAAGGGTGTTATTGATTTGCAAATGGGTCCGTTGTCGGCCCAAGCCATGAAAGTTGGATCTTTGTTTTAGTATATAAGCCCCCTAATTACTAAGCCAAGCTCGAACATTAACCTAAAATAATTAGAACCCTTTAAGCTTTCCTTAGTTAATTAATGGAGATGATCCATATTGGACAATACAAATAGCTTATGGCCCTGCGAAATTTAGTTTGATTTCCCTTTTGAACAATTTGGAATTGAGGGGCGTCGCGCCAAATAAAATCTCAAATGCGTGGCCCTCATTCAATTATTTCTTCAAATCCTTAGAATTCGAGGTATGCCATTTAGCGAATTTTTCATGGCCCTCGCAAAGTTAAAAACGCGTAGTTGCTTTAGGCACGTTATTCTAATAATTTACCTTCTTAAACTCGGGTGCGCATTTCATGTGACCCAAATCAAATCTTAAAACGTTGAATAAAATATGTTTAGGATTGTGGGTGCATTTCATGTGGCGCGATCCAAAGGCTTGTTTTAAACGATGTTTAATCTTCTTTAAAAATTAAATAAAAACGGTTAAAAGTTAAAATTTGCACATAGGTTTATAATCGTTAAAAATAAGATAATAGGCCAATTATAATAGTTAAGCGATCGGTCTAGAACCACGAAACTTGGGAGTGCCTAATACCTTCTCCCGGGTTAACTGAATTCCTTACCCGAATTTTTGGTTCGCGGACTGTTAAACAGAGTCATATTTTCCTCGATTCGGGATTCAACCGGTGACTTGGAACACCGTAAATTATTCCAAGTGGCGACTCTGAATCTTTAATAAATAAATCTTGTTTCGATTGTCCTTTAATTGGAAAAACTCCCTTATATCTATGCCCTTTACGGGGTGTAGTAAAAGGAGGTGTGACACCCAGTCAAAACCCGAGTCGACGGGCAGGTCTCGACTACCCATAAATCCAAGAATCCAAATATGTATTTGATTTTCAAATACGAGTCCAAATCGAATCTCAAATCTTAAATTTTTATTTTTTTAATACATAGTCAAAAATTACCAAAATTTCTTTTCAAATCTCATGATTTAGATATTAAAATTATAAATAATCATGTTATATAATCAAAATTGAGTCAAAATTATTTACCCAATAACTTTGTTTGAAAATTCTCTCCTAAAATCTCCTCTCACTGAGTTTAGCTCTCAAAATTTTGATAAAATGAGACTAAGTCCCAAATAACCAGTTATAAACATGTTGTAGATGTCGTATTTGCGACCAGAGGTTCACAAATGCGACTACTGCAAAAGCGACTTCAGGTCCGCAAATGCAAAGCCTGGATGCCTCGGCAACTATTGCAAATATGATAATATGTTCGCAAATGTGAACCTCCTCAGCCTAGCAAAATGTCGCAAATGCGACTATTGTATTCGCAAATGTGATCAAGGATCTGCATATGCGAACCCAGAACATGTCGCAAATGTGAACCCAGTTCCATAAATACAAAATTGGTCCACTGGTCCAACATACCAAATATGATGGTTTGTCTACAATTGCGGACGCAACTGCGAGCCTAGCCTTGCAAATGCAAGACCTGCAGAATTAGCAACACCTGACCATCACCAAAAATGATCTAAAACACATCCAAAGCTCCCTCGAGCCCCTCGGGACCCCGTCCAATACCAACAAGTAAATAAACCTCGTATGAACTCGCTCGCATGTGCAGATCATCAAAATAACATCTGAAACTAAAAATCGACACCAAAACGCATAGAAATTATATTGAAACTCAAGAACTTCTACAATTACAACCAAGCATCTGATTCCTACCAAACCAACTCGGAATGATGCCAAACTTTATACAAAAGTTTCAAATGACAAAATGGGCCTATTTCAAGTTTCGAAATAAAAATTCGAACTCGATAACCATAAAGTCAAATCACGGTCAAACTTAGAAAATTTCTGAACCTTCAAATAGCCAACTTTAGGCAAAAAGAATCAAATCAACCAAGAACCTCATAATTTAACCGAGTATACGACTTAGTACAAAATTACCATACGAACTTATTGGAGCCATCAAAAACCATTCTGGTTTGTCTTCATAAAAGTCAAACCTCGGTTAATATTTTGAACTTAAACTTCCAAACTAAAAATCAAATGTTCCAAATTAATTTAAAACCTCCCTGAGACGAAACCAACCATCCCTGCCAGTCAAAAAACCACAAATACACTTACGGAAAGCTTTCAAAGGGAAAAAGAGGCTCAAATACACAAAATGTCCGGTCAGGTCGATACATCATAACATCCAGGTTCTCCTACGGTGTCATTGTGTACGGCCTGGGTAGTGGCTTGGGACTTCCCCCTTCAAACTCAAGTTGTACAACTCTTTTTCTAGTAGATATTTTCCTCTTAGAGGACCCTAAAGGAGGCATCACTATAGGATTATCGGCAAAGCCCCTACTATTGACTGGAAAGCGATTTCTCAATTCTCTTGGAGGCATTATTTCCAAAAGCAGGGAAACCCGTAGGAGGTTGAACTCTTCTCAATGCCCACGCCTACAAAAATTTACCAATATTAGGCAAAGTACATGAATAAACAACGCATCCAAATCGAAAATGATGTTATTGTGATAGTTCTCTTAAAGACTGCCCAGTTCGGCAACAATAGCCTTTCAGGTTCTCGTGGAGATAGAGGAAGAACCTAGAACGTTAGATATCCAATATCCAATATCGAAGACCTCGTTGATCTCCAACGCAGCAGCTACAAGTCATGGATATGTTAACCAAAGTTCTCAAATAAAAAAATGAAAAGAGAGAGACAGGAACACTTATGGTTGAGGTTCATTTTTTCGAAAACCAAACTTTGTCATTTGAAACAAGGTACTTGGTCTTTATCACGAAGTACCTCTCAAAGCATCTCTTATCTAAGTCATCGCCACAATTGGTGATTAGGGCCATAGAACCCAGGTGATTCGTATTAATTTTTCCCTTGTGGTAGACTTTAGGAGAATAAATATGGGTGTAGTGCTAAAACGTAAAGGGGATACCTGACTTCGAAGCGATGTGGTGAAGGTGTGTGAGCAACCTATATACCTAGGGACCAATCTAAGCTATATAAACTTGGTACCTCACGCAAATCTCGACTATGATTTCATGCACCAGAAACATAAACTCCATAGTTAAAGGGTACATGTAGAAGAATGAGTGGCCAGGTCGATGACTGTTGAGTCTCTCATCCTCCCAGAGATGCATAAGGATACGATCTATTTTTTTAGTCCACCCGCAGTCCTTCTGAACTTGGGGAAGGCTATCTCCGGTAATGAAGGAAGAAAATCTGAGTGCGAGAACATTTTGATCCCGCGTCTGCTTCTCGGTCTTCTTCATGACCTTGCAATCATTTTCCTTCTTCAACTCCCTCGGTATGATATCAAAAACCATATATTTCAGAAAAATTATAGGATGAACCTTCTTGGTTGTCCTTCTCTTCTTTTTTAGTGACGAAGCAACCTGAGCCACTAACATCTCAGCGGTAGCGGGAGCAATGATGACGGTGAAGGTACTTTCCACAGTACCAAGTATGGAAGTGGATGTAGGGTGCTCTTATGATGAGTTTCCACTTTGAGAATCTAGTGATGAAAGTTAAGAAGTTTGAGGAAGAAATCACAAAGTCTTTTAGATTAGAGAAGATAAGGTATTTGTAATCACTAGAGAGACAATAAGAATTTGGAAAAAGTAAAGTTAGAAGATGAACACAGCAAGAATTGCTCCTTTTATAAGAAGAATTCACCATTGCCTCTATAGCTGCAGATGATGTCATCCGTAATCGGATCCGTCCATATGTTTGAACATTAAATGGAAGCTATGTTTGATGTTTCAGATTCAAAATTGTGGTGTTAGATATGATTCATTTTCCCACCCAAAAACTCCTTCCACTTCCCTAATACTTCTTGGAACCTCCTAGAAAGTGAAGAGACTGGGGTACAATCATGTTTCATGCGACAAGTTATGCGTGGTAAAAATGTGTCAAGTACTTCATATACCCGAGACCAAGAAATCTCCGGTCCACTGAGTATCGTGCTCGATTCTCGGGATCACACCTCTAGGGTCAGAAAAGAGCCCATCTAGAATGAAATATCCGAGATAGATACTAGTAATTTTGGAATATCTAGAATATTCGAAATGCTAGGAAACATCTTTGTATAATATTTCTAAAGTATAGAAAAAATACGAAAAACATTACTTATTCATTGATAAAAGGCGTAGTGGCCTATAAAAAGAGCATTCCGCTAACACCCATGACTAGCAAAAAAAGGCTAAAAAAAATCTTCCAAAACATCTAAATACTGGTCACTGGTACTTCACTTCACTAGTCTCCGAAAAAAAAAGAATGAACTTGAGGATTCGAAAAGGTCGAATTAGAAGGGGTAAAGCAGAGAAAGAAGGATCAAATTGAGGTATTATGGATTTATGATGCGATTCGGTAGGCTCTTCTTAGGCATCCTCATTCGAAAGGTCTGCAAACGTCCCTTCTCCGAAAATCTTCTTTGGGAGAAGACGAGTTTATAGCCTAGCATGTCATTTCTACTGCTTTTCTCGTCTTCTCAATCTCTTACTCAAGGTCTAGAATCCCTGCATGAATAGCTTCTAACATTGACAACTTAGACTCCAAGAAAAAAATGTTTTGAGCAAGCTCGAATTGCACTTTCAATCTGTTAAAATCCGAGATTACATTATATTGTTTATTCTGCAGTTTCTCCTTCTCGGCTTTAAAAGATTCGGTAGAATATTTCAAAGATCCAAGAGTGCTAAAGGAGTCTCCCTCGCTCTTTCGCCCGACTAAGCTTACTTACGAGCTTCGTATGCTCATCAACAAATTGCCTCGAATACGCCTCCTTCTAAGTAAGCGAAGCCTCATGGCATCTGAATCTCTCAACATGCATGGATTTTTGTTTCTCCACATGCTCTTCACCTTGCTCAGCTCCTCCTTAGATAACTTAGCCAAAAATTCAAAAGGCGTGTGCCTTTTCAAATTTAGAATCTCAAACAATAATGATTTCCCTTAGCTCTGACACTGTTTCCATGTAAAGTAATAACCCTTTCATAATTTAGGTTGAAACCAAATTAGCCTGCAACAAAAATACGATATAAGGGTATGATACAATGTCACTCACAAAACTAAAAAGGTTTCACAAAAAAAGAGGGGAAATCCTAAAGCTACTCGAAGGGTGCAAGTAGTACGTCATTCACTAGGCCAATATCGGATTGACTATCCACCGTCTTCCCCTCTAAAGGGCCAACCAACTCATTCAAACACGCGACATCTTCCTTGGACATTTTGAGAAATCCACTCATTTGGGCACTTCAATTATCACTCGACGTCAGATAGCACTTGATGAAGGGACGAATTGGGAAGAGTTCTAGATCGGAATCTCCAACAAAGTTGTGAGGTTAAGTTAAGAAACTCCAAAATCAAACGATCCATCATAACTAGCCTCCATAGCAACCTTTCTCGGGGCTAGATTGAAGAACTCATCTCATATTGGTTCCTAAATCGGGGAATTCGTTTCCCTGATGTCAATCAAAATGGAGTCTTTGTCTTGAAGATGTATAGACCGATGGTTCACTCGGGTACTATCTCAAACATTCTCTATCATAAAACTGGACCTAGTTCTCTTCCTTGGAAAAATAACATAACTACTAGCCAGAACAAGCTTCGATGAACTTTCTCTTCTCTTCAGTGAGAATAGTTGTTGGATCCTATCTTGGGCGGAATCAATGGTCATGGGAAGATCAATAAGCACTTGAGGAAGAGTTTTTTTGTTGCAATGTTTCCCATAGAAAAGGTAGCATGAGAACATGAAACATCAAACAGAAAGACAATTGACACAAAGGCTTATCATGATTCTTAGACCTCCATCCTAAGATATATATTTCAGCACCTCTCAACCATTCTTTAATATCGGGAACTTCGCAGGGCACCTCCAGAACAACTGCAATTCAAAAATCATAAGTCATAAAATAGACAACTGATATCAATACAAAATAAAGATAAGATATTTATGCTTGTTGTTTCACGTTTTCGAAAAAGGTCAACCCTTGGAGTGAATTAGTTCTCGGGTCAGGACAATAACAAATCGATCATACCATCCCCTATCATGATCGTCCTCCATATTCGCAAGAGCCAGCTTGCTACGATTAACAACAATTATGATACTACCCCTGAATGGCTTCGGGGCATAAAGATAGATAAGATGCTAAAGGAAAAAATTAACCTTGGCCAAATTCAATAAAAATTGAAGGCATGCCACTAATCTCCAAACACTCAGGCCAACTCTTGGTTTAAGAAAACGTCGAAATGCTAGCAAAAATCCAAAATCATAGGGTTAATTGGAGGGTCGAACCCTTGGGTAAATGGATAAGTATACACAAAGGAAAAACTGGCTCGATGACTAGTAATACCTTCATTCTTTAAGGCACTTGAAAGATAACTTGATCGCTCCAACAACGTTCCTTTCAAACAAGGGGAATGTGATCCACACAAACAAAGGAATCAAAATTATTCACATGAAAATTTTCAAACTGCATCTTTTCTTTAGTCTATGATTTTTTTTATCCGCCTCAAAATTCAACAGCTTTGCTAAAATGTCTGAAATAGAGAGTTCAGTCTAATGCTTCGTCTTTTTGCTTATAGTTGGCTGCTGAGTTTTCTTCCCTTTTTCATGGGAGATTGGGGGAGTTTCTTCTTAAGGCTATGCGGCAATACTCATCTGGTTCAATGGTATAAGATCTTCAGTCATTATTGCGTTAGGATCTTGGAAATCTATAACAATAGAGAAAGAAAGGTTATAAAGGAAAAACAATTCAATGTAGGTTATGAAAATTGCAGAGAGATTGCTCAAGGTAACTAACAAGTAAAGGATTCATATATATATATATATACACACACACAATCGGAAACCAACTTTTCAGAGCCATTAAACTCGGAAAATATCACGACCCAATTTTCAATTTAGGTTGCGATGGTGCCCAACACCGAAGTTAAGCAAGCCAACCTTAATCAACTAATGGGTTTCATTTATGTTACCAAAACATTTCCAACATTTACTTAGATTAAATTTAAAACATTCGATAATAATGAATAGTTTAGGAAATTTAAAGCTGAAGTGACCAAATGATGTCATAATTAAGTGATTACATCCAAAAAGAATAGTCTACTAGTGTATGTGCCAAGACCTGGTGTCATAAGTATATGAGCATCTAGTATAATATACAAAAGAATATATCTATCCTACTGCCTGAAATAGAATAGACAGTCAAAAACAAAAGAGAAACTCCATCATGCTGTTGAACGGCATCGGAAAGGAGCAGCTCAACGTAAAATCTCCACCAAATATCAAGAATGCGCACCAGACGGGTAGCCAGATGCACCTGCCTCAGATCCTATACAATTAAGTACATAAGCGTAGTATGAGTACATAAACAATATGTACCCAGTAAGTATCCAATCTAACCTCAAAGAAATAGTGACGAGGGGTCGACTTGACACTTACTAGGTGTATGCGGCGAAATTAGGGGACTTGATTTCTCTCTATCAAGCCACTTCGGAAGAATACCTCGAGATCTCGAGGACGTGGAGCCGCGACCAAGTCCCCTCCCTCGGGGCTCGTCGGGGCCCGACTCAAAGAAGACAAAGGTCGGGGCTAGAGCAGAAGGGGAAGTTCCCAAGGCATACGGCTAAGTCTGACAGAGCCGGCCTATCCAAGGCCTATGCCGAAGCGTCACGTCTAGCCGTCCCATCTCAATACTTTATAATTAACGCATGTTGTACTATATCCGGGTCTCCCTCCTATATAAAGGGAACCCACACTACTTTGTAAGGGGCTGATGTCGCTCCAACTACTCTCCACAAGATCAATAATATCTCTTTCTCTTTCTTCTCTCTAACTTGCTCGTTTCTACTGGCTCGAGGACACTCTTTGCGTTCACTACTTTCATACTTTTCCTTCATTTATTGCTTGGTATTGGCCATAAAAAGCCTTGTTTGGACATATCTCAACTGTTATCCCATCCTCGAATACCCCCGATAGCTCAAGCTCGAGCCAGATATCGACCTCAAGGTCCTTTATCGACCAGTCCGAGGCTTGGGCTGCAAGCATCCCGGTTTGATTACTGCCCTGTTTTAGCTTGTATTTTTTCATTAAACTTCATACTCTCAGCATCAACTACTCTAACAACTAGAATAAAAATAGGTCACGTATTTTTAGAATCCCATTTACAAATTTAATTGTTGTTACCATTTTCACAATAAACAGTTTGGCGCCCACTGTAGGGCTAAAAATAATAGTAATTATTTTCTTGTTGGTTTCATTACACAAACGCAAGTTATATTTCACACTTTTTCTTGTCCAAGATCTCTTGATTTCAGGTCAAAATGTCTGGCTCGGTAAACGGTGTTAAGAATGACTACCTCGAAAATCACGGAGAAAATGGCATGGCTATTCCAGTCGTTGGCGCCCCACTGCAGAACCTCGGTAACTTACCTGGACCGATTCCAGTGGATGCGATTTTGCAAGATACGCAACAGGTTGACAAAACCTCACACACCTACGGAAGCATACAGCATGGCGACCAACCGGAATCCCAAAAAACCCCGGCTCGGGAAGCACAAAAAGTTAGTTTTCACGTTATTTTTAAAATATTGCAGGCACAATAGTTGGCCATCGCTCGGCTACAAAGCCATCCGAAGGTTCCCGGCACAGCAGCGCCGGAAGCAGCTCCCCTCGTCGAACAGGTACCTGAGAGATCAAGCAATAACGGATTGGTAGCCGACCCTGCCATAGCAACGATGCTTGGGGATCTCTCCAAAAGGATCGAATCAGGTTCGTGGAAGTTCGTGCAGCGGTCGTTCCCCGATGAAGCGGCCCCGGAACCCATTTCAAAGAAGCTCAAAATGCCAGAACTCCCTAGGTACAATGGGACCTCAAATCCCAGCGACCACATCACTGCCTATACGTGTGCGGAAAAAGGCAACGACCCAAAAGATGATGAGATCAAGCCAATCTTATCAAAGAGGTTCGAGGAAACACTCTCGAAAGGAACCATGATATGGCATCATAACCTAGAGCCCAACCCCATAAAATCGCTCACCATATCGGTAGATTCCTCCATAAAGGCACACGTCGGCACCATCGAAGCAATGACGAGAAAGCCAGACGCATCCAGGGCCGAACAAAGGGAGAATGAAATGCCACAGGAATTTGCACCACGTTCCCCGATGGAACGAACGAGATTACCCCCGGTCTCGGATAACCGGGAAATACAGTCCTTCACTCAAAGCCTAAACAAACCAAGCCCGACGATTTCAGGGTAGTTCAAACAAAACTTGATCAGGTACTCATCCAAGACCTGGTCGGATGCCCGTACCCGGCATCAGTCACAAATCAGGGTCGTGGATGACCATCCGGGAGCCTCCTTGGGCTCAGCTTACCCAAACAGGCTCATGGCAAAGAAACCAATGCCAAATAGAGAAAGGTACCACCCATGCGCCGCAGGCAGGAGGAACGCCCCGAGATGCGATCTACCTCACAACAATCGGAGAATGGCCCGAGGACAATATCCTTGAGGAATCATTGACAAAGCCAGATTCGACGAGGATGCATGGCCGACAGGGGCACCTCGCCCATCAGAGTACAATTTCCACGTCGTTATACCAAACGTTGTGTTCGACATAGGTGAAACTAGGGACGTCGAATGGCTCGGACCAATTCGGTTGAATTCCACTCATAAGAATCACAGCCTGGCGCGGAACTACAAAGCAAGTACGGCCACGGAGCCAAAGATAGCTGCCAACTCCGAAGGAAAGACGCCAAGCCGCTCGACAAAAATCACCGCCAAGAACTGACGAGCGACCAAATTCAAGTTCAATCCCCAGTATGGAAGGCGGCCAGGAGGAACAAAGCAAACGAGCCGCAGCGCGCTACCATGATAATGGAGTAGCAATGACCCTTTCCAAGAACTTGTGAAAGGGAGAGCAAAATTTCCCATCACCAGAGAAAGGCAGATCTGGGGATATGCCCTTAAGGACGCCCTTACATTCAGCAAAGAGGGTACCGAGACCTCGTCTCAACCTCACAATGACGCACTGGTAACTTTCTTCCTCACTCGATCCATTTTTAATAAAACATGTGCACATGAGTGCAGGTGGCTCGATAAGCACTCTCGAGCCGAGGATGATGGGGCGGCTCAGACCGCCAGGTCAAAACACAACCACCTCTCAAATCTTTGATAGATTCCAAAAGCGATCGCTACGACAAGGAGAAAGACCATTCTCTTAGTACAGCATGACTGGCCCAGACCGGAACTCCGAGTTCCATATCATCAAAGGAGGCGCAAGACACGGACGCCTTATTCAGACGACCATGGGTGCATCGCCCGAAGATAGGGTCGCCCCCACTTCGCCAAAAGGATGAAATTCCATGCAAGGGACGGAATTAAAACCATCGGCAGGAAGCAATACGCTACAAGGGGAAATTCCGCATCACATGACACATCACCGGTACCAATATCTCCACTCTCGAAAGAGTCAAAGGGTAAGCGGACCACATCTTCGGCCAAGCCCGATTAAACACAGCGGAGGGTTGTACTAAAGTCTACACCCCGAAACAGCAGGAACATACCAAACCTCGGAACATCGCCTACACATATCGCGGTAAAACTACCTCCCTCCTTCTCTATTTTTCACTAACCTGTATGCAGACACCCGGCCAGGACGTTCGAATGTTCTCACTCTACTCGGAGACCCCAAGGCCTTAACAGAACTCGCCGCACTCTTTCCCCTCAGCCAGACTTCCGCCCCGAAGAGGGTCTCGCCAGCGGGGTTCTTAGCGGAGCAACGTACCCCCTGAGGAGGATCCGACAAGATCACAGGCCTTCTTTTACAATCAAACAATGAAGGACACTCCCCCCCCCTTTGAAGGTGTCGCCCGCTCGGAAGGGCCGGGGAACAGCAGACTGAGTTTCAATAAGGAATCATGTTCTGGATCAAACAATCAAAGGAGCCGTGCCCGCTCGGGCCAAACTCACAACAATGAAATGATATGTATTTATGCCAAGCGATAAAAGAATATCTTTCAGCATCTCATACTCCAAAAAAGGAAATTTTAGCATACTCTCAGCAGAGATCCCTCCACCAAATGCATCCCGAAATACTCGGAGACTTAGCGTCAACAATTTGGCACCTACACGACCCCAGGGTCGGAACTCCAGGCTCATAAAGCCCCAACAAGGAAACTCTGAGCTCACAAATAACGGCCTTTGAGCCTAAGCAAATTCAATGACTCGGAGACTGTTGCCAATTGTCGTACATTGGAAAACTCGAGGCCGTAAGACCCCAAGCAGGCAGACTCGGTATAACCAGATTTGTTCTACATAGCAACAAAACTGTAAGACCTCAACAGGCATGACAAACTATAAGACCTCAACAAGCATGAAAATTTTGTAAGACCTTACTACAGGCATAAAACTCAATCCCGAAGTTTAGGCCATATGTTGCATTTGTAATAATCCCGAAAGGGCATACCCTGGGTGTAGACGCCTAAACTATCACTCGAGATCAAAAATGGCTCCGGCCAAACACATATGACTACGGTCAAAATGGCTGCACCAGCCAAATTAACGAGACTAGGGGACGCCCGACTATCGCTAACAAAATCACAGGCCATTACTTTGAATATACTTCGAAAAGAACCGGTTAAAACAGGCTTCCCTCAACAGGCAACCGAGCTTCGACCATGTGAGCTCCAAATCACAAGGCTTCGAGCTACTCAGCCTACGAGCTAAGAACCTTCCGAGGTGCTCAAACATTGCTGCTAATGACTTGAAATCGAGGTTCTTCCCAAACCGACGACGGGTCAGGAAAAATCATTTCAAAAAGACCTTAACGAGAGGAAAACAAAGCCTACAAAATTCCCACGGGCAAAAGCATAAGAGCCATTGTCTTCATCCAAACGAGCCTCTGGGCCGCACACTAAAAGCCCTCAACGACCAAACAGCATAAGAGACACTACTGCTAGCATGAAAATTGAAAACTTGAGGATTAAAATGAGCTCGAGTCGTAACCCGATTCGGAGACCGGATCCAAAATAGTTAACTACAAATGCCTAAGGGCACAGCGTGAGTGCCATTGTCGCTAGTCAAACAAACCTCTGGGCCACACACTTAAAAGGTCGCTTCGACCCAAAGCGCAAGAGCCATCGTCATCCGCCCATGCAAGCACGAAAAAACTCGAGGGTCAATTAAAGCTCGAGTCGCAACGCGACTCGGAGACTGGACCCAAAATAGTTGAAACACAAATGCCCAAGGGCAAGGGACAAGAACAATCATCATCCGCCCATGTAGGCACGGGAGATTGAAGGTCAGGTAAGCTCTAGTCAAGGCCTGACTTGGAGACTAGGCCTAAAACATGTGGGCAAAGCACAAAGGCCCTAATGCCTACTCGCATCAAAAATCACATTTAAAAGCCTCCGGGCCTATCTAATTAGCTCCGGACCCATGGGGCTCCCGCCAAACACCAAAACCAGCCCACCTGGTCGAA
The DNA here is from genome assembly GCF_000393655.2 of Nicotiana sylvestris. NCBI lineage: Eukaryota > Viridiplantae > Streptophyta > Magnoliopsida > Solanales > Solanaceae > Nicotiana > Nicotiana sylvestris. Next base: position 81,132,487 of record NC_091068.1, on the reverse strand, counting down.
TGCAATGCAGAAAGAGATACAAAAGAGATAAAGCTTCAAGTTTTCTCTTATTTACATACGCAAAAGGCGCACTCTCCATCTACAAACATGCTATGAAAATATCAAATACAAAATGGAAAAACGGCAAAATCTACGCTCCGCTCCAAAAGGCCACAACCCGCCAGCCCCAAATTCGCTCTCAGTGACGTCAGCAAGAAGTGACCGAGCATCGCGCTCGTCCGCCCTTGCTCAAGCCAACTCATCCGAGAGAATGAAGCCCTTAGCGCTGATCTCCTCGAGTACCTCTCTTCGGAATCTGCAATGAACATATTCCTCGATCCTCTTTTCACGATCGAGGGCCCGCTTCAACTTGGCTTGGGCATCAGCAGTGTCCTTCATATGAATCACCATCTCCTGATCAGCCTTGGTTCGACTTAGTGTTGCTTCAGCTCGGGCATCGATTATCTAAGCCCTGACCTTCGAGAGATCGGACTCGAGCTTCATGATCATATCCGCTTGAATAGTAGCATTGTTACAAACCAAGCAGAGTTGGGCCTCGAAGGCAGGAACCTTGGCCAAGGCACCCCTCTCCTTTAAAGCTTGAGCCTGCACCTGAGCCCTCAGTTCGCCACAAGCATTCCTGATGCAATCGGCTTCACCTGTAAGGTACTCCAAAGCCTCCATCTTTTTCTGCAGCTGATATAGGCAAAGGGATTAACCTTAAGGGTCAAAAAGGGCAAAGCGCGTACTACGGAAGATTACCTGCTCCATCAAATAGCTCTCGTAATTCGAGCTCCAATACGCCTCATATCGCCAGTGCATCAACTCAACCTCCTTTTCTTCGCTAAGGAGCCTAAGGGACTCACCCTCATCCAGAGATTTCTGAAGCCTGTCCCCATGACGGAGCAGCTCAGACCTGAGCCTATCAAAGTCCTGCAAAAGAAAGACTCGATAAAGAAAGGAAGACGCAAAATACAGAAGGACTGCATCGAAACTCACCATAAAGTGAAGCCGGCGGACTTCCTCGAAGGCGGAGCACACTCCTATTGGTCCTGCCCCTTCGGCCTCAGAAGAAACAACCTCGGGCAAAGAATATTCACACGGAGGAACCACCGTTTTGGAATCGGACGCTCCGGGAACAGTAGGCTCGGGCGATGTCCTCTCCTCGAAGACACGGGCCTGTTGAGCTCCATTAAAAGCTCCATCACACTGTGGGTGTGAATCCCGTTTATCGCTATTGTCCCTCAGCTAGGAGGCCGATGACTCCTTCCTCTCTCCGAAGGAGCACAGCCTTGCCCCAAGGAACCACCCGATACCTGCAACGGCAAAGCCGGTACAAAACAAAGATGGAAATGTCATCTCAAATATACGAGGACCAAGGTAGGAGCAGTATATGCGCATACCCCGGTATTTCGCTTCCCATTTATCATGGGACATAGTTCGCCACTTACGCTCATCGCAAGTCGAATGGGTCGCCAACTTCGGGACGCAACCGGGTACACCGAGAACTTTGCCCGGCGTCCATAAAGTCGCTGCAAAAAAGGAAGGAGACACAGTTACTCAGCTGGTTTTTTCTATAAGCAAATCTAAGGGAGCACGAGACACTCCACTCACGCACGTAATTCCATCCTGCGGAAAATGGCATGAGCTCCACGGGGATAACTTCAGCCGTCCGAACCCGGACGAATCGAGTGACTCACTCTTGATCCCCATCTTATTAATCATCGACAACAAAGGGCGTGGACGAGTGGAACCACAAGGTTAACAGGCCTCAGTGATAAAAAGGCCGCTACAGCCTGACGAGGTGGCTGAGCGTGAATTCAAGCCTAGCCTTCTCCGCAAAGAACCTCATCATCAGTACCACTCGCCAAAATGACGGATGAATCTGCGCTAAAGTAACTCGATACTTCAAACAAAAATCAAGCACGACCCTATCAAGGGGGCCAAATGCAAAAGGATATAGGTATACGCTCAAGAATCCATCAGTAGAGTCTGTAATACTCTCCTCCGAGGAAAGCACCTGCAGCGTTATCCCCTCACTCCATCCACAGTATCTCCTCACCATCTCTAGATATTCCTCTTTTATCAAAGACACAGTCTTCAGAGGGAACTCCCGCGGATCCTGAACGCTGGGAATGGAACTCTCCCCTCCCTGCCGGGCCGGTCCCTAAGTAGCTGCCATGGCTATAGTAGAATTGACAGACTAAAGCAAGGATGTGCAACGCTTTTTGCACCTGAAGAGACGAAGGACTCGATGCCAAGGCGGAGGGTTAGCTATCCAAAATAATGAGATCTCCCAAAGAAGCGAAAGGCACCCCACATATAATTGGGAAATAGCAACAATTTGCCTATCCAAAGTAAGCCCCATGAGGCCAGCGGCCTCGGTACAAATCATGAGGTAGTACCCGACCCCGGAGGCATCCATCGACAAGAAGTTAGGCCTCAAGGAGTCAACTGTATTGTCTTCAGTCTTGAGATAGTGCCCGGCCTCAAGGATCTCCACCAAAAAGAAGTCAGGCTTCAGAAAGCCTTCAATGCCATCATGAAACCCGTGGCAATACCCGATCTCATAGTTTTCCTTTTTAAAAAGAAAAATAAGCACGCGAAGCCCCGATCATGAAGGCTCTAGGAGGGCTCGAGGCATCGCCTAAAGTATAGGCAACCCCTCAATGGAAGTCTATCCACTACGCTTTAAAAGGCTATCTACATCAAGTTCAAAGCAGACCCCCAGGTACCCGAAGCTGACCTTCGCTCAGGATACCTCTCTCGAAAGCTCCAAAACTTGGCATATTATTTCCATGCAACTCGAATGGCCCGACAGCCCGAGTCTATTAGATCAATTCAGGCTTGGTCTGAGGTACGACGATGGGCTCGGAAAATAGCCATGTCAATCGGCAGAGGATCGGATAGAACGCTCGAGTTATATATTAGCGGTCAACAACAAATGATAACATTCAAAGGCCTCGAAGGTCACGAGAGCACACAATAATAGGGCAAGAATCGAAAATAGAAATCACGGAATTATCTTCATATTCATAAATATCCATGTACAACAGCCCTCGAGGGGTCCTTACATACAATTATAAAAGCCCGCAAGGGGTTCTTACACATAAAGGAAGAAACAAAAGGGTGCACACGCGACATAAAAGCCTAAGAGACTGGTCCACCTCCGAAGGTCTGCCTCCTGCAACAGGTGCCTCTGGGCACACATCCATAGAAGCCTCATCTCGGCCTTCCACACTGATATCCCCAAAGGATAGGGCAAGTAGCAGGGAGGGATGAAAAAATGTCGTAGCTCTCCGAAGGTCGAAGACCCTCGTTGGCCAAAAGAACCTCGGAGAGACAGCGGACCAGGCGAGCCTCGGTCCCGCTTGCACGGCTACTTAGAGTCCATTTCTTGGGACATCTAGCCGTGCAAGCTACCAGCTCAGGGCAGAGCACCACGTCGAGCCAGGGTATGAAGGTGAGCAGCGGTGTATAATTCGAGCCCCCTTTTGAGTAGCAGTATATAATCCGAAGAGCTTTTTACGAGCAAGGAAAGTTGACCCTCGTGTATCATCATCTCGAGAAAACAAAAGCAGTAGTAGTAGACATAATAACAACCACAGCAGCGACGGAACATCACGGTCGTGCTCAACAAAGGGAAGCTCCGGCAAAAGGCCACAAATTAGCCTATGGGAGCTCTGTCAAACGGCCTTGAGGCCATGAGCCCCAAACATAATGTTCAAGGATAGAGGAGGATGATAAGAAGAAATGGGCAAATGAGCCAACGAAGGTACTTGGATAGAGAAAACAACGCCAAAGCACCCCCATTTATAGGGGGTAACGACACGGTCATCGATGTATTGGAAGATTGACCGGCGGACGCAATTACTGCATTCTCGAAGAACCGAATCGACGACGGAGCATTCATCTTGGAGAGCGGGAATAGACAGTACATTGAATGATGTCAAATCTCAAGTCCAAGGGATGCCCCGGTTGCCGTAAAAACTCGCACCACATGTTGTATCATTGGTATGACGTCGCCGTAAGAAGCTCGTGGAGCCAGGTGTTAGAATCATTTCCCATCGCTTCGTTCTGGGAAACGCGTAGACTATCTGTATGAGGCGAAATACGAGGACTTGATTTCTCGCTATCAAGCCAATTCGGAAGAATACCTCGAGATCCCAAGGACGTAGCCACGACCAAGTCCCCTCCCTCGGGGCTCGTCGGGGCTAGAGTAGAAGTGGAAGTTCCCAAGGCACACGGCTAAGTCTGACAGAGCCGGCCTATCCAGGGCCTATTCCGAAGCGTCATGTCTAGCCGTCCCATCTCCATACTTTATAATTAATGCATGTTGTACTATATCCAGGTTCCCCTCCTATATAAAGGGAACCCACACTACTTTGTAAGGGGCTGATGTTGCTCCAACTACTCTCCACAAGATCAATAATATCTCTTTCTCTTTCTTCTCTCTAACTTGCTCGTTTCTACTGGCTCGAGGCCACTCTTAGCGGTTCACTGCTTTCATACTTGTTCTTCATTTATAGCTTGGTATTGGCCATAAAGAGTCTTGTTTGATCATATTTCAATTGTTATCCCATCCCCGACTACCTCCGTTAGCTCGAGCTCGAGCCAGATATCGACCTCGAGGTCCTTCATCGACCAGTCTAAGGCTCGGGCTGCAAGCATCCCGGTTTGATTACTGCCCCGTTTTAGCTTGTATTTCTTCATTAAACTTCACACTCTCAGCATCAACTGCTCTAACAGCTAGCATAAAAATAGATCACGTATTTTTAGAATTTCATTTATAAATTTAATTATTGTTACCATTTTCACGGTAAACTCTAGGGTCAATAAATGTAATATTATGAAGTTCAATATTCCAATTCACAATGTACATAGATAGCAACAAGTTCAAACAAGAAATAATATTGAAAATCCTCTCAACAAATCAATAAATCTAGGTATTTCCTTTATTTAAAACAAGTGGTCTTTCAACTAATAAATCATACGGATTATAAGAGGTCCCGTTTCCATTATCACACACAAATACCACCCAGGACATTCGGCCCGATCCAATATAAAAAATAAAATGTCCACTGCCGAGGGTCGAACGGCCCGAACCATATATATACAATTACCAAGCTGCTGAGGAGAACGGCCCAATCCCATAAGAGTAGTGAAAATAATCACCCGCTCGCGGAATATACTTACGACGCGGTTAAGTATAAATACAACTTAAATGTTTCCTTAATTCTTTTCAAAATAATTATTTACTTGAAATCATGAGATTCTCAACGATGTTTCAATCAATGCAATTCCACAATTTATAATCATATAACATTACCCACAAAGCATGGTGTAAGCCTAGAACTACCCGAACATAACATGAATAGTAGCTACGTACGGATTCTCGTCACTTCGTGCGTATGTAGCCCCCACAATTAAATCACATATTAATTAAGTTCACCTATGGGAAAATTTCCTTCTTACAAGGTTAGAAAAGAGGTTTACCTCGCTTCAAGGTCTACTTTCCGATCCAAGCTTAAGCCCAAACCATCAATTTGGTGTCGAACAATCGGAAAATATCCAAATGACGTAAAAACTAATCAATATAGGGTCAAAAGCTCATATTCCCACTATTAGAGTGATTACCCGACCGATACTGCAAGATTCCTAAAATTTACCCCCGGGCCCACGTGCCCAGATTTCGGAAATTTTTGAAGAAAGTTATTACCCATAACCTAAGGATCAAGAATATATAATTTTTACTCAATTCCATAACAAATTTCGTGGTTAAATTTTATTTTTATCAAAACCCTAGGTTTTACTCTAATCCCATGATTTTCACTAATCTTTGTGTGTTAATTTACCTAAAAATCAAGTATTAAACTCACATTAAGTAGAAGTAACTTACCTCATAACTGTTAGGTTGAAATCCCCTCTTTGGAAGCTCCCAAATCGCCCCAGGATACAATAAATGACCCCAAATAATCCTAAGTCCCGATTTTTAAACTTACTGCCCAGTTGCCCTCTTAATTGCGAATGCAACAGGGGCCTCGCATTCGCGAAGGCCATTGGCTCAGGCCCTCTGAAGGCCTTTCATCGCGAACGCGACAATTGACACGCGAATGCGAAGGCTAGCTTGGCTAGACCTACGCGAACGCGATGGGGAATACGCGAATGCGAAGAACAAAGCTGGCCCGACCCGTCTAATCTAATCTACTCGAATGCGGGAGGTCTTACGTGAACGCGGAGGTCACTGGCCCAGACCTTCGTGAATGCGGAGCAGCTATCGCAAATGTAAAGATCATTCCTCCCCCAGCCCAACCCTTTCTACGTGTACGCGATGGTTCCTTCGCTTTCGCAAAGAAGGAAACCAGAACTGGACAGATCTTGTATCATGTATTTAGCTCCGAGGGGTCCGAAACTCACCCGAGCCACTCGAGACCCCGTCCAAAGGCACTAACAGGTCTGTAATCATAATACGGACTGGCTCGAATTCTCAAACGCGAAAAACAACAACATATCAAAGAATCATACCCGAAAACTAAATTGAATCAAACTTTGAACTTCAAGTTTTTCAAATACGTCGAATGCGTCGAATCATACTTAGACTACTCGGAATGGAACCAAATTTTGCGTGCAATTCTTAAATGATATTACGGAACTATTCTCTATCTCAGAATTCAATTCGGACCTCAATATCACAAAAACTCGCTCCAAACCAAATTTAAAGAACTTTAAAGTTCTTCAAAAACTAACTTTCACTATTAGGCACCGAAATGCTCCCATGTTATCCAAAACCCGATCCGGACATACGTCTAAATTCGAAATCATTATACGAACCTATTGGAACCGTCAAATCTCAATTCCGAGGTCGTTTACTCAAAATGTTGACCGAAGTCAAACTTGACCTTTTAGGTCAACCTTAAGGAACCAAGTGTTCCGATTTCAACCCAAACTCTTCTAAATTCTGAACTAACCATTCCCGCAAGTCATAAATCAGTTAAAGTAAGTATGAGAAGTCTTATTTAAGGAAACGGGGTTCTAGAAAGCAAAACGACCGGTCGGGTCATTAGAATTGAATCACAAAATCAGTCATCATGATATTGGAGACTGTGATCTACGTGTCCCAGCGTTAAATGAAGACTGCATACGCTGTCTCAATCACAGATTACATCACTTCAATAGTGGGATGCTAACAACAAATGGGGTTTCTTCTCCATCAAGAAAAGATCTCGGACGACATTTTTCCTGTCAGAAGTTTTTTGCTTCTCGGCTAGTTCTCGAAAATTATCCGACAAGTGGGAAGGCGTAAAATCATGTTTTCATCGAGTGGCTCGTCAATACAGTGACACATAGCTGAAATAGTTCGGTACCTAGGGGCATGAAAGCCAAAGTCCGAGAGCTAAGGAATCATGATTAGGGTACTCCGTTTTGATCTGGAACAAGAGTGACCGGAGAGGATTCACTTAGCATGTATCCGTAATAGAGTAGACACCTTCAGTGCCAAACCCCGATATACGCCATGATAGTAACGGCCAGCATGTATCTCACCACCAGTTAGCCACGTACACGACGCGTAGGCATGAAACTCGAAACATACACGTTCCACATAAGCTATATATACTTTATTCAATGCACTTGCAACACACACTTTCATATTATACACACTTTACTCTATACAACATTCAACAAAGCTATAATTTCAGATATATCCTTGAAGAATTATATTACGTTCTTGTGTAGCCATATTAAAGGCTGATATTTAATAAGAATCTCTTTATCCCGTTCTTTAATTCTTCTTTATATATTATTATTGCTCTGTCTCATCAAACGCACTTTAGATAAATTTGTTTGTTAGTGGCCTTAAAATATAAATTCAGTTTTTGGGTTGAACAATTTTATTGCACTATCATGTAATATGTCAGTCAAGTACATATAGTAGTCGTTTATAGGAAGCATAAGTAAAGAAAAAAGTTTTGGTAATTTGTTAAGTTGGCATGAAGATATGTCAGTGTATATAGCTTTAGCTTGTGGTATTGTAATGCACCGTCATTTAACCTATAAACTCATATAAGAATTATTATCTCTTGTGTTTACCTGAATGTTTAATCATCAATCTCAAAAGTCACAAATATTCAAATATGCTGAATCGAAATTTAGTCGAGTGAACGTTGGAGCTTCTCAGAAAGTGCATTAGAGTAAATCGAAGACGACGAGAGAGCTCCGGAGTGAAATTCAACGATGTGTGTGAGAGAGAGAGGGGGGGGGGGGGAGGGAATTTTGATTTTAGAGGTTTTTCTTCGAATAAATACGTACGAACTTACAAGTTGCATTAAAAATAAGCGACCTACAATCGTATATCTTATTTTGTTTATGAAATGAAATTTACAAAATGCAATTACTATTATGTCATTTGTAAAATAATTATTCCTAAATGATATAATAAATAGTCAATTGTCATCTCGAAAATGCACTATTATTTTAGTTTATAAGGTACTATTTTTTTATTAGTTCGTTCCAAAAAGAATGAACTATTTTTATAATTTGTTTTGTACTTCAGTTTATCCCTAATAATAAATTTTTACAGTCACAAAAGATTATGGCATGTCCAAGGCCACAAGTATCAAATATTTTAAATCACACAAATATTATAACATGTTCAAAGATCATAAGCTTTAAAAGTATTTTTTTTTAAATTTCGTGTCCGCTCAAATTATATCACATAATTGAATGAAAGAAGTATGCTTTACGCTATTTGAAAAATCCTCAAAATAATGTAATAATAAAGAGTTAATACCCTAAAACCTTCCTAAACTATCATGTTTTTGTCGGTTTCCTATTTAAACTATTCGGTGTCCCCAAAATCCTCTTGAATTGTATTGCCTTTCATATTAAAACCTCCTCGTTGCATTCTTAGAGGTGCGTCTAGTTCAAGCTCCTAATTATCTAAAAAATGTGACATGTGACACTACACGTGCCTATTTAACTCAGCCTACAACCCCATAAACTATTATTTTTTTGTCAGTTACCTACTTAAACTATCTGGTGTTCCCAAAACCCCTCTGAACTATATTCTCCTATATATTAAAACATCAAGTTGAATTCTTAAAGATGCGTTTATCTAACTATATTAATTTAAGGTTTGTACTAAGTTTTTTATGTTGTTTACTAATGATGTTACTCTCGGATGAGTGATTAATTCTAGGAGTTTTGGCCAAAATAGTATCTAATATAATGTATTAATTTTAGATTTAATTGTGATTAGGCTTTATGTTACACTCCAACTGAATAAGTCCTAATTTACATTTACTTTACATCACAGTAAAAAAAAAAAGGAAAAAGGGCATAGAGTGTTACATTTACAAAAAAGTATTTTATATTACATAAAGAGATTACAGAAAATAAAATTTCACAAATAAGAAACCAATCGGCCAGCAATTACATTCTCTAATTCTAGATTGCACAAATAACATTCAAGAGATTCAAATTTATATGTGTTGGGTATTAAAAAAATTTAAATGGGTGTTCTTTCAACAATATGTGTAAGACATGAAAGAAGACTAAAATAAGAAAGAGAATAAATTATTTCAGAGCAAACAAGAGAGGAAGAAATTTTTTGAGATGATACCCATATGGAGAATTGAAGAAAAACTGTGAAAAAAATGAAGAAGAAGATGAAAGAATACAGAAGAACGGTGAAAAATAAAGAAGAATGGTGAAAAAATAAGGAAGAAATGTGGATATAAAGGAAATAAGGAGAATATTTATAAAAATAAATTTGAAAGAGGGTTAAGCTAATTAGACATTATATTCTGTCAGGTAGGGGTGTACATATGTCGGGTTGGTTTGAATTTTTTAATACCAAACCAAACCAATTTTGTCGGGTTGTTAAATCGAAAGACCAAACCAAACCAATAAAAATCGAGTTTATTTATCTCGAATTTTTTGGATTTTCGAGTTTTTTCGATTTTTTCCCATAAAGTCCTCATAGAACAAAACATAGAATTTGTACTTCAAATATTTCTTTAATCCTAGTAAGACATAACTATGTGAGGTGTTTTTCAAGAAAATAACATAAAATATGAGATGAGTCATGTCATTGTACTAAAATATTCAACAATAAAGATAATAAAATTGCATAAAACAAATATTATTAATAAGTCATAATAAAAATAAACATAATCTAAAATTACTAAATTGCTAAAATAAGTACAACTAATAAGTACTACTATTATTTATATGACTGAACACTAACAAAAATTAAGTTGCGCACTTTATCTGAAATAGATATCCAACACTATTGTCATTCATAGTATAATTGAATTGAATGGTTTTTGCTAGCATTAATATTAATTTGATTTTGGTTTGGGATTAATTTGAGTTACTAACATTTATGGATTATAAAACTTATTAGAGCATTCAAAAATATAAGTTCAAGCTTGAAATAATACGTTAAAAAATAAAATTATAAAAAAGTTTTAAGAAATATTTATAAACTACACTACAATAAATATTTTTATGTATTAAATATATTTAAAACTTCTATATGTAATGTTAGGTTAGTTTGGTTTCGATTTGACCTTTTTTAGTTAAAATCAAACAAAACCAATTATGGTCAGGTTTTGTTTCCCAATACCAAACCAAATCATAGTCGGGGATTTTTTCTCGGATTATCGATTTCGTGCAGTTTGTCGATTTCATCTTATGATGACCCAAAGGGTCATCTTATGTTTTAGAATTCGATTTTGCGCCCTTAAGCCTTAAAATCTTATTTTTACCCTTCTTGATTTGCGTGCGTAGTTCGAACTTATTTTTGGAAAGTTTTTATGTTGAAAGTTGATAAAAATAATAATTTTTGCCTAAAAAGTTGATTTTACTTGACTTCGGTCAACGTTTTAAGTAAACAGACCCGGACCCGTAATTTGACAGTCCCGGTGGATCCGTAATGAAATATGGGATCTGAGCGTATGCCCGGAATCGAATTCTGAGGTCCCTTGCTCGAGATATGAATTTTTGTTAGAAATTGAAAGACTGAAAATCTAATGGATTTAAGAATTTTGTTAATGTTTGATCTTATTGGTATTGGGTCCGTATTTGGTTTCGGAGCCCGGTACAGGTTCATTATGATATTTAAGACTTGTCTGTGAAATTTGGTGTGAAACAGAGTTGGTTGGACGTGATTCGGACGTCTAGTTGAGAAAATAGAAATTTTAAAGTGTTCTTGAGAATTTTATTTGATTTGGTGCTAAATTCGTAGTTTTAGGTGTTATTTTGGCGATTCGATTGCGCGAGCAAGTTCGTATGATGTTTTAAGACTTGTGTGTATGTTTGGTTTGGAGCCCCGAGGGCTCGGGTGAGTTTCGAATAGACTATGGAGTGTTTGAAATTAGAAAAAAAATCAGCAGTTGATGCACCAGATCTGCAGACTTCGTATTTGTGAGGCCTGGCTCGCAAATGCGAGGCTCGCATTTGGGAAGAGGCCATCGCATTTGCAAGCAGTGGGCTGGGAGGGACAACTTTGCATTTGTGAAGTTTTTGAACGTATTTGCGGTCCTGGTAGTTCGCATTTGCGAACACTAGGTTGCATTTGCGAAGTCTTTTTCGTATTTGTGGGATTCGCATTTGTGAACCCCAGGTCGCAAATGCGACACCTACAACTGTTCAAAACTTAAGTTAGATGGGATTTTCTCCCATTCTTTAAATTTTTAAATCCTAGAGCCCTAGAGGCGATTCTTCCAAGACCAATTCTTCCCCAAAACTTTGGTAAGTGATCCTAACCCACTTTTTTAAAATTTTCCATCACATTTCATGAATTTCTAACCTAAAATGATTTTCATAGTAGAAATTGGGGGTTTGGGTAGAATTAGGAATTTTTGGAAAATTGGGATTTAGACCTCAAATTGGGGTCGAATTTCAAAACTAATTACATACTCGGGGTTGGGGGAGAATGGGTGAATGGATTTTGGTCCGAACCTCGAGTTTTTACCAAGCGAGCTCGGGGTCGATTTTTGACTTTTTGAGGGAAAGTTTGAGAAATCTAAATTTATACATTGTAGTTGATTCCTTTAGCAATAATTGATGTTATTGAGTTAATTGTGGCTAGATACGAGTGGTTTGGAGGTGGATACTAGAGGAAAAGCGGTAATTGAGCATTGAGTGGCCCGCGGAGCGAGGTAAGTATCGTTTCTAACTTTGACTCAAAGAATTAAGAATCCTTGACTTATTTTCTATATGAAATCCATGTGAGCGGTGTATAGGTGAGGTGATGAGTACTTATGCGGCCAATTTATCTTTTTTGCCTGTTTCCTTTCCGTTCTTCTTATATTGTCTTTTCCTGCCTTAATTGTTGCATGCTTTACTTGTATTTCCATGCCTAATTGCTCTTTGTTAGACATTGTATCTCTTTGTTGAAAGTATTAGTTCTTCGTAGCTTCGTTGTCTCCTATCATTATTTGAGCTGGTTATTGGTACTTTCAAGGCATATTATGGATTGGTCTCGCTGAATAGTATTACTTGTGTAAAGTCTCATAGTGTATAATCTTTCGAAAAATGTTTTAGTTTGAAGTTGAGCCTTGTGAAGAGTTATGTGATTTAAATTGTGTAATTTCTATACCTGCTGAGTAAATGATATTGATATGGTAGGATCGGATTGCGTGCCGTAATATGTGGAATAAGGGTAATATATTGTGGAGGAATAAGGGTGAAATGCTATGTACGGTGGGATTGGATTGCACGCCGCAACAGGTGTAATAAGGGTGGACTATGGTGAAATAAGGGTGAACTATGATTGTGAATATTGTGATATGGTGGGATCGGGTTGCACGCCGCAAAAAGTTTGTATGCTTATATTTTTCCTTGACTGTGTTACCTGAACGGTAGTCTTAAACTGTACTTAAGGATCGGTAATAGCTGAGCACTGATGATATATTCGAGAAAGGTATTTATTCTATCACAACCCTAAATCCGGACCCGGTCGTGATGGCACCTCTCGTGAAGACAAGGCCAGCCGACACACTTCCAATTCATTTTAAGCAATTATAATGATAAATATTAAGACTTTAACATAATAAAATTCCAAAATAAGGTGAATATTACAGTTGCAGAATAAACATAGCCCGATATTGGGGTGTCACTAGTCATGAGCATCTATCATAAAATCTACAAGTTTGAAAAAGTCTACACCAACTATTACATAGCTAAAACAGGAGAAAATAAGATAGAGGGAGAAGTACTGGGTTGCAAACGCCGAGCAGCTACCTAGTGAATCTCCGAAGTCTATTGAAAGCTCCCAAGTCTCGCAAGCAAGACCTGAAGCGCCTGAATCTACAAACGGGGTGCAGGTAATAAAGTGAGTACTCCAACTTAGTGAGTAATAATAATAAATACAGACTGAGCAATAAGAAATCACATAAAAGCACATCACTGGGCTATGAAGAAGCAATAAAAGCCGATAGAACAATGAAGCAGTGAAAATATGTAAAGTCACTTTAGTTCAGTTTAAGCTTCTTTAAAAATGCCTTTTTAACAGTTAAGTAAATGACAGGCAACTAGAAAAGATAAACACATAGAGAACTTCCCCTCGGGCACAATACCAACAGAATCAGCCCCTCGGGCAACACATGGAACAATACCAGCCCCTCGGGCTATATCTCATATCACAATGGGTACCCGTGCTCACTGGGGGTTTGCGGACACGTGGAGGGGCCCTTTACGGCTCAAGCACAATATCAAGTCATCTCATGCATAATCACATAGGCTCTCGGCCTCATATCAACAAGTCACCTCGTGGCGTATAAATCTCAGGCCCTCGACCTCATAATCATAATCAGTGTTTCCTCACAACATAGGCCCTCGGCCTTACTCAGTCAAAATCAAACAAGCCACTCAGGCAATAGTAAAACATGATGCTTAGCCCAAAATATCATTTAAAATATCATTTTAAGTGTTAAAGCAGAGTAAACATGGCTAAGTTATGAAAAGAAATAGTAGAATATAGCATGACTGATTACAAGTATAAAGTCAAAACAGTGAGAAAATATCAGTAAAAATCCCCTAAGGGTCCAAATAATTGGCACGAGGCCCAAATATGACACTCAGCCCAAAACATGATGATAGCGAATAGTTTTCAATCAAATACGCGGTAAAACAGTCATTTGGGATGGACTAAGTCACAATCCCCAATAGTGCACGACCCCACACTCGTCATCTAGCGTGTGTGTCACCTCAATATAGCACAATGATGTGCAAATCTGGGGTTTCATACCCTCACGACAACATTTACAATCATTACTCACCACAATCCGGTCCAAACTCTAGCCCGCGATGCCTTTGCCCCCTCGAATTGACCTCCGGATGCTCCAAATCTAACCAAAATCAGTACATAACCATTAAAATATGCTAAGGGAACAAGGCCCACTCGAAAATATCCAATTTATATCAAAAATACCGAAATTGCTCAAACCCGGCCCCTGGGCCCACGTCTTGCAATCCAATAAAAATTACATCAATAGAATCCGCATCCACTCACAAGTCAAACCATACCAAATTCATCAAAATCCGACTTCAATTGCCCATTCAAATCCCCAAAAGAATTCTGAAACGTTTCTTTCATTTTTCCCCAATTTTCACTCTAATTTCTCAAATTAAATGATGAAATTCAAGACTAAATCGTGGAATTAGACCAAATATGATGAAGAATACTTACCCCAATAGCTCCACTGAAAATCCCCTCAAATTTTACCTTCTCCCGAGCTCCCAATGGCTTTTATGATATTGGACTTAAACCTTCGATTTTAAAATATAAACTGTCTGCCCAGATATTTCTTCATCGCGAACGTGGCACCTCCCTCGCGTTCGCGATGCACACTGCTTCACTGAACGGAATTCCTTCTACGCGAATGCGAGAACCCTCTCACGAATGCAATGCACAGCTCACTCAATACTTCGCAAACGCGACCTCTACTACGCAAACGCGTAGAACAATCGCCTTGGGGACACAACTACTCATCTTCCTCTATGCGAACGCGACATAAGTCTCCCGAACGCGGAGAATCACAACACACAAAACGTGAACGCGAAGATAAAATTTGCCGCCTCAGAGAACACCCTTCGCGAACGTGAGTCCCTAACCGCGAACGCGAAGTACAAATCGTCTGCAACAAAAACCAGCAAAAACTACCAAGTCCAAAGTCCAAAATTGATTCGTTTAACCATCCAAAACTCACCCGAGGCCCTCGGACCTCAACCAAACATTACAATATATCCCATAACATCATTCAAACTTGTTCCAACCTTCGGAACGCTCAAAACAACATTAAAACACCAAATTTGCATCGGATTCAAGCCTAAGAATTTCAAGAACTTCAAAATTCTACTTTCGATCAAAAAGTCTACCAATCCTTGTCTGAATGACCTGAAATTTTGCACACATGTCACATATGACACAACAGACCTACTCCAACTTCCGGAATTCCATTCCGACCCCTATATCAAAATCTCGCCTATCAACCGGAAAACGCTAAAATATCAATATCGCCAATTCAAGCCTAAACCTTCCGCGGACCTCCAAAACACATTCCGACCACGCTTCTAAGTCCCAAATCACCTAAAGGGGCTAACCAAATCATAAAAATTCCAATCCATGGTCATCTACTAACAAGTCAAATCTTGGTTAAACCTTCCAAATTTTAAGCTTCAAACTGAGAACTGTTCTTCCAAATTCATTTCGATTATCCTAAAAACCAAAACCGACGATTTACATAAGTCATAATACATCACACGGGGCTAGTCATGCCCGAGAACTGGCGAGCTAAGTGCAAAAGCTCAAAACGACCGGTCAGGTCGTTACATCCTCCCCCACTTAAATATACATTCGTCCTCGAACGTGCCCAGAGTTGTTCCAAAAACCAACCAATCGCTGAATAACCTTACCATGCACATACCTAGGGTGATCCCACATCACCCTATTTCATATAGGTCCGATAAAACAATGTAACTGAAATTTCACAATCCAACCTAGCCCATAAACCTTAGAACCACATTTCCACTTCTGAAATCATCCACAAGATCAGAATCTCACATCTGTACTCTGAATAAGCCCGAACAAACTATAATAACCCATACCTGTAACCTCAGGTGAAATCACATGATATACCACATAACTCAAACACTTGTAGCGATATCTTCTAATCACAGCAGCTGCACACAACAACCGAATACCGATAGTAAACCTCTTATCAACTAAAGCCTTATTCCCATACTTTCCTATACTTCCAATGATAAATGAAACTCGTAGAAAGTCAATAACCATTCCTCAGATCAACCATTCATGAAGTCACTCCTCCTTTGGCAAGAACCCTAGCAAATTTCTGAGCCGAACATCAATATTCTCCTTCCAACATACTGAAACTGAATCTGTTTGTATTCATTTTTTGATCCCGACGATCTCATCTAATCCAAGACAACTACTCTGGTGATATGACACATCAATACAATCTAAAGCCACAACTCGTGCAACCCGAGCACCAATAAGAAACAATCCGAACGTACTCAAATCATGAAAAATGACTCAAATGAGAGAGCCGTACCGCAAGCTCACCAGTATCACCACACACAATGCTGAGAACTTGTCACACATCGTAGAAACAAAACACACGAATCTAACCTGAAAGGTCATACCTCCACACAACCTCGCTGCAATGTGCGACCCTATCCAAACACTGGTCCACATGAAACACCTCAAGTCAATATGCTCAAAATCGACAACCACGCACAATTTGTTGTCCAGAACCAAAGCAAATCATCATAATCACGGCGAAGCAATTGACATAACATCACACAACCTGAAAGGACACAATGATGCACCATCCGCCGAGCAACACCCCATACTCCTCTCGCTCGAATTCCACTAAGAGACCCAATAACACCGCACCATATGTGCCTATAACCAACAAAACCTAATGACTCACAACACAAAAAGGTAACTCATAGATCTCCCCAGATTACTAATAAGCTCAATAACAATCTAATCAACACATCCGTCAACAATACAACTCGGAGCCAACCAAGCCGACTCAAGTTAGAACACACATCCACATTGGCCTGCCAATGAACCCCTTATCGAGGAAACTCTAAAGCTGCTCCTTCAACTCCTTTAACTTTGCCGGTGCCATACAATACGATACCCAGCATAAAATCAATACCGAAATCAACAACCTTGTCCGGCGACATGCCCGGTAACAAGAAACACATCCGAAAAGTCCCTCACCACCGGAGTTGAATCAATAGTAGGAGTCTCTACACTGACATCCATCACAAAGGCCCAATTAAGAAAGACAATCCTTCCCAGCTATCAATTGGGTCTTCGAAATATAAAACCACCCTACTATGAGCATAATCCATTGAACCTCGCCACTCAATCCGTGGCATTCCCGGCATAGCCAACATCGCCGCCTTAGCGCAGTAGTCCAGAATAACACGACACGGAGACAACCAATTTATTCCCAATATCATATCCAAAACCTAACATACCAAGCAACATGGATCCACTCGGGTCTTCAAACCTCCCAATAGTTACCACACAAGACCGATGTACGCGGTTCACAACCACGACCTAACCTATCTATGAGAACTCTAGTCTCCAAATCCATATAGCACACAGATCACCATATCTGATCCCAACTCCACCTGAATATGCAACACACCTCTAATACCCAAACATCCATGAGAGGTACTCCTATAATTCTTCTATGTCACCAAGCATACTCGAATATCAACAGTCGATCAAACAAGAGAGTGTCGCAATACTAATGAAGTATCATCAATCTCAATCACATTGCCCTTTTTTGAAACGTATACCCTTGTCAAGTCACACCAATTAGTAACACCATTTCCTTAATCATCTGAAATTGCCCATGCTGTCTAAGAATTTTATAACCTCCCTTTCGGAACTGAATTGTAACCTTACACACGCAAATCTCAATCCTTCACAACATACCGCAGGTACCATACCATCCTAGGATAAACATGAGAAATTCATATCCCTTTCAGGACATAAGCAGTTACGTACTCAACTAACCAAGAACTTCCTATTTTGCCCCATCTAGGAGAAAGAATCATTATACATCCCATGCTCATCATGCCCATAGAAAATATACACCTCCAAACCGAGGTAGAAATCATCAAGAACTCTCTGAGTCCCTTTTGCACAATCCAAACCTGTCAGGACTGAATCCTTCTAACTTAACCAAGCTACGCAGGCCACTAAAACCCAAGACCATCACCGTGAAACACTAGTATAAACTCATTACCTCATAAGCATCCAAAGAACTAATCATATCCTGACCATTCCGTTCCGGCCTACGACCAAGCTAACCCATCTACCCGAGTTCCTTCTGATTTACCTTTAACTTGATACTCCTTCTTGCTACAACACCACAATTCCTCGACCCAAACTCACCATACGTGACCCAAGCATAAAGCCACACCGTCTAAGGCTCATAAGCCGCTGAATACTTTCTTAAATATTCCCAAAAGCACCACGTTCAAAATACCTACCCCGATGAGACTTCCTGCGAATCCAAATTCATTACCTTCACCTTCCTGATACTGCTATATAGAATCCCCTAATGATATAGAAATACCACGAGCCTTGACACCTCCTAATGCAAACCTCAATTTCTAGCCAAACATACAACCTGAAAATCTTCAATTATTACATGTAACATCTTGAATCCACTAAAACCGTCCTCAAGAGTCATCCACTCTACTCAAACCTCAGTTAGACTGATCAAATGAACCGAACAATCTATGCCTCATTAGCACTCCGACACCACGGAATGTAACCTGACCTACAACCAAGCAACTTCCTGCTCAATGCACAGCACATCCTTTACCAATAACCACTCAAGACATCCTGCGACTCTCATACACCTATGAAGCATAATATAATCGTTGTCAAAATATTTCCTTTACTCGAGCCATCCTCGGCCTCAATCTTCGTAAGCCATAACTGATTCACCCGCATGCCTCAAACTAGGACCAACATAGCACTTAACCATGCAATCACCTAATCAATAGCAGACTCCCCCACTTGGCTTGAAGCCATAGACCAAAACACACACAATAACTCATAACGCATATACCCTATTGCACACCATAATACCAGAATGAGATTAAACTCAACCCTTCATAAGCTCGTGAAACACAGACTATCTAATACTTTAAATCTTCTGCAAATCTCGCATTCACTCTCGTAACAGTTAAACCCACTCTCTCAAGTGACCTAAATTTAAATTGCGACACATATATTTCACTTGTAAATGAGATCTTCTAACAGACAACATAAGGATCACACAACTTCAGAACACTCTGCAGGAGATAACCTACCTGCTTCGCCTAAAATGAACATTTCTGTATACCTTCCACTGTCATAAACATTACGCAGTCACTTAATCTTCCTGAGTCTGAACTCATATCGCAATATGAAATTTACTTCACTCCCAATTAGAAAACATGAAAAGATTCTTCACACACCTATAACTCGGGGCTATACCTCAAATCAAGATGGAAATCAAGCACTTATTAGCTCTTCAATCCTCCAGCAGACCCTTTTTGTCGCTTCTAAATCATACGAATACACCTCGCAGTCACATCATACTCATCACATAGCTAACCAGACATCACTCCCACGAACAGGGACACTACCGGACATACAAATCCACAAGCACGTGCTCACACAATCAACACCTCAATGCTCAAGCTGTATGTAAAACCCGGCCTCAAGTCCTCTAGATTGGCCCAAAGGTTCTGCAGCCTCTCAAGGATAAGTACAAACGTCTCTGTACCGATCCGCGAGACTCTACTACACCTGCTCATGACTCCTGAGACCTATGTCACCTAGGCTCTGATACCAACTTGTCACGACCCTAAACCCGAATCTGGTCGTGATGGCGCCTCTCGTGAAGACAAGGCCAGCTGACACACTTCCAATTCATTTTAAGCAATTATAATGATAATATTAAGACTTTAACATAATAAAATCCCAAAATAAGGTGAATACTACAGTTGCAGAACATACATAGCCCGACATCGGGGTGTCACTAGTCATGAGCATCTATCATAAAATCTACAAGTCTGAAAGAGTCTACACCAACTATTACATAGCTAAAACAGGAGAAAATAAGATAGAGGGAGAAGCACTAGGCTGGGAACGCCGAGCAGCTACCTAGTGAATCTCCGAAGTCTGCTGAAAGCTCCCAACTCTCGCAAGCAGGACCTAAAGCACCTGAATCTGCACACGGGTGCAGGGAGTAAAGTGAGTACTCCAACTCAGTGAGTAATAATAATAAACGCAGACTGAGCAATAAGAAATCACGTAAAAGCACATCACCAGGCTATGAAGAAGCAATAAAAGCCAGTAGAACAATGAAGCAGTGAAAATATGTAAAGTCACTTTAGTTCAGTTTAAGCTTCTTTAGAAATGCCTTTTTAACAGTTAAGCAAGTAAATAACAGGCAACTAGAAAAGATAAACACATAGAGAACCGTCCCTCGGGCACAATACCAACAAAATCAGCCCCTCGGGCAACACATGGAATAATACCAGCTCCTCGAACTATATCTCATATCACAATGGGTACCCGCGCTCACTGGGGGTGTGCATACTCCTGGAGGAGCCCCATACGGCCTAATCGCAATATCAATCTATCTCGTGGCATAATCACATAGGCTCTCGGCCTCATATCAACAAGCCACCTCGTGGCGTACAAATCTCAGGCCCTCGGCCTCATAATCATAATCATTGTTTCCTCACAACATAGGCCCTCGGCATTACTCAATCAGAATCACACAAGCTACTCGGGCAACAGTAAAACATGATGCCCAGCCCAAAATATCATTTAAAATATCATTTTAAGTATTAAAGCAGAGTAAACATGGCTGAGTTATGAAAAAAATAGTAGAATATAGCATGACTAATTACAAGTATAAAGTCAAAACGGTGAGAAAATATCAGTAAAAAACTCCTAAGGGCCCAAATAGTTGGCACGAGGCCCAAAACATGATGATAGCAAATAGTTTTCAATCAAATATGTGGTAAAACAGTCATTCGGGATGGACTAAGTCACAATCCCCAACGGTGCATGACCCCACACTCATCATCTAGCGTGTGTGTCACCTGAATATAGCACAACGATGTGCAAATCCAGGGTTTCATACCCTCAGGACAATATTTACAATCATTACTCACCTTGATCCGGTCCAAACTCTAGCCCGCGATGCCTTTGCCCTCTTGAATCGACCTCCGGATGCTCCAAATCTAACCAAAATCAATACATAACCACTAAAATATGCTAAGGGAACAAGGCCCACTCGAAAATATCCAATTTATATCAAAAATACCGAAATTGCTCAAACCCGGCCCCTGGGCCCACGTCTTGGAATCCAATAAAAATTACATCAATAGAATCCTCATCCACTCACGAGTATAACCATACCAAATTCATCAAAATCCGACCTCAATTGCCCATTCAAATCCCCAAAAGAATTCTGAAACTTTTCTTCCATTTTTCCCCAATTTTCACTCTAATTTCTCAAATTAAATGATGAAATTCAAGACTAAATCGTGGAATTAGACCAAATATGATGAAGAATACTTACCCCAATAGCTCCACTGAAAATCCCCTCAAATTTCACCTTCTCCCGAGCTCCCAATGGCTTTTATGATATTGGACTTAAACCCTCGATTTTAAAATATAAACTGTCTGCCCAGATATTTCTTCATCACGAATGCGGCACCTCCCTCGCGTTCGCGAAGCACACCGCTTCACTGACCTAAATTCTTTCTACGTGAACGCGAGAACCCTCTCGCGAACACGATGCATAGCTGACTCAATACTTCACCAACGCGACCTCTACTACGCGAACGCGTAGAACAATCGCCTTGGGGACCCAGCTACTCCTCTTCCTCTATGCGAACGCGATATAAGCCTCACGAATGCGGAGAATCACAGCATCAAACATCGCGAATGCGACGCACAAAATGCGAACGCGAGCAAACGCGAGTCCCTAACCACGAACATGAAGAACAAATCGTTTGCAACAAAAACCAGCAAAAACTACCAAGTCCAAAGTCCAAAATCCAAAATTGATTCGTTTAACCATCTGAAACTCACCCGAGGCCCTCGGGACCTCTACCAAATATGCCAACATATCCCATAACATCATTCAAACTTTTTCCAACCTTCGGAACACTCAAAACAACATTAAAACACCAAATTTGCATCGGATTCAAGCCTAAGAATTTCAAGAACTTCCAAATTCCGCTTTCGATCAAAAAGTCTACCAAACCTCGTCCGAATGACCTAAAATTTAGCACACACATCACATATGACACAATGGACCTACTCCAACTTCCGAAATTATATTCTGACCCTTATATCAAAATCTAGCATATCAACCATAAAATGCCAAAATCTCAATTTCGCCAAATCAAGCCCAAACCTTCTGCGGACCTCCAAAATATATTCCGACCACGCTCTTAAGCCCCAAATCACCTAACGGAGCTAACCAAATCATAAAAATTCCAATCCGAGGTCATCTACTAACAAGTCAAATCTTGGTCAAACCTTCCAAATTTTAAGCTGAGAACTGTTCTTCCAAATTCATTATGATTACCCTAAAAACCAAAACCGACGATTTACATAAGTCATAATACATCACACAGGCCTAGTCATGCCCGAGAACTAGCGAGCGAAGTGCAAAAGCTCAAAACAACCGGTCAGGTCGTTACACATTCCTTGCAAGTTATTGCCCTATTTTATCCTATCTTTCCTTCTGCTTTTATCATACACTGTATGCAGGTTATATTGTGAATGCCCCACCGTAGACTCATCACAACCTCATCGAGATTAGGCTCGGCACTTACCAATACATGGGGTCGATTGTACTGATACTGCACTATGCACTTCCTGTGCAGATTTTGGAGCAGGTTCGTGCTAATCGAGAGGTTGGCTATACGATTCACTTGCTTAGAGACCCAAGGTAGTCTTGTTGGCATCTGCTGGCCCTGGAGTCCCCTTCTATACCCCATACTTTGTTGTTTTCCTTATTTCATAAACACTTCTATTTTCTTTTGGACAAATGCTTGTAGTAAAATCTTAGAACATTCGTAGATTGTGACACCAGATTCTGGGTAGTAATAGTAATAGAATATAAACAAAGAGGCTAGTTACTTACTTCCGCATTTATTTCGACTCGCTTAGCTTGTTTATTGTTAATCACTGAAACGTAAAGGAAATTGGTTAATAAAACTCTAATGTTGGCTTGCCTAGCAAGTGTGATGTTAGGCACCATCACGATCCTGATGGTGGGAATTCCGGGTCGTGACAAGTTGTTATTAGAGCACTAGGTTGCCTAGGTCTCACGATTCACGAACAGGCTTAGTAGAGTCTTGGGGATCGGTACGGAGATGTCTTTACTTATCTCCCAAAGTTTAGGAACAATTACACTTCTATTCTACTCTGTCATGCAATTTTGTCCTCTCAATGCTAATTGAACTCTCTACTCTTGTTCTTTCGCACATGGCGAGAACACATACCGTTTCTTCAACTAAGCAGTAGCTAGAGCCCCTAGTGGCAGCTTCTACGAGGGGTAGAGGACGAGGCCAAGGCCATGCCAAAGGCCGAGTTAGGGGCATGGCTCAGCCTAGAGCTCGAGCAGCAGCACCAGCGGTAATGCCTTAGGTAGAGTTTGATGAGGAAGCTCCAACCCAGACCGTTCCAGCAGTGCCAGCTCAAGTTCCAGAGGGGTACTTCAAGATGCTTTGGTCCGTCTAGTGGGCCTTGTCACACCTCCTTTTTGCTACCCCGGAAGGGTATAAGGGAGTTTTTTTCCAATTTAAGTGACAATCGAAACGGGATTATTATTTTAAGATCAGAGTCGCCACTTGGGATAATTTATGGTGTCCCAAGTCACCGGTTTTAAAAATTCCGAACCGAGGAAATTGACTCTATTTACGGCCTGCGAACACAGAAATCCGGGTAAGGAAATCTGTTAACTCGGAAGAAGGTGTTAGGCATTCCCGAGTTCCGTGATTCTAGCACGGTCGCTTTGATCATACTTGGCTTATTAAAATTGTTTAATTATTCATTTTTAGAACCTATGTGCATTTACCTTTTACCTCTTTTTAAATAAGAAAATTATCTTGAAATGGGTCATGCGTACGTGTACCCATTGGTTTGGTGCGTCCAAAATCATGTCACGTGAACGTGTACATAATTAATAATGCTATATTATTATTAAGAAAATTTAGCCGAAGTTGCGCGAACGCATACTCCGACTTTATTTTTAGAAATTGCAATCATGTCACGCGGACGTGTCCACAATCGCAATGGTATATTAAACGGGCCTAAAGCAACTACGAGCATTCATGATTATTCCTAAAATTTAATATGTAAGGCAAAGAGTTATGGATAAAATATTATTACAAGTAGAAAGGGATGAACTTGTGAAATCAACATAAAAAAAATTTAAAGGAAAAGATCCAACACTTTCCAATGTCAAAATTAATACCCATGTATGCCAGTTTTATCTAAGGCCGCAATTCTTTTAATTTGAGTTTACCAACAAAGACTAACTCTTAACCCAAAAAATCAAAATTTATACAGACACACACAGACCATTTAAATGCGAAATTGTTGGATCAATTCTGTCTATGAGTCTTATAACCAAGATAAAAGTTTAACCAAAAAATCTATATAGCTCAATGTTCACTGTTGTTGACATTGCTAATTTTTATTCAATATAAGATCCCATTTGAGATTTTATCACAACTAAAATAAGATTAACTTTAACCAGAGACCCAATTAACAAAGAAATAATCGAATTAGATGAACAACATCAATCAAACAACTAAAATTTCAGGCCATCTATTCATCTACGCGAGCAAATACCAAATGCACATATGAAATAACAAGTAAAAAAAATGAAACAGACCTTTTGTTGTTCGAATTACACAACGGGTACAGTGAAAGAGAAGCTCCAAAACAGTAATCTTGAGCGAGCTACAAGACAAACACTCGAACCGGAAACCTCGATCAGCAACAAGAAATCGAACTAAGAATGGGCATATTAACACTCTCATTTTTTAACCCTTTGAGACTGATAGCTTTTCCCATCTCTGCTCCACGGAAAAATCAAACCGACAACGACACCAAAAGAAGATGACTGATGGATTCAAATCATTTGGTATAGATCATTGAATGAAAACTACAAAATGATATCTTGGAGGTTAAGGGAAATGGAACGGCAGAAAGGCAACAAACAATACCAAAACTTTTTGGGCTGCTACGTGCTTAAGGTGTAAGAGGAAGAAAAAAGCAACGCGGGGAGAGGGGGGTCCCTTTTTGAGCTCAGTCGCGGATCCTCCCTTTTTGTGTAGTCTAGGTCTATTTTAGATGTTAGATACTATATATAGGGGTAGGGATTAGGTTAGAGGTATGGGCCTAGGAATTATGGGCTAGGAAATTGGGCCAAAGACTAAATAAATGGACTATAGGATTTATAAAGACGGGATAAACCAACCTAAAACTAATTCATCCTTCTAAAATTATGTACAATTATAATATAAAAATATAAAACTAATTATAATTAACTGAACTAAACTATAAAACATAAAACTATTTTGTGGTTTCAAGATTATATAAAAATAAAGATAAGGTACTATTTTTTGTATATTTTTTATTTAAATTTATGAAAGATACGTAAACAAAAATATTATTTGTAATTTATATTTTTATGACGAAAATAAAGTAAAGAAGTCAAAAATAGTTGAAATAGCTATATTAGGCCTAAATTAAATATTTACATGCTAAGATATGGAAAATCTTAGGGAGGGTCAAAAATCACATGTCTACAGCTGCCCCTTTTTGACTGGAAAGACGAAGTATTTTCAGACAAAGAATGACTAGACAGGTTTTTTTGACCCGACCCTTATTTGGAGAGACTAAAATTAATAAAGAGGGGAATATGACCGAGCTCTGGTATCTGAGCTGCCTACATATCCTTGGCTATAAAGGAATCAGGTCACGTGTAGTTCCGAAGTGAGTGCGATGATGGAGTTTGCCGAGGTGGACAACTAATTGAGGTACCGTCAAGGTTCCGGTCCGCGGTTCCGCTATTACATCAAAATCAAAATGAAAAAGACTAGCTAAGCCTACCAGCTAAGAGTTACAAGATTCTTATCTGTAAGTCTTCTGAAGCTTGATCTTGAGTTTTGAATGGTTCTTCATACAGACTTTGGATTTGAACCTTGACGCTTGCTAGTTGCAGGTGCTAGTTCGTTCTTCTTCAGCTTTTCAGACCAAAATGGGACATGCAGAGCTTGTGACCTCAGCCCTGTCTTGAGCAGCTCACATCTTTCATTAACTTCTGCATTTGGATTCACTTCTTGTCTTTTTTTTTGTTTTTTTTCCTTTTTATTCTGGATTGTGACTAACTTTTGTTGATCATCTCGGCCTGCTGACTCGCATTCTTGACGCGAGCTTCTTTTGTTGCTGACCTGAATTGCATTCTGAATTGAATTCTCTTATTTTCCAGGCGGGCACCTGATTGCTGAACTTGAACTGTCTTCTCTTGTTACTTGACACTATTTTCCTTTGCACCTTGAACCATTTTCCCTTGAAACTTGAACTATCTTCCTTCGAAACTGTTTTCCCTTGAAACTTGAGTTGTCTTCCCTTGTTCTCCAGGTGGGTACCTGATTGCAACAAAACAGACAAAACAAAAGAATTTTTTTTTTCTGCCCCAGTTTGCACTAGGAAGATTTGTGAGTTGTTGGCAAAATTGTAAACCACTTGTACTATTGATGCAAAGATGAGAGTAAACTAAAGAATAGACTAGGAAAACTCTAAACTAAGCTTAACTAAAATAAAGACTGACCATACTCCCCAGGCGGGGCCCCTGATTTCAAGAAAAACTAAAAATTGACCTTTTTTAAAAAAAAAACTGACTTCCTTCTTTTTTTCCCTTCTTTTATTTTTTTATTTTTTTCATCATTTTTTTTTTCAAATTCAGACTTCCCCTTCTTTTTTAAAAAAAAATTATTATCCTAGGAGAAAATTCATCGGACTAGATTTTCTAAGATTTTGATCCTAGGAGAAAGTTCATCGGACTAGGTCCTTTTTCTTCTTTTTTTTGGTATCTTAGGAGAAAGATTCATCCGACTAAGACGTTTGTATCCTAGGAGAAAATTCATCAGACTAGGTTTTCTATCTTAGGAAAAAGATTCATCAGACTAAGATTTTTATCCTAGGAGAAACTTCATCAGACTAGGTCTTCTATCTTAGGAGAAAAATTCATCAGACTAAGATGTTTATCCTAGGAGAAAGTTCATCAGACTAGGTTTTCATATCTTAGGAGAAGGATTCATCAGACTAAGAATTTGTATCCTAGGAGAAAATTCATCAGACTAGGTTTTCTATCTTAGGAGAAAGATTCATCAGACTAAGACGTTTATCCTAGGAGAAAATTCATCAGACTAGGTTTTCTTATCTTAGGAGAAAAATTCATCGGACTAAGATTTTAGTTGGGAGAAAATCCATCAGACTAGGGATTTTTACCCTAGGAGGAAAAATGTGAGTGCAATGGCAACATTTTATTTACATTAGCAAGACAAATAAAGGCAAAGATTTGAGAAACATCCCTTTGTCGGCTCTTCTCTTCTTTTCTTTTTTTCCTTTTTTTTCTTCTCTTTTTTTCTATTTTTCTTTATTTTTCTCTTTTCTTTTCCCCTTTTTCATTTTTTTTTGAACCACATTCCTTGCACTGCTTTGTTCCTGTTGCAAACAAAGAAATTTTTGTTAGTTTTGAAAGTAGTGGTTGGTTTGTGGCCTTGAGTCTTGGGAAACTTGGCTTCTGCTCAATCAACTTGAGTCAATCTCAAAAGACTTTTGTTCTACACCAACTCTGATTGTTTCACACCCATTACCATTTGTATTTGCAGCTCAAACACCCTTATCCTAACCGGAGATCTTTGCTTAGGTGACCTTTTCCGATATCTTGAATGACTTCCTGCTTTTTGAGCAATTTGTCTGTCATAGAGAATCACAAGTTATCTTTATTGCGTCGAGTAGGCTGACAGGGGTCTTTTGGGGAGGCATGTGCATGAATCCTCAAGTCATGTTGACAGTAACAACTGAGTGTGCTGGCCAAATTTACTTTATACAACTGAAAAACTGGTAGCAGTTTTGAAATCTTTTCTTGCTTGTTTTGATGAAGACTGACTCAGAGTGGAGGACACAATGGTGCAAAGAAACAAGTATTAACAAGAAATGCCCCTGTTGGAAGGCCAGAGGGAAGAATTTTTTTCTTTTTTTTCAATAACTAGCCTTAATGATCATGACATGCATTTTGGACTCAACGGCCACATCTATCAAACTAATCCAATCTTCCCTTCTACCATTCTTATGATCTTTGAAGTCGGGCCTATCCGTGCCAATCCTTTGCATCAGCTTCATGACTTACTTTCGACTAATGGTGCCCCGAGGGGTTTTCACCAACAAGTCTCTCTCATTTATTCATCTCTGCTTACCGTCGTCTTACAGTGCCCGTGAGGGTTTTCACTAATAACACTCTCTCATTTTTCTTTTTCTTTTTCTTTCCCTCTTTTTGTGAGCAACTCGACGATGTTCTACGTCGTGTGACAACTATTTCTCATTGCATGCGCCTCTTGGAATTTTTGAAGGCATATTGGGAGGTCTTTATTTGGAGGGTTTTTGGATAGGATTGGAAAGAAAGGTCGACGTGAAGGCTCAAAATAAACTCAAAATGAGGGGTTGTGGACTTACAACTCTTGGAATCAACTCTTTCAAAAATGAAATAAAATCTTTGCTTTAGTTTCAGATGCTGGGGGTTTTTGGATTTTTCTATTTTTTTGCTTTTTCTTCTGAATTCTTATTTTGTTGGATCGAACCGTGAGGCTGCCTACGTATCCTTTTTTTTAAGGAATCAGGTCGAACGTAGTTCAAACATCTAGCCTAAACTATTTTTCATTTTTCTTTCTGTTTCTCTTTTCCTTTTTCTTTTTTTTCCTCTTTTTTTCTTTTCTTTTTTCTTTATTTTTTTCTCTTTTTTTTGTTTGCCCCAACTTCTATTTTTGAGGGCATGAACCTTTGACAATTTTTTCTCTGAATGCCCCAGTTTGTACTCTTGGGACACGGATTTTTTTCTTTTTTTTTCTTTTTTTTTTGACTCTAAACTTGATTGCAAAAGAGGGTAGTCAAAGAAAAATAACACAGGCTCAAAAGGGATAGGAAAGGATATAAAGTGTTTGGGTAGCAGAAAAAGGGCCTCCCAACCTCGAGAACGTCAAACATGGTATCTTTCGCGATCACAACATTGACGAACATGTATGTCTTCTTGGTGTGTCGTGGTCACAAGACATATTTTCATCCCTTAGTGACAAACTTTCCAACAAACATCAATTGATTAAACATCCTCAAGCCCGATCTTCAAAATGATTTGAAGGTGAATTTTACTCGACCTTAGTTCCAAAGTATTCCAACTCTTTATTCATCTTCAAAAGTATATATTTTTTTTTAGTTATCGAATTCCAGATTAAATCAGTTCCTAAGATCTGGCCAAAATTTCAGCATGCATGTTATGTCATTAAAACTAGCGGGAAAAAAACTAAGCATGGAATGACACAAAAGGACAAACTGTATTTTATTGAGTAAACAACAAGACAAACAACCTAAAATCCGAGTTACAACCCTAAATAACCCAGCTAATGAAAATAGCAACAGAATAGAAAGACAAGACTCACACAAACAGAATGGAGGGATAGAATGATTTGACTCAATAAAACAAATAAAATCTGGATCACAACCCTGAAATAACCCAGATAATAGAAAAAACATCAAAACAAGCTACCAAGATTCCTTCCTAGTGAGGAGGGAACGACTTTTCAATTGCTATGTTTGATATTTAGCCACAAATTTGCTCATCAGAATCAGTAGAGCCTTCTCCAATTTCAAAATCATTAACTTCAGTTAGCAAACTCCCGAGAGGATTCTCATACTCCCTGTCACCACGCATCATCCCCACAAATTGTGCATCATCATGTGCAGGTAAAGGATTCTGCGCGATATTCTGGGTGTCACTGTCTTGGATCACAATCAGGTTTTCCTGGATCATCCTTTCTATTTCTCTTTTCAAATCCCGACAGCTTTCAACATTATGCCCCTGGGCATTGGAATGGTATTCACACCTTTTAGAAGGGTCATAACTTCTTGCACGTGGGTCCACATGATTTGGAGGAATAGGTGTAATCATGTCATAATGCTTTAATTTATCAAACAAGCTTGCATATGACTCTCCTATTGGTGTAAAATTATCTTTCAACTTTTGTTCCCCTCTATACCTCTGGCCTGGATGTGGGTTATAGGGTATCTAAAAATGTTGTGGAAGCTGGTGGAGATTTTGTGATGCTCGTGCTTGCCTTCTGCGGTGTTTTGATGGCTGGACAACATACTGATGTGGAGCAACAGAGTATTGTAGGTTCTGAGGTGGATAACAATGCTCAGGGGAGTCATGAGAAACCTGATGAGGCTGCGCATACCTTCGAGGTGTTTTCCTGGGACCTCTTCTCGAACCTGTTGTCATCATGATTTCTTCATCCTTCTCAATCGTGCCACTGAAATTATCGGATTCAATCGGGATAGCCTGAGTTGCGGCTTTGAGAATTGCTTGACATATAATCTTGCCTGTCTTAAGACCATTCTCTGCCATTTCTCCCATTTTGATTGCTTCTGAGAAGGATTTGCCAACTGCGGACATCATGTTTTGAAAGTAATCTGGATCTTACGCTTGAAGGAAGACAGTGATTAGCTCGTGGTCGTCCATGGGTGGCTTAACTCTAGCTGTTTGCTCTCTCCATTTAATGGCATATTCCCTGAAACTTTCAGTTGGTTTCTTCTTCGGGTTTGAAAGGGAAATGCGGTCTGGGGCAATGTCGATGTTGTATTGGAACTGTTTGACAAAGGCATGTGCCATGTCATCCCAGACATACCAGCGAAATGTGTCTTGATCCATAAACCATTCGGAGGCTACTCCCGTAAGGCTTTCCCCAAAATAAGCCATCAACAATTCTTCATTTCTTCCTGCACCTCTCAGTTGATTGCAATACCTTTTCAGGTGGGCTATGGGGTCTCCATGTCCATCATACTTTTCAAATTTGGGAGTCTTGAAACCAGGCGGTAAGTGGACATCGAGGAACATACATAGATCTTTGAAAGCAACACTCTTTTGACCTGCCAACCCTTGCATGTTTTTCAACCGTTGTTCTAAGATTTTCACTCTTTGGGTCATTTCTTCATGTACCATCTTTCGGGAAGGCTTCTCAATGTTTGCAGGAAGATCAAACGAGTACGAGTGGTACTCAGGAGAGTGGTATTGCTCTTGTTGTATAGCATTGTGATTCATGACGAGGCTGTCCTTGACCACTGGACCATGCTTGACACATTTCGGTCATTTGCTGTTTCAGTATTCTATTTTTCCCAAACACAGTAGACTCTTGTTGAACCCTCTGACCCTGAGTCTCTTGAGCACTTGTAACAGCTTCGATGTCAGTTATCATTTTTCCTTGGATCTTGTGTTTCCAGCTTACCACAAACCGACCACCTCAACTTTCTTCACAATTCAAAACAAAACATGTTAGAATGGACTCAGTCGGTCCTTATTATTATCAATATTTTCATTATGTTTTTCATTTTTCTTCTCTTTTTTTTCCATTTTTCTCATTTTGTTTTCAATGGTTGATCGAACCTGATGTGGGTTTCCTACGTATCATGTGGGAACATGAATCAGATCTTGCGTAGTTCGGGAAGATTAAGAATAAAGTAAATAAACTAACACTTTTTTTATTTCCGAAGAAAGACTTATAAAGAAGAAAGAAAATATTTTTTGGATTTCGATTTGTTATTTTTGTTTTTTTTCGATTTTCGAAAGAAAAACTTCTAAAGAAGAAAGAAAATATTTTTGAATTTCGAATTTTCTTTTCAATTTTCGAAAGGAGAATGAAAATATTTTTGGATTTTTTTATTTATTTTTTTTATTTATTTATTTTTTTTTTTTGAAATTTTTGAAAGAAAAACTTCTAAAGAAGAAAGAAAAATATTTTTTTTGGATTTTTGATTTTTTTTTTAATCTATGGGAAAAAGACTTCTAAAAATAAGGTAGAAAATATTTTTGATTTTAAAAATTTTTATTCGGGATTTTCTAAAGAAAAACTTCTAAAGAAGGAATTAAAGATTTTTTTTTTGGATTTTTGAAAATTGGGGCCGGAACTGATGAGTTTGCCTACGTATCTCATATCCGGTGAGAATCAAACTCGCGTAGTTCTGCAATTTTGACATAATTAAAAAACATGATATTTGACTCACTCTTTTTGAAACACATTTTCCCCTTTTTTCTTTTTCTTTTTAAAAAATTTTGGCAGAGTTTCGAGACATTTTTAAATACCGAAATTTTAGAACTGGATAAATTTTCTATCCTACCTCACTCTTGGTTTTTCTCTTGATTTCCTTTCCCTAGCCAGTCAACATGCAAGCCAAAACAGATAAATATTCATGTAGCACATAGGATGCATCAGGATGGTCTTTATTTTGGGTACACATGTCCTAGACGGACTCAACCCCTGTGTTGAGTCCCCAAGGTCAAATGCATGTGATGCAAATAATCGTTCCTAGTAGGGATCCGGCATTAGGTTGCGTTATTCTAGGTTTGAAACCTGGGGTTTATGGTCTAGACTTGGGTTACCCGAGAGAACAATTGGGGCCGAAGAGGGGGCAACGTACCGGGAGCACTAAAGTCTACCCAGCCTTGTTGCTGGCCCAGCCTCGATCTATTTGGTATAATTTCTACAAAAAAAGTGGGTCACGCGAATGTGTGCACCATTTTCAGATGACTCTGAGGGTGGCGTAAGAAGACATTTAAATACAATTCAAGTAATATCAAAGCGGTAAATGACAATTAGCATATTAAGTCCACAAAATACAGTAATATCAACAATAAAGCCAAATAAAAATCGCATTTAACAAGCTCGAATTCTTGAACCCTGAACCGAAAATTCTGGGTTCTTATCCCCAGCAGAGTCGTCAGAGCTGTCACACCTCCTTTTTGCTACCCCGGAAGGGTATAAGGGAGTTTTTTCCAATTTAAGTGACAATCGAAATGGGATTATTATTTTAAGATCAGAGTCGCCACTTGGGATAATTTATGGTGTCCCAAGTCACCAGTTTTAAAAATCCCGAACCGAGGAAATTGACTCTATTTACGGTCTGCAAACACAAAAATCCGGGTAAGGAATTCTGTTAACCCGAGAGAAGGTGTTAGGCATTCCCGAGTTCCGTAGTTCTATCACGGTCGCTTTGATCATACTTGGCTTATTAAAATTGTTTAATTACTCATTTTTAGAACCTATGTGCATTTACCTTTTACCGATTTTTAATTAAGAAAATTATCTTGAAATAGGTCATGCGTACGTGTACCCATTGGTTTGGCGCGTCCAAAATCATGTCACGCGAACGTGTCCATAATTAATAACGTTTTATTGTTATTAAGAAAATTTGGCCGAAGTTGCGCGAACGCATACTCCGGCTTTGTTTTTAGAAATCGCAATCATGTCACGCGGACGTGTCCACAATCGCAATGGTATATTAAACGGGCCTAAAGCAACTACGAGCATTCATGGTTATTCCTAAAATTTAAGATGTAAGGCAAAGAGTTATGGATAAAATATATTACGGGTAGAAAGGGATGAACTTGTGAAATCAACATAAAAAAAATTTAAAGGAAAAGATCCAACACTTTCCAATGTCAAAATTAATACCCATGTATGCCAGTTTTATCTAAGGCCGCAATTCTTTTAATTTGAGTTTACCAACAAAGACTAACTCTTAACTCACAACATCAAAATTTATACAGACACACAGACCATTTAAATGCGAAATTGTTGGATCAATTCTGTCCATGAGTCTTATAACCAAGATAAAAGTTTAACCAAAAAATCTATATAGCTCAATGTTCACTGTTGTTGACATTGCTAATTTTTATTCAATATAAGATCCCATTTGAGATTTTATCACAACTAAAATAAGATTAACTTTAACCATTGACCCAATTAACAAAGAAATAATCGAATTAGATGAACAACATCAATCAAACAACTAAAATTTCAGGCCATCTATTCATCTACGCGAGCAAATACCAAATGCACATATGAAATAACAAGTAAAAAAATGAAACAGACCTTTTGTTGTTCGAATTACACAACGGGTACAGTGAAAGATAAGCTCCAAAACAATAATCTTGAGCGAGCTACAAGACAAACACTCGAACCGGAAACCTCGATCGGCAACAAGAAATCGAACAAAGAATGGGCATATTAACACTCTCATTTTTTAACCCTTTGAGACCGATAGCTTTTCCCATCTCTGCTCCACGGAAAAATCAAACCGACAACGACACCAAAAGAAGACGATTGATGTATTCAAATCATTTGGTATAGATCATTGAATGAAAACTATAAAATGAGATCTGGGAGGTTAAGGGAGATGGAACGGCAGAAAGGCAACAAACAATACCAAAACTTTTTGGGCTGCTACGTGCTTAAGGTGTAATAGGAAGAAGAAAGCAACGCGGGGAGAGGGGGGTCCCTTTTTGAGCTCAGCCGCGGATCCTTCCTTTTTGTGTAGTCTAGGTCTATTTTAGATGTTAGATACTATATATAGGGGTAGGGATTAGGTTAGGGGTATGGGCCTAGGAATTATGGGCTAAGGAATTGGGCCAAAGACTAAAAAAATGGACTATAGGATTTATAAAGACGGGATAAACCAACCTAAAACTAATTCATCCTTCTAAAATTATGTACAATTATAATATAAAAATATAAAACTAATTATAATTAATTGAACTAAACTATAAAACATAAAACTATTTTTGTGTTTTCAAGATTATATAAAAATAAAGATAAGGTACTATTTTTTGTATATTTTTTATTTAAATTTATGAAAGATATGTAAACTAAAATATTTTTTGTAATTTTTATTTTTATGACGAAAATAAAGTAAAGAAGTCAAAAATAGTTGAAATAGCTATATTAGGCCTAAATTAAATATTTACATGCTAAGATATGGAAAATCTTGGGGAGGGTCAAAAATCACATGTCTACAGGCCTCATGGAGAGTGTGGCACAGGCCGGCACATTTTCTGTAGTACCAGTCATCTCTTAGGCTAGAGGAGGAGCACAGACTCCTACTACCTACACTCGGGAGCAGATGACTCCTCAGTTTCAGACTCCAGCATTTCAGCCCGTTGGGGTTGTTCCGTCGGTTGTTACAGCACAGACCGGTGATGAATCGGCTATGTCTTTTGAGGCTTTGTGGAGATTGGATCGGTTTACCAAGCTTTTCCCAGTTCACTATAGCGGTGTATCTTCAAAGAATCCCCAGGACTATCTAGACAGCTGTCATGAGATGTTACAGAACATGGGAATAGTGGAGACCAATGGAGTCTACTTTATTGCATTTCATCTGTTGGGTTCCACCAAGAAATGGTGGAGGTATTATATGTTGGCCAGACTAGCTGGGTCGCTGGCTCTTACTTGGGACCAGTTCTCTCAGCTATTTCTTGAGAAGTATCTTCCTATCATTAGAGAGAGAACTATCAGAGGCAGTTTGAGCATCTACAACAGGGTTCTATGATTGTCACTCAATACGAAACTCGATTTGTAGATATGGCCCGTCATGCTATTCTCTTGCTTCTTACCGAGAGAGAAAGAGAGAGGGTGAGGAGGTTTATTGAGGGACTTGCTCAGTCTATCAGATTGCAGATGGCTAAGGAGACTGGGAGTGAGATTTCTTTTCAGGAGGCAGCCAATATTACCAGGCAAGTCGAGATGGTTTTAGCTCAAGGGAGTGGTTAAGGGTCTGACAAGAGGCTGCATCACTCTGGTGGATTCAATGGGGCATCATCTGGAGGTCGAGGTACTTTTGGTAGAGGCCATCCTCCTAGGCCGTTTCATTCAGCACTCCAGGCATCCCATGGTGCTTTAGGTGGTCGTGGTCCTCTTATGCATCATTCTGATTAGCTAGCCTATAGTGCACCACCAACTCCTATCATTGCACCTCCTATTCAGAGTTATTACTATGGTCAGTCGGCCCATTCGATTTAGTCTCAGTTTCTACGGCCACATTATCAGGATGGATGTTTCGAGTGTGGTAGCTAATGGCATATTAAGAGGACCTATCCGAGACTATTGGGCGTTCCACCACAGCAGCAGAGTTCTCGTTTCATGATTCCGGAACCGGGTGCACCACTGCCCGCTCAACCAACTAGAGGTAGGGGTCAGGCAGCTAGAGGTAGAGGTCAGGCCGCTAGAGGTAGAGGCTAGGCCATTAGAGGTAGAGGTCAGGCCGCTAGAGGTGGAGGCCAGCTAGCAGG
Organism: Nicotiana sylvestris; assembly: GCF_000393655.2. Classification (NCBI taxonomy): domain Eukaryota; kingdom Viridiplantae; phylum Streptophyta; class Magnoliopsida; order Solanales; family Solanaceae; genus Nicotiana; species Nicotiana sylvestris. The sequence continues at coordinate 81,096,020 of NC_091068.1, read as the reverse complement.
GGGTCGTCTCAGGGATATGGTTCGGAGTAGTGGGGCCCAACCCCGATGTTATGCTTTTCCAGCTAGGCCTAAGGCTGAGTTATCCGATGTTGTTCTCACAGGTACTGTTTCAGTTTGTAGTAGAGATGCTTCAGTTCTATTTGATCCAGGGTCTACCTACTCCTATGTGTCATCTTACTTTGCTTCATATTTGGTTGTGCCCCGTGATTCCTTGAGTGCCCCTATATATGTGCCCACACCTGTGGGGGATTCTATTGTTGTAGATTGTGTCTATCGTTTGTGTGTGGTTATTATTGGGGGTGTTGAGACTAGCGTAGATCTTCTACTTCTCGATATGGTTGATTTTTGATGTCATTTTGGGGGTGGATTGGCTGTCACCTTATCATGCTATATTGTATTGTCATGCCAAGACGGTGACCTTAGCCTTGTCGGGGTTGCCTTGATTAGAGTGGAGAGGGACTCTTGGTCATTCTAAGTAGGGTTATCTCTTATATGAAGGCTCGGCGTATAGTCTAGAAGGGGTGTCTACCTTATTTGGCTTATGTCTGTGATTCTAGTACGGATGTTCCTTCTATGGATTCGGTACCAGTTGTCCGTGAGTTTCCAGAAGTGTTTCTTGTAGACATGTCGGGCATGCTACCTGACAAGGATGTTAACTTTTGTATTGATTTGGTTCCGGGCACTCAGCCCATTTCTATTCCGCCATATCGTATGGCCCCGCCAGAGTTGAAAGAGTTGAAGGAGCAGTTGCAAGATTTGCTTGATAAGGGCTTTATTAGACCTAGTGTCTCGCCTTGGGGTGCGCCCGTATTATTTGTAAAGAAGAGGGATGGATCAATGAGGATGTGCATAGATTATCAGTAGTTGAACAAAGTCACTATCAAGAACAAGTATCCATTGCCGAGGATTGATGACTTATTTGATCAGCTTTGGGGTTCCAAGGTGTTTTCGAATATCAATTTAAGGTCTGGATACCATCAGTTGAGGATTAGGGCATCTGATGTCCCTAAGACAACTTTTCGGACTCGGTATGGGCGTTATGAGTTTTTAGTGATGTTATTTGGGCTGACAAACGCCCCAGCAGCATTCATGGATTTGATGAACTGGGTGTTCAAGCCCTACCTGGATTCGTTTATGATTATCTTGATCCACTCTCGCAGTCGAGAGGAGCATGAGTAGTATCTTTAGATCGTTCTTTAGACTCTGAGAGACAGTCAGTTATATGCTAAGTTTTCAAAATGCTAGTTTTGGTTGAGTTCAGTTGCTTTCTTGGGTCACGTTATATCAGTAGAGGGTATTCAGGTGGATCCTAAGAAGATTGAGGCAGTCAAGAACTGGCCTAGACCCACTTCAGCCACAGAGATTTGTAGTTTCTTGGGATTAGTAGTTTATTACCGTCGGTTTTGTCACGCCCCAAACCTAGGGAGGTATGGTTGGCACCCGGTGCCGAACTGTCCCGAGTGAACCACTCTATAACTCATTTTTTCCTTCTGCAATTATCATGGGCCAACTTGTTCACAACTCGTAATGTATAACTATAAGTGGGAAAACATTGTATTAATAAATCATTTTTCTTAAAACATGAAAATATATGGGCCGTCAAGGCCTCTGACATACTGTACAAAATTAACCTCTGTCTACAAAGCCTCTAAGATTATTTGACATCAAATGGGACAAGGTACCGACCTACCCATAAGTCTGTAGCAAAACTCTGACACGATGACTCATAGACTCGGCTGCACTCCGAATGAGGTGGAGTCTTACCGATCCTTCGCTAAATGCCAATCTCGTCTACTATGAGGGCTCGTAAAACTGATTATCTATACATGCAGGCATGAATGTAGTGTCCCCAACAAAAGAACGTCAGTACGAATAATGTACCGAGTATGTAAGGCAATATACTGAAAGTTGAAACTAAACTGATAATATAGCAACTGCAGGTAGCTGAAAGTCAAAGATAATCTGATGGTATGCTTACCTGCTGATACTGACTCAATTCTCTCAATATAACAAGTAAAATACTTGTCCGGCCCTATAAGGCTCGGTATATATATATAAGCTCTACCATAGTAGGCTCGCTTATAGGCGTTCGGCCATACTAGGCTCTGTATCTCGACCAACTGGGCACGCTCATAGGCGCCCGGCCATAGTAGGTTCGGTATATAACTTACTATCTGATTAGAGGTTGCCCAATAGAGGCCTACCCATCGATTATACCTCGATGGTAATGAAAATACTTTTAATACTATATATATGTAAACTCTCTGCTCTCCTGACGGAAAGAAGGAAATACTCAAATGAATATGCAGTCCCGATAAGAAGAATATGGTAACTTACAAAATTAGGAAATTATATGTAATTTACGAGACTAGCAAAATATACATAAATTTCGGGATATGAATTTTTCTTTATGCCTCGTTATCAAACTTTTGTAATTACGAGATCATGCTAAAATAAAGGAAAAGCTTAGCCTTAATATACCTGGGGTAATACCTAAAGGATACATTTCTCTGAGTACTTCTAGAGCTTCATCTCCTAAACCATGTTGAGCATAACACGTCTTCATCACAGTTGGTTCTGATTAACTTTGTGTGTATCTCTCTACCATAAGTCCATAATCAAGACTTGCAAGACTAGCACAAATTGAAAGCATGCTTGTCAAGGAAGGGAAATTTGGCCAAAATCCTTCTACTTACATTCGTTGAATTAAATCCAACGCCTCTGACTCATACCTTTCCTATCAAGTCCTCTGGTTGTTTGAATTATGGAAAAAAAACTAGAGCTTTTCTAATGAATTGGAAGGTAGTTGTTATGGAACATAATTTAAGTGACTATGAGCCCATTTGGCTTAGCGGACGTAGAGTAGCTGATAAACATTAAGTGCTGAAAAGCACTTTTAAGTGCTGAAATTGATTTAAAAAATAAGCAGTTACGCGTTTGGATAAAAGTGCTGAAATTAATAATAAGTAGCTGAAGAATTGGGTATACGAAGAGTTTTGTTTTAAAAAGAAGTATTTTAGGGATAGAATAGTAAATATTTTGGTCAAATCTAAAGTGCTTATAAGCTGATAAGTTGGGGGAGATCAACTTATGATTTTTGGTTTATAAGCACTTAACTTATAAGCACTTTTAATTTTACCAAACATATAGAGAAGTCAAAAAGTACTTATAAGCCAATTTGATCAGCTTATAAGCTTAGCCCTTCTATATCTTGAAAACCTAATTATGAATAGACCAAAAGGAACATGGGGCTGTCTTTGCAGGTTATGCTAAATTTCAGCTTTATCTAATCTTTAACACGTCTCTTGGTAGTGTTGGTGAAGCCATTATGCCACTATTAAATGTCACTGAATGAGGCCTCCGAAAATAAACTAAAACCAATATCTCATAACATTCATGTTAGCTTATAACTTCTAGTTTTCTTACTTGAACTACTTAGTAGTTGTATGCCACATTTTTTTTCCAAAAAGCAAGAGTCACTAGTTTATGTTATAAGGCTGCCACGTGAAAGATTTGTTAATTTTATTCAATAATTAATTAATTAATTAATATCCCGCTATTCGGTAATTAACCAAGTATCTCCGTAATTAAAAATTATCTCAAATTACTTAAAATACTACTCACTTTTAATATGCTTTATACACCTTACTATAATATGCATTACTATCGTGGTCATTGTCATACCTCCTTTTTCACTACACCCGCAAGGGCGTAAAGGCGTTTTTCCATTTAAAGGACAATCGGAACGGGATTTAATTATTAATTATTTAGAGTCGCCACTTGAGAGATTAATGGTGTCCCAAGTCACCGGTTGTATCCCGAACCGAGGAAACATATGACTCTGTTAACAGTCTGCGAACCAGAAATCCGAGTAAGGAATTCTGTTAACCCGGGAGAAGGTGTTAGGCATTCCCGGGTTCCGTGGTTCTAGCACGGTCGCTCAACAGTGGTATTTGATTTTATCTGATTTTAATATATGCTAGCTTATGTGCCTTTTATTCGTAAACCACTTTTTATCATTATTTATTTAAAAGAAATGCGACGTCGTGAAAACGCATTTCGAACCACGTCGCAATCAATGCACCCGTAATAGTCAACCCATTTCGACTTCGTCGAGATTTAGATTTGGGTCGCATCAATGCGCACCCGAGTTTAAGGAAGTAATTTTATTAAAAATGTGCCTAAAGATTCTAACGTATTATTATGTGGGGGAAGGCCGTGAAATTCACTAGACGGCCCTACCAAATTCTAATTATTTTATGTAACCATTATTGAGGGCCCCGCCTTTTGTATTTCGTTTGGTGAGGCTCGTCTCATCATTTTATTAAAAGGGCGACCTAAAAGTGACTACGATCATTTGATTTTTTGTTTTCTCTAGAAGAGAAATAAAATCCTAATTAATTATGAATTGCATTACATCAAGACAAACTAAGAATCACGTTTTTTTTAGCCCAACCTGGTCTGCACGGTAGGCTTGTGATACGGCCCAATTGCTCAGGCCCATCATTAGTGAAAGGTCCAGGCGGCTCTGACGCCCAGTCCGGGATCAAGTACCCACAAGACCAATTACAACCCATGTTCCAACCAGTAACGTGACCTCCCAGTCCTAAAACAAATCACACCCTATAAATTTCATCTTATTCAAATCGAAGGCCTTGGGCATACATGCCAACATTGGCCCAGTTCTCAATTTTAGATTAAGTGAATCAAAATGCTACTCATTCAATATTACCAATCTAACAAAGCTAACCTTAAATAACTTGAGATTTGATGAACGAATTATTGCCTGCCACTGTAGCTAGTTTACACTGATGAGTTCCCAATTGGATTGCCAACTACTGAAAACAGGAATTTACTACTGAAATCATTCATTAACTAATACTACTATCGACAGAGAGTTCTCATGATCTAAGGAAAACATAACATCAATTCAAAAGCCACGAATGAAAACAATAAGCAACTGTCCAGTTATACACTACTGGACTTCCAATCCTAATTAATCAACCACACGAGAATTAAAACAAACTAAACAATAGTGTAAGCAAATCTGCAGAAATGCAGTCACAACGACTCAAACAATCCAAGCTTCAATTCTTCATTAATCAATTTCAAATAAGTTTTTCATATCAATTTAGTTCCAGCACCTGGACTCTGGGAACATACCTGAAAATTGGAACACAAGTAAGCAAAGGAAGAGATCAGATTGCAAACAGCAGTATTCAATGAGTGCAACAGCAATTCAAACCAGGCTCGAGCTCAGAATTGTTTTGAAAATTCAACAGTATCAATATAACAGCCAAACAGTACCAAATACTCAAAACTAAGCCCAGAAATCAGTGAATCTAATCAGTTAACCCATGACTGATTCAAACTTGTCTTCACACTTCAAATGTTCGAACAGAATTGAGGAATTCAAGTAGTTCCTAATCTTAACTAAGCTAAAATGTTGATTAAAAACTGAACCTTCGAAAATGATCTAGGGAGGAGCCATGTAACAGTTTTTCTTTGATTTTTCTGGTTTTTTTTGCTTTCTGGATTTTTCTATTGCTTTTGGGGTTTCGGAGTTTGAATTTCAGGTCTTAGATCTGAAAATTAGAGAGCATACTTTGGGAGGATTTCTGAGCTCCAAAAAAACACCCTCTTTCCGGGCAATGGTCATGCCTTTTATAGGCAAAGATGAGGTGCAAGTCAGATTTTCAGATTTTAAATTCAGTCCCTAGTTTATTTCAGATTAATCCCTTATTTCTTGACTTGTTTCCCAAGCTAGTATCCTAAGTTGGCTGAAATCTACACTAAAGTCCTATTCTAGAAGGCCCTATGGTGTTCTTCTACCTATACAGAACCTATACTACCCTTGTTATATTTTGAAATTACTGTTCCTAAAGAAACTACCCTTTTCTATGCCTAAAATGCCCTTGAAAACTTCTCAAAGTTACTGATTCTACCTACATTCTCAACAGCTATAACCAATCCCCTAAATTAATTTCAAAACTAACTAGGACTAATTAATTAGAACTCAGAAATTAACTAATTGAACTAACCAATCCCAATTGTTCAATCACTCAAACTCAAACAAACTAGAAAAATCAAGAGACCAGGATCGATCAACATTAAATTAAACTAATTGTTAACCAATAAGCTCACAATTGACCATTCGAACATTAAATTCAGAACTAAAAAGCAATTGAAATCAACCTAAACATCTAGCTAACATTAATGGACAAAATGGTATTGAAAATTATGCCGATTCTGCAATTAAAATTATGATTAACTAACAAATGACACATGCATCAAACTAAACTAAAAATGCGAAGATGTTTTACTGATTAAAACAGATGGAACAAGGAACAAGGAATAAAGAAGATTTAAACTATACTAATACACAAAAATAAATCGTAAAATTAACAGAACGCTTAGTGAAATCAAAACTATAACTAAAACTTCAACCATGCAAGTAAAAAGAAACAAGAAAGCTCATTGAAGCACGAGAAACTCCGGCCAGTTGCTATCATCCGAATCTTTCCAGATTTTTGACACATAACATCCCTAACCATGTGTTTTTACAAGAGAACACATGGTTAAGGATATTACGGTCCAAAATCACAGAGATTTTGGGTTAGGGTTTTGGACAGAAATTCTTAGATCTGAAATTCAAGCCACTTCACCGAGATTCAAAGGAAAATGGTCATGAATTTGGGTTGAGGGAAGTCTGGGGATGGTGTGGTGTGATTTTGGGCCGGTTTGGATGAGTTTGCGACTTGGCCGGAAAACTTTAATCGGAGATTCGACGAGCTCCGGCAATATTCGAGGGAAACCAATAGCAGGAATGGAAAGAGGGATTCATGGGGGATCTATGGTGTTAATTTGGGGATTTTTGGCATGGAAATCGTTTGTCGGCGTCGAGGTTCCGGCGGGGCTGGAGATTGGTACGAGGAAGAAGGGCTGATGTCTCTAGGGTTAGGGGTTTATTCGGACAGTTTTATGTCAAATGGGGGAAGGGTTATGGGTCGTCGGATTAACACGATTTAAGGGCTCAGATTTAACAACGCCAAACGGCGTCGTTTGGTTGAAAGAGGGTTGGGTCCGGATGGGGCGACATTGGGCCTGGGCGGATAACATTGTTTTGGGTTGTGGCAGAATTCAATTGAAAGAGCCCAATTGTGGCTTTGTATTAAAAACCTCTTTATTTATAAATATGCAAGAATTAAAATAAAGTCCTAATATTACAAAGCTACACTAATTAAATTCTGAAATTATTTTAAACCTTTTTTACGCCAAATTCACGACTTAAACAATTAAAATGCAAAAGTGAACTATTTTGTAATTTTTCATGCTTGGTTCTAAAATAAACCAACCCCTAATTGATCCTAAAAGTATGAAATTATATCCTAAATGCAAATGCATATTTTTGTATGAATTAACATGCACACATAAAACGCAACCAATATCAGAAAGTGATACCAAAATGCACAAAAATTATTTTGTTTGAATTTTTTGGGAATTATTCATATATAGGGAAAAAATCACGTACTCACAGTTGCCCCTCTTTGCTCGAAAACACGAAGAGTTTTTGTGCAAAGATAAGTGAGCAAATACGAGCGATTTTTGTCCATTCAAATATTCGTTGTGAAGCATTTTGAAAAGTTTGACCGCACTCTGCTTCAGAAGTTGTCTACATATCCTGGGCTAAACAGGAATCAGGTCAGTGTAGTTCGGGAGTGTCCAGTAGCTGGGCCTACCAGGAGCTGTGATTTCACTGCGATTGCTGCTGCTGCTACTGCTTGCTAACTTCCTTATTACACCGTGGAAAAATAAAAGAAGCTGGACTAAACTATGAACTACGAATTTCAAAAAATCCTATCTAAAGTCTTCAAACTTGCATCTTGAACTTCCTTGTTGCCCTGTTGTCTTGTTGTGAAACTCACTATTGCTACTTCAAATCGTGCACTATGATGCTATTCTTTCTCTCCAAACTGTTGAACTTGAATAAACTTGAACCTCTGTTCTTCAGGCGGGCTCTTGATTGCTTAAAATTTGAATTGTATGTCTCTGTTCTCTAGGTGGACTCATGACTTCTTAATTTTGAAATTGAATGTCTCTATTCTCCAGGCGGACTCCTGATTGCCGAAATTTGAAATGCGTGTCTCTGTTCTCCAGGCGGACTCCTGACTGCTAATATTTGAAATGCATGTCTCTGTTCTCCAGGCGGACTCCTGACTTCTGAATTTTGAAATTGAATGTCTCTATTCTCCAGGCGGACTCCTGATTCAAATTAGACAAGAAATTGATTGATAACTAAAATTTGAATTGTATCACCTATGTTCTTCAGGCGGGCTCCTGATTGCTTAAAATTTGAATTGTATGTCTCTGTTCTCCAGGCGGACTCCTGATTTTTGAATTTGAAATTGAATGTCTATATTCTCCAGGCGGACTCCTGACTTCTGAGCTTGAAATGTAATCCTTTATTATCCAGGCGGGTTCCTGATTTCCCAAAGATAAACGAACCAAGAAAACTTTCTGCCCTAGTTTGGGGAAACTGGGGCTTGTTACCACCTACTAACAAGGGTTGAAAACTGAAACTTGCATGCTTTCAAAAGTTACAGCCCGAGATGTATTCCTCTGTTATAGGGGCGGGCTCCCCACCTCAACACTGTGCAATTTGCTCTAAAATGCCGACCTGAACCAACTTACATCTCTCTATGCTACTCTTCATTTTCTTGTATCTTAACCATGCCACCCTTGCGATTAAACTAGGTTAATACCTGTTCTTCCCTCACGGAGAGTTCCTCCTTGACAACTAACTTTTCTGCCCATGTTTCAATCAAAGAAAACTTTGTTAGTTTAAAATGGTGGTTAGTTGATGGCATTCTTGCTGAAAGATCCCTCCCTTGCATTGCTTTGTATTGACTGACTTCCACGCACTGACCCTGAACCGCTTGACTTTCTGACCAACTTTTAAATTCCCCAACCTCTGGCGACCTAAATGTTTTACACCCATGCTGTTATTTCACTTTTCTGACCCTTTTGTTTGAACCTTTGCATTTCCCACGACAATTTCCAATCATTCCACCGATGAAACTTCCGTTAATTCCCTGTATTCCAGTTGACATCATGTTGTTTTTGACATGCTCTGACCACGTTGTGCTTCACAATTTCGGAAGCTGGTAGTGAGCCTTGAAGTCCTTTCCCACTTGCTTTTGAATATGACTGACATTAGAACATTTAGACAAACAAAACACCCAAAAGAGAATGAAATGCAATGGTTTTACGGGTTAAGGATAAGAAGAATCCAAAACCTGATGACTACTAAAAATGAAGTAAAGAAAAGAAACTTATCTGACCGGAACAGCTGGCACCAATGGTCATGACATGCATTTCGGACTAATCGGCCCAACCGATCCAACTAAACAACTCTCAATTGCCATACCTCATTGCCCAGAACTTCCATCACTTGTTTGATTTACCCAGACCTTAACCTTGTTTTCCTGCGGTATCACGAAATGGTTTCCATCAACAAACCTTTCTCAGTTTTCCATTTCTCATCTCACCTTCACCTTGAGGTGCCTGAGAAGGTTTTCACCAACAAAACTCTCTCATTTATTTTTCTCTCAGCTCCCGTCGCCTTACGGTGCCCGTGAGGGTTTTCACCCATAAGACTCTCTCATTTCTATCTTTTGTTCTTCTTGCTTGAACCAGAGTGTTGCCCCTATCGTGAGTTATTCCTACTTGTTCAGCTTGGCACTTCTCAAAACTGATCAGAAGGTCTTTCTTTGGACCGCAATGTAGGCTTTTGGATTGGGTTAGAAAGAAAGGTATAAAAGGCTCAAAACAATTCAAATGGGTTCCAATTACAACTTTCGGAATCCAACTATTCACAACAATCACAACTTCTGCCCCAGTTTCTTGCTTGGGGATTTTTGGATTTTTATTTTGGTATGACTGAACCTCGGAGTAAGGCTGCCTACGTACCCTTTCGGGATCAAGTCAAACGTAGTTCACTGTATCATAATTACCTTTGTTGTTGTGTGTTTTTTTTTCTTTCCTTTTTTTCTTTTTTTCTTTTTTTTTCTTTCTTTTCCCCTCTTTTTCTCCTTTTTTTTCTTCTTTTCTTTTCTTCTCTTTCTTTTTCCTTCACTTTTCATTCTTTCTTTTTTTTCCTTCTTTTTCCCTTCTTCTTTCTTTTTTCCTTTTCTTTTCTTTTTCCTTTGCTTTTCCTTTCTTTCTTTTATGTTCGGCACCTGCGTTCCTTGATAGTGTCATTGATTCCGAAAGAGGGGTATGAAAAATAAATAAGGCTCAAAGGGGATGACAAGGGATAAAAGTGTTTGGATAGCAGGACAAAACGCCTTCGTCATTTCAATCTTTAAGATATGCCAAATACAAACAGATACATTCAGAAATAAAGAAATCATACATGATATCTCTTGACTGCATCGGAATTGATGGCCATTTCTATACATTTTCCTTCTACATCTGTCAAATACAATGCCCCATTAGACAACACTTTGGTTACTACAAATGGTCCCTGCCAGTTTGGGGCAAATTTTCCTTTTGCTTCAGCCCAATAAGGCAAAATTTGCCTCAGTACTAACTGTCCGACTTCGAATTTCCTTGGACGCACTTTCTTGTTTTATGCTCTTGCCATTATTCGTTGGTACAGTTGACCATGACACACTGATGCCAATCTCTTCTCGTCAATTAAACTCAACTGCTCAAGGCGGCTTTTCACCCATTCATAATCATCGATCTCAGCCTCCGCAACGATTCGCAGAGACGGGATTTCCACCTCTGCAGGTATTACTGCCTCGGTGCCATACACCAATGAATAAGGAGTCGCCCCTACCGAGGTACGAACGGTGGTGCGGTACCCTAACAATGCAAAAGGTAATTTCTCATGCCACTGTCTAGACCCTCAACCATCTTCCGGAGTATTTTCTTTATATACTTATTAGCTGCTTTAACCGCACCATTTGCCTTGGGACGGTATGGAGTAGAATGCCTATGGGTAATCTTGAACTGCTCACATGTCTCCTTCATCAAATGACTATTAAGATTATCCCCATTATCCGTGATGATTACCTTCGGAATCCCAAACCGACAGATGATATTTGAGTGCACGAAGTCGACCATAGCTTTCTTAGTCACAGACTTGAACGTCTTAGCTTCCACCCATTTGGTAAAATAGTCTATAGCTACCAGAATAAACCTCAGCCCATTTGACGCTGCCGGATCAATTGGCCCAATAACATCCATGCCCCATGCAACAAAAGGTCATGGTGCAGACATCGTATGTAGTTCTGATGGTGGAGAATGAATCAAATCTCCATGCACTTGGCACTGATGACATTTACGCACAAAACTGATACAATCCCGCTCCATAGTGAGCCAATAATAACCTGCTCGGAGAATCGTTTTTGCTAGAACTTACCCACTCCTATGTGGTCCACAAACTCCGGAATGTACCTCAGTCATGATAGATGTGGCCTGTCTTGCGTCCATGCATCTCAACAACCCAAGGTCTGAAGTTCTTTTGCACAACACTCCTCTACTAAAGAAAAACCCGCTATATTACAATAAGCATGCTGATCACGGACCTGAATCTACAACGGATCAACATAAGCCTTGTCTGGATGATGCAATATCGACGCCAAAGTAGCCAAAGCGTTGGCAACCTCATTATGAATCCTTGGAATGTTCTTGAACTCTATAGCCTGAAACCGCTGACAAAGCTCATGCAGACATTGTCGGTACGGTATAAGCTTTAAATCCCGTGTTTGACATTCTCCTTGAATTTGGTGTATCAGTAGGTCCGAGTCACCCATGACCAAGACTTCCCGTACACCCATATCTACAGTTAATCTCAATCCCAATATACACACCTCATATTCTGCCATATTGTTTGTACAGTAGAAACGAAGCCGAGCTATAACAGGGTAATGCTGACCTGTTTCAGAAATAAGTACCGCTCCTATTCCTACGCCTTTCATATTTGCAGCCCCATCAAAGAAAAGTTTCCATTTTGGCTTCTCAACTTGTTCCAATTTGTCAATGTGCATCACCTCTTCATCAGGGAAATAAGTTTTCAAAGGTTCCTAATCTTCATCGACGGGGTTCTCAGCCAAATGATTGGCTAGTGCCTGTGATTTCATCGCAGTCCGTGTCACATAGATAATGTCAAACTCTGTAAGCAGGATCCGCCACTTTGCAAGCCTCCCTGTGGGCATAGGCTTCTGAAAAATATACTTCAGTGGGTCCAAGCGAGATATGAGGTAAGTACTGTAGGATGACAAATAATGTTTCAACTTCTGTGCTACCCAAGTTAGGGCGCAACATGTCCTCTCCATATGAGTATACTTAACCTCGTAAGATGTGAACTTCTTGCTGAGATAGTAGATAGCCTGCTCCTTTCTACCCGTAACATCATGCTGCCCCAGTACACAGCCGAATGAATTATCCAAAACCGTCAGATATAGAATCAAAGGCCTCTCTGGTTCTGGCGGGACCAACACAGGTGGGTTCGACAAATACCCCTTTATCTTATCAAAAGCTTCCTGACATTCATCAGTCCATTTGACCGCAGCGTCTTTCTTCAAAAATTTGAAAATCGGCTCACAAGTTATCGTTAGCTGAGCAATGAACCTACTGATATAGTTCAATCTTCCTAACAAACTCATCACCTCAGTTTTGTTTCTTGGAGGTGGCAATTCCTGAATAGCTTTGATCTTCGACGGGTCTAATTCAATACCCCGCCGGCTGACTATAAACCCCAACAACTTCCCAGATGTCACCCCGAAAGCACATTTTGCAGGATTGAGCTTAAGATTGTACCTGCGAAGCCTTTGAAAGAACTTTCTCAAATCTCTGACATGGTCGGACTGCTTTCTAGACTTCACGATCACATCATCCACATACACCTCGATTTTTTTGTGTATCATATCATGGAATATTGTTGTCATGGCCCTCATATAAGTTGCCCCAGCATTTTTCAAACCGAACGGCATGACCCAATAACAATATGTTCCCCACTACGTGATGAATGCCGTCTTTTCTGCATCTTCCTCGTCCATTAGAATTTGATGATAACCCGCGTAACAATCCACAAAAGAGCCAATATCATGTTTGGCACAATTGTCAATTAGTATATGGATGTTGGGCAGTGGGAAATTGTCTTTTGGACTCGCCTTGTTAAGATCTCGATAATCGACACACACCCTGGTCTTGCCATCTTTCTTCGGCACAGGCACAACATTAGCTAACCAAGTGGGATACCGTGTAACCCGAATGACCTTTGCATCAAATTGCTTGGTAATTTCTTCTTTGATCTTCACACTTATGTCCGTTTTGAACTTTCTCAACTTCTGCTTGACAGGAGGGAGTGCCGGATTAGTGGGCAATTTATGAACCACCAAATCGGTGCTTAGACCTGGCATATCATCATATGACCATGCAAAAACATCTTTGTACTCATGCAATACTTTAATTATCTCCTCCTTGAGTTGTGGCTCCAGATGAACACTTACTTTAGTTTCCCGCACATTGTCTTGGTCCCCTAGATTAACTGCTTCTGTGTCATTTAGGTTAGGTTTGGGTTTTTCTTCAAAGTGACTTAATTCTTTACTAATTTCCTCATAAGCCTCATCGTCGTTACAATTCACCCCATCATCACACTCGATTTCTTGTATTATTATTTTTGAGCTAGATTGGCTTTTAAAATTGGGCCGAAGATTCCTCATGCATGTCATATCATTGCTATCAGCATAAAAAGAACTTTACAAAAGAAAAGAAAAAATGGAAACAAAATTAGGAATGAAGAAAGAAGAAAATTGCATTTCATTGAATGTAAAGATAATAGGGTTTTAACTCATCCAAACGGACGGAACATAGCAACTGAATTACAAACCCTGGAATAATCCAAGTGACAAAAGGGAAACAACACCCACTACCACGAATCCCTCTGAATTGGAAGAGGAGTAGCTTCCCAATTGTTGATGTTAGCATGCAGTCCGATGTACTGTATATCTGCTCCGCTTGACCCTTCCCCGGCCTCAACCATGTTCACTTCAGCAAATACCCTCTCGAACGCCTTATCCAAGTTCCCCTCTGCACCAATCAGTGGACCCGACACCTTTGCCAATGACTGCTTCTTGCCACCCGGCCTGACGAAGGACCTGGACAAGCGTGGAATCGGTTTAGGAAGAACCCAAGCTTTCTTTTTCAATTTATGAGCCCTTCTAACATCTGCCGTTATTGGTTTGAACCCTAGTCTGAAGGTGTCTAGATTTTTGGGCAGAGAAACAGGTTGAACAATGCCCTGAAGCTCAGCCCCCAGGCCTTTTCCTGGCACGAACCCATTACTCAGCATTTCTGATACCACCATGACGGTCGCAGCTGCCACCCTAGGACATGGAATGCTTTTACCCTCGGGCACTCTGTTCACCGAGACCGTGTCGAAGACCTGATAAACCCATGGTCCCTTATCATCTTCGGTTTCTATAAAGGGCACAATGGCATCATTCATGGTGCATGTGGGATCTTCCCCATATAACACAATTTCTTGTCTGTCCCACTCGAACTTGACCATTTAGTGCAGTGTGGAAGGCACTGCTTTGGCCGCGTGGATCCATGGTCGACCCAACAAAAGATTGTAGGACACTGCAGCATCCAACACCTGAAATTCCATAGTGAACTCGACTGGGCCAATAGTCAATTCGAGTATAATATCCCCCACTGTGTTTGTTCCCCCTCCGTCGAACCCTCGAACACAAATACTATTTTTGCGGTTCTATCATCATCAATCTTCAACTTGTTCAATGTGGACAACGTACAAATATTAGCACTTGACCCGTTATCGATCAACGCCCGAGTAACCATTGAATCTTCACACTAGACCGTCAAGTAGAGAGCTTTATTGTGTTCTGTGCCTTCCACAGGCAATTCATCATCAGAAAATGTTACCCTGTTTACCTCAAAGATTTTGTTGGCAATTGTCTCCAGATGGTTCACTGAAATTTTGTCGGGCACATGAGCTTCATTCAATATCTTCATCAAAGCTCGGCAATGCTCGTCAGAATGGATCAATAATAACAACAACGAGATCTGGACCGGTGTTTTTCTCAATTGTTCAACAATGGAATAATCTTGCACTTTCATCTTTTTCAGAAATTCTTCTGCCTCTTCTTCCGTCACAGCCTTTTTTACTAGAACCGTAGTCTTTAGCGCCCCTAGCCTTTCTTAACTCTTCGGGAGCAAAACAACGTCCCGACCGAGTTAGTCCTTGTGTTTCACAACTCTCTTCCTCAATTTCCTTTCCTTTGTATGTCACCACTACCTTGTCATATTTCCATGGTACGGCTTTGCTATCAACCACGGGTAATTGGACTACCGGCTTTATGACAACTGGTTCTATGTAGGCCCCTTTCACAACAACCACGGGTGCAAATGATGACCCCGGTACCACTAACTTGACTGGCTCTGGCTTTTTTGCAGCAACAAATGGTCCTTTTCCCATTACCAACACTGGCTTATCTTTTATTGCTTTTAGCTGAACCACTGGCCTTGCGCTAACTGTCTTTTCTTTGACCTTGGCTTCCGTAGAACGGATCACCATGACCGTCTGCGAGGGTTTTTTAGGGTCTGTCCCCTTATGTATCAGTTCGATCATATTGGCTTCATAATGCGCTGGTAACAGGTTTTGATTGATGTTTGGGGCCTATGGAGCCTGTACTTCAATACGGCGATTATCAATGAGTTCTTGTACCGCGTTTTTCAATTTCCAACATTTTTCAGTATCGTGCCCCGGCATCCCTGAGCAATATTCGCAGCTAACAGAATGGTCCAGGTTCCTGGGAAGGGGGTTTAGTGCTTTGGACTCAATTGGGGTCAACATTCCCAACTGTTTCAATCTATGGAAGAGAGTGGTGTAAGATTCTCCCAGCGGAGTAAATGTTTTTTTGTTTGGGGCCTTCTCACTTCTAAAAGCTTGGTTTGGGCGGAAGCCAGTTCCTGGTCTGTTTGTCCTGGGGGGTGGATAGGTGTTCTGTGGGGGTGGATGTGTGTTTTGGGGAGTCGGTGCACGCCATTGTGAGTGCACCGGAGGCTG
Source organism: Nicotiana sylvestris (assembly GCF_000393655.2). Taxonomy (NCBI): domain Eukaryota; kingdom Viridiplantae; phylum Streptophyta; class Magnoliopsida; order Solanales; family Solanaceae; genus Nicotiana; species Nicotiana sylvestris. The sequence continues at coordinate 81,079,921 of NC_091068.1, read as the reverse complement.
AGTGTATGTGTGGGCGTGGTGGATAGAAAAGTGTGGTTCTGGTGGTGGATAGTAGTGTTGCGGTGGGCCATATGGGGTATATTGGTAGTTTGGGTGGTGGGGTCTGGGTTGGTTGTAGTAGGGTGGAGGGTTATTGGGCCTGGACCGAATACTAGTTTCAACCGTAGCAATTTCTTCCTTCTTCTTCTTTCCAAGCACACCACCAGTACCGCTTTGGATGGCCTGGGTGGTTGCTTTCAATGCCGAGTAGCTCAAAATCTTTTTAGACTTCAATCCCTCTTCAATCATGGCTCCCATCTTTACCACTTCATTAAACGACTTTCCGACAGATGTCACTAGATGACCAAAATAGGTAGGCTCCAATGTTTGCAAGAAGTAATCTACCATCTCACTCTCCCTCATCGGAGGATCAACCCTTGCTGCTTGTTCCCTCCAGCGGAAACCAAACTCTCTAAAACTTTCCCCAGGCTTCTTTTCCAGCTTCAACAATGACAGACGATCGGGGACTATCTCAAGGTTATACTGAAAATGGCCAATGAATGCTTGTGCCAAATCATCCCATGTATACCATCGGCCGGGGTCCTGTCTCGTGTACCATTCCAGCGCGGACCCGCTTAAGCTTTGACCGAAATAGGCTATCAACAATTTGTCCTTCCCCCCAACACCTCTCATCTTGCTACAAAAGCCACGCAGATGGGCTACTGGGTCACCGTGCCCCCCATACAAGTCAAACTTCGGCATTTCAAACCCCGCAGGCAACTGAACATCAGGGAAAGGGCACAAATCTTTGTATGCAACGCTGACTTGGTTGCCTAAACCATGTATATTCCTGAAGGATTGCTCCAGGCTTTTGACTTTACGAATCACTTCCTCCTGTTCTGCATTCTTAACTGGTTTCTCAACTTCTCCAGGGATTTCAAAATGGGGAGAATAGGTATATGGCTCAGGCTCTTTGAAAGTTGGTTCGGGAGGGTAATATTGGGTATCGTGAGCTTGGAATAGCGGCTCACTGGACGATCTATGTAATGGGGTTGGGGGAGGTGCCGCAAAGACTGGAACCATGGGTGGGGGAGGGTTCTGTTTGGGTGGTGGAGCTGGAGGAGCGTATGAAGTAGTACCATAGCCCTAGGTGTGGTAGGGGAAGGCTAAAGATGTGTGGGGAGTGGTGGGATCCGGAGCCTGAGCCAGGGGTGGGATGTAAGATGGATTAGCGGGGTATAGTGGTGTCGGATGTCCCTGAGACCATGCCCGATGCATTTCGGCCATTTGTGCTTTTAGTTTCCTCATATCTTCTTTCATAGCACCCACATTTGTTACCTCAACTTCATTTGAAGGGTCCACGAGACTGATATCCGAGTCCTGTCCTATCATGTTTATTTTATCTTTCGACCGGGTGTTGTACGGGTGAGTTGCCAGAATTGCCAATCAACTAACCACCTGCCTGGACTCACACATTTAGACAACCACTTTGTTAGCGATTAAGTCTTAACAGATTTGACAACCGCACTTTGGCATGAATGCACCTATATAGTTAATCATTTCTATTATGCGTTTGCTCGATTGCATGCATCATCCCGGCACTTCGTTCCTTGTTTCTTTTTCCCTTTCTTTCAAATTTCTCACCTCATCCCTCTCTTGTGCTCTTTTCTTTCTTCTATTTCTTTCTCTTTGTGTTTCCGCTCATTTTTTGCTTTCTCTCTTCTTTCTTTCTCTCTTTTTCGCTCCCTTCTTTTTATCTCTCTCTCTTTCGTACGTTTTGTTGTTATGATTACGGTCGAATCCTATGGAGATTGCCTACGTATCGTGATCCCGCACGAATTAGACCAAGCGTAGTTCGTAAAAATAAATGCAAAAATAAAGGGTGGAAATCAGAATTATATATTTATTTTTTTTGAAATTTTCAATTTTCATTACTAAAACAAACTATTACAAACTAAACATTTTTCGGAATGAAACTAACAGACGCAAATTAAAAGCAAACCCAGACTCTAAGACTGCAAACATACTTGACCTGAAAAGATAACGGACAGACCAAAGACAGACTCAAAAGGTAGAAAACTACAGACACGGACTATGCATACTCTAGTGCTTCAAACTTAGGTGTCCGCGTGGCGTCGTTCGGCCTCGCCACGGACCTAGGATCGAAATCCCTTTCAAGCTGCTCTAATTCATTCATGGTTTGCTTCACATAAATCATTACTGCTGAGACAAAAGTAGTAGAGGTCATGTCTTCACAAACCCGGCATCTCCTGAAAATGGCATGAGCAATGGCTCTAATCCTGTCTTTTGTTTGCTTCTTTTCTATAAGCAAGCGTCTTATCTGATCGCTGCACATCTTTAAAGCTCGAGAATCCTGCAGGTGTTGATCTTGCAACTGCTGCACTTCTTCCTCCATTTGGGCCAACAAGTCATAACAATGTCCGCTTTCAATTCCAAAATCTCTAGCCTGTCTAACCGCTATGCCCTCAAGGGCAACCACTTCTCTCTTTAAATCGGCAACAATTTTCTTATGGTCCCTTTTCAACTGATTCAAGTACTGGCGACGCTCCTCTGTTCTTGTAGCCCACTGCACTTTAAGCTCTGCCCTGACATTCTCAGATTTTTCTAATTCATCTCTCCATTCCCTGACTTCATTTTCCAGCCTTTTTATCAGTTTCTCATCTGATCGGCTCCTTGGTTGTTTATCGACGGTTATCCTCAATTGCCGGATTTGGGCCCTAAGCGCTTCGTTTTCTCGAGCCAGTCTGTTCTTTTCACCTTGATCCACAGCAACCTGTACACTGCTCTCGAATTTCAGACTCTCAACTTGCTGCTTCAGTTTACCAATCTCAACTCGATAGCCTTCTTCCTTTGCTAGCCAGTCCCACTGCTCTTGGGACGACTCGGCGAAATCTTTGAGATGAGGTCTTTTAGCCGGTCTCCCATATGCCACGTCACCTCTGAACCAATCATGATACCCCGGGGCAACTTCTCCTTTAGCTCTATCTGACACACAAGTATTTGCCATCAAATGTTGACACTCACTCCAGATTTGGTGAACTTCTTCTTCGGGGAACCGACCGTCAGGACTAATTTCGACCACATTGGTACTCAGATCTTCATCTCTCGGTACTACTTGATACCTCCCGAGCTGCCTCAGAACCCGATATGGCGCATAGGGCTGGATGCTTTTGAATCCCATCAACAGAAAATGCGGCCTGGCTGCTGGCATATATATGACTTCTTCGACAGGCAACCATCCGAGCACCCACTGTATCTGGCTGGCAATGAGGGTCCGAAATAATGATGTCCAAGCCGTGACTCCTTCAGGTAGACTAGCCCCTTTGATCCTTGTGTAAAATTCTCCTATACAAGTTTTCTCAAATGAACCATAACTCAAGAGCTGAGAGCGGGGGCGCAAATGCTCAGTCATCCACATTTGTAACAACAAGTTACATCCCTCAAAAAATTTGCCCCCAGCTTTACAAGCAGTGAGAGCCCGGAAGATGTCAGCCACGATCATAGGTGCTAAAGTGTTTTTCCCTATGGTTTGCAAGGTACTGACGACCCCCCCTACTTTCAAATCAATATTACCATATTTCCTTGGGAATACTATGAGGCCCAAAAAGGCTATCATAAAAGCCACCCGTCTGTGTTCCTCCCATTTTTGTCGGTTACTTCTACTGCATAGCTTAAAGTCTGGATTATTGAATCCGCCCACGTGGCCATATCTATCATATATTAAGCGGAAACTGCAGAAACCCTTTGCAAAATTTGGATGATGAACTGTTTGGGGTATTTTCAAAGAATCCAAAAACCGGTGTACGGTAATGGCCCTGGGAGCAATTAAGTATTTGAACCGTAACGGAGCTTGATCACTTCCGATGTACCCTGCTATTTCTTCCAATGTCGGGGTGAGCTCAAAGTCCGAGAAATGAAATACATTATGTGCCGAATCCCAATGCACGACCATTGCCCTGATAATATCCCCCCGAGGCTGAATGTCTAATAAATCTAGGAGATCTTTCAAATACTTTTTCACTTCGTCTTGCCCTTCTTTGCCTAAATCATTCCACCATAATCGCAACTCAAAGGGGATTTTGGTCATTATTGAAAAGGGTTCATTCAGCATCGTGCTCATCCTGCACATTTATTAAGGCGATTAAGCAAAAGAAAAACTTTTATTCAACTCAAAAAAGAACTATCTATATTTTTTACTCAGAATTACCTATATATTTTTAAATTTTAAAAATGAAGAACTCGATTCTCAAACGCGGCCTTTCAGCACTTCGGGAACAAAGATTTTAAGGCTACGAAAGTCAACCAGTCAAAAATCAAAAATTGACCAAGATGGCTGTTTTGCAAAGTCAGCCTTCCAGCGTCCCTTTTGGGGACATTCGGCTATTTATGACAAGACGGCCCTACTTGACTTATTTACGACGAAAAATAAAAAATTTGACATTTTTTGGCTATTTTTGCAAAAGAAAGGTTGGACCCGATGAGGGTTGCCTACGTATCCCACACCCTGTGAGAATCAAACCGGCGTAGTTCGGGCAAATTAACCGAACTATTTTAAAACAATACTCTTTTTCATTTTCAATTTTTTTTTCAACAAACAATAAACAACCTATTTTCCAAACTAAGAATAAAAGACTTTTTTTTCAACAAACACTTTCCAAAAATAAAAGACTCCTTTTTCTATTTTTCTTTTGCTTTTAGTAAAACAGACTATTAGAAATAAAGCATTTTCCTTTTTCATTTTCTCAAAATTTCGGCAGAGTTTCGATAGTGTTTGGGCATTGGGTTTTTAATTCCCTAACTGTTATTTCTCTCTTCTTTTTTTTTCTTTTCTCAATTTTCCAACATTTTCGAGATTCAGAAACCGGTCAACATGTAGGTTCGGAACAAATAAATGCGCAGCACAAGAGAATGCATCAGGATGGTTTTTCATTTCAGATTGCTAGTCCTGGACGGACCCAACCCCTGTGTTGAGTCCCCTAAGTCAAATGCAACGTGATGCAAATAAGCATTCATACTAGGGATCCGGCATGAAGTCACGTTATTCTATGTTCAAAACCTGGGTCGGTGTTCTAGACTGTGTACCCGAGCGGACAACTCGAGTCGAGGAGGGGGCAACTTACCGGGAAACAAAAGGTCATCCGGTTTCGTAACTTGTCCGGCCTCTTTCTTATTTCAAGGTATGACACTAACAGAATAGGGAGTCTCAACCAGTAAGCACATCCCCGGAGGTGAAGAGAGAAAGGTGTCGGCACAGTTTATATACAGTTCAGATAATATCAAAGCGGTAACATTTAGCACATTCAGCACAAAACATGTAGGAAAATCAGATACAATTAAATACAACAATTTATCTAAGCTCGAATTCTGAACCCTGAACCAGAGATTCTGGGTTCTGTCCCCAGCAGAGTCGCCAGAGCTGTCACACCTCCTTTTTCACTACACCCGCAAGGGCGTAAAGGAGTTTTTCCATTTAAAGGACAATCGGAACGGGATTTAATTATTAATTATTCAGAGTCGCCACTTGAGAGATTAATGGTGTCCCAAGTCACCGGTTGAATCGCGAACCGAGGAAACATATGACTCTGTTAACAGTCTGCGAACCAGAAATCCGAGTAAGGAATTCTGTTAACCCGGGAGAAGGTGTTAGGCATTCCCGGGTTCCGTGGTTCTAGCACGGTCGCTCAACAGTGGTATTTGATTTTATCTGATTTTAATATATGCTAGCTTATGTGCCTTTTATTCGTAAACCACTTTTTATCATTATTTATTTAAAAGAATTGCGACGTCGTGAAAACGTGTTTCGAACCACGTCGCAATCAATGCACTCGTGATTGTCAACCCATTTCGACTTCGTCGAGATTTAGATTTGGGTCGCATCAATGCGCACCCGAGTTTAAGGAAGTAATTTTATTAAAAACGTGCCTAAAGATTCTAACGTATTATTATGTGGGGGAAGGCCGTGAAATTCACTAGACGGCCCTCCCAAATTCTAATTATTTTATGTAACCATTATTGAGGGCCCCGCCTTTTGTATTTCGTTTGGTGAGGCTCGTCTCATCATTTTATTAAAAGGGCGACCTAAAAGTGACTACGATCCTTTAATTTTTTGTTTTCTCTAGAAGAGAAATAAAATCCTAATTAATTATGAATTGCATTACATCAAGGAAAACTAAGAATCACGTTTTTTTAGCCCAACCTGGTCTGCATGGTAGGCTCGTGATACGGCCCAATTGCTCAGGCCCATCATTAGTGAAAGGTCCAGGCGGCTCTGACGCCCAGTCCGGGATCAAGTCCCCACAAGACCAATTACAACCCTCGTTCCAACCAGTAACGTGACCTCCCAGTCCTAAAACAAATCACACCCTATAAATTTTATCTTATTCAAATCGAAGGCCTTGGGCCTACATGCCAACATTGGCCCAGTTCTCAATTTTAGATTAAGTGAATCAAAATGCTACTCATTCAATATTACCAATCTAACAAAACTAACCTTAAATAACTTGAGATTTGATGAACGAATTACTGCCTGCCACTGTAGCTAGTTTACACTAATGAGTTCCCAATTGGATTGCCAACTACTGAAAACAGGAATTTACTACTGAAATCATTCATTAACCAATACTACTATCTACAGAGAGTTCTCATGATCTAAGGAAAACATAGCATCAATTCAAAAGCCACGAATGAAAACAATAAGCAACTGTCCAGTTATACACTACTGGACTTCCAATCCTAATTAATCAACCACACGAGAATTAAAACAAACTAAACAATAGTGTAAGCAAATCTGCAGAAATGCAGTCACAGCGAATCAAACAATCCAAGCTTCAATTCTTCATTAATCGATTTCAAATAAGTTTTTCATATCAATTTAGTTCCAGCACCTGGACTCTGGGAACATACCTAAAAATTGGAACACAAGTAAGGAAAGGAAGAGATCAGATTGCAAACAGCAGTATTCAACGAGTGCAACAGCAATTCAAACCAGGCTCGAGCTCAGAATTGTTTTGAAAATTCAACAGTATCAATATAACAGCCAAACAGTACCAAATACTCAAAACTAAGCCCAGAAATCAGTGGATCTAATCAGTTAACCCATGACTGATTCAAACTTGTCTTCACACTTCAAATGTTCGAACAGAATTGAGGAATTCAAGCAGTTCCTAATCTTAACTAAGCTAAAATGTTGATTAAAAACTGAACCTTCGAAAATGATCTAGGGAGGAGCCATGTAACAGTTTTTCTTTGATTTTTCTGGTTTTTTTTGCTTTCTGGATTTTTCTATTGCTTTTGGGGTTTTGGAGTTTGAATTTCAGGTCTTAGATCTGAAAATTAGAGAGCATACTTTGGGAGGATTTCTGAGCTCCAAAAAAACACCCTCTTTCCGGGCAATGGTCATGCCTTTTATAGGCAAAGATGAGGTGCAAGTCAGATTTTCAGATTTTAAATTCAGTCCCTAGTTTATTTCAGATTAATTCCTCATTTCTTGACTTATTTCCCAAGCTAGTATCTTAAGTTGGCTGAAATCTACACTAAAGTCCTATTCTAGAAGGCCCTAGGGTGTTCTTCTACCTATACAGTACCTATACTACCCTTGTTATATTTTGAAATTACTGTTCCTAAAGAAACTACCCTTTTCTATGCCTAAAATGCCCTTGAAAACTTCTCAAAGTTACTGATTCTACCTACATTCTCAACAGCTATAACCAATCCCCTAAATTAATTTCAAAACTAACTAGGACTGATTAGTTAGAACTCAGAAATTAACTAATTGAACTAACCAATCCCAATTGCTCAATCACCCAAACTCAAACAAGCTAGAAAAACCAAGAGACCAGGATCGATCAACATTAAATTAAACTAACTTTTAACCAATAAGCTCACAATTGACCATTCGAACATTAAATTCAGAACTAAAAAGCAATTGAAATCAACCTAAACATCTAGCTAACATTAATGGACAAAATGGTATTGAAAATTATGCTGATTCTACAATTAAAATTATGATTAACTAACAAATGACACATGCATCAAACTAAACTAAAAATGCGAAGATGCTTTACTCATTAAAACAGATGGAACAAGGAACAAGGAATAAAGAAGATTTAAACTATACTAATACACAAAAATAAATCGTAAAATTAACAGAACGCTTAATGAAATCAAAACTATAACTAAAACTTCAACCATGCAAGTAAAAAGAAACAAGAAAGCTCACTGAAGCACGAGAAACTCCGGCCAGTTGCTATCGTCCGAATCTTTCCAGATTTTTGACACATAACATCTCTAACCATGTGTTTTTACAAGAGAACACATGGTTAAGGATATTACGGTCCAAAATCACAGAGATTTTGGGTTAGAGTTTTGGCCAGAAATTCTTAGATCTGAAATTCGAGCCGCTTCACCGAGATTCGAAGGAAAATGGTCATGGATTTGGGTTGAGGGAAGTCTGGGGATGGTGTGGTGTGATTTTGGGCCGGTTTGGATGAGTTTGCGACTTGGCCGGAAAACTTTAATCGGATATTCGACGAGCTCCGGCAATATTCGAGGGAAACCAATAGCAGGAATGGAAAGAGGGATTCATGGGGGATCTATGGTGTTAATTTGGGGCTTTTTGGCATGGAAATCGTTTGCCGGCGTCGAGATTCCGGCGGGGCTGGAGATTGGTACGAGGAAGAAGGGTTGATGTCTCTAGGGTTAGGGGTTTATTCGGACAGTTTTATGTCAAATGGGGGAAGGGTTATGGGCCGTCGGATTAACACGATTTAAGGGCTCAGATTTAACAACGCCAAACGGCGTCGTTTGGTTGAAAGAGGGTTGGGTCCGGATGGGGTGACATTGGGCTTGGGCGGATAACATTGTTTTGGGTTGTGGCGGAATTCAATTGAAAGAGCCCAATTGTGGCTTTGTATTAAAAACCTCTTTATTTATAAATATGCAAGAATTAAAATAAAGTCCTAATATTCCAAAGCTACGCTAATTAAATTCTGAAATTATTTTAAACCTATTTTACGCCAAATTCACGACTTAAACAATTAAAATGCAAAAATGAACTATTTTGTAATTTTTCATGCTTGGTTCTAAAATAAACCAACCCCTAATTGATCCTAAAAGTATGAAATTATATCCTAAATACAAATGCATATTTTCGTATGAATTAACATGCACACATAAAACGCAACCAATATCAGAAAGTGATACCAAAATGCACAAAAATTATTTTGTTTGAATTTTTTGGGAATTATTCATATATAGGGCAAAAATCACCTGCTCACAGTCATGTAGTACCATATAAAATTAATACATACATTATTATTTTATTAAAATATCCAGGTTAAAGAAAAGCACATATTTTCTTAATTTCTAATTTTCCTAATCTCATATAAAGAGTAAAAATTTTCGTACGCTTATTCTTAAAATGGTAAAAAGATAACCTTCTTTTCTTGTGAGAAAAAATAATTTATATCTTTACAATAAAGAAAATCTCATAAGCTTTTCTCATATTATGAGTATAATTTACCATATCTGAAAATATTAATAATGGTAACTATCCAAAATTATACTCATAAAACTTTTACTAAAATATTTCACTTAAAAGAAAGTGCCACATTAACATAATACCTAACAGTATCAATGTTGTTAAACTTACAGAGTCTTACAAATCCATTGATTATTTATTTATCTTTCTAATTAAGTTGTGCACCTCAGACTTTAAAACTATGCAACTAGCAATTCACTAGAATTGGAAAAATTTAAGACGAAACGTGATATTACAAGTTGTAGAAATCATATTATTCTTGAAATGCAACCTTCCATTCCCATTTTCTGCTCAATAATAGGAAACTACTTTTACTTTCAAACTTAAGAAAGGAACTCTTTATGAAATTCGGTACTAGTAGACTTTTGAGTAAAGTATTTTATTTTTTTAAAATATTATTTAGGAATTTTTTTTTCAGTATTCGCTAAAACATATTGAATATATATATATATATATATATATATATGGAAAAACATTATATAATGGGATATTCTATTACCTTGAAATTAATTAGACTGTAAGCCATTCACTCTACATAATATATTCTCCTAGCTCAAGGAGGCTCGAATATATTCTTCATATTGGTTTTTAAAAATATTCAATTTTGATAAATAAAAAAAAAATTAGACATATTATTGGTGATTCAACACTATAATAAAAAAGAAAACCAAAAGCATTTTTCACGATTAGTAATTGCATAATATGAGACAGAGTCCTCTTTAGAAATGAAGATGCTTTTCCCAAAAAACATACTCCTCATTCTCACAAATTCCACATAAAAAGTAAAAATTACGCAATTAATCAAGCATTAAGATGAACAAGAATTATGAACAGACAATAAACTTACAGGATCTCATAATAATAATGTCTTAAATCCTCTATAACTTCCTAATAGATATAATCCCTTCGAATTTATGTGGATTTACTACGGCATATCCTAATGCTAAGGTGCGGGATGTAACAGATTTGTGGAAGAGTTTTCATTTATAGTAGCCCCGTTAACCTGGTTGACCCAGAAGGGTGCCCTGTTCAGATGGTCAGATGAGTGTGAGGCGGGCTTTCAGAAGCTCAAGACAGTTTTGACTACAACACTGGTGTTGGTTTTGCCCACAGGTTCAGGGCCTTATACGGTATATTGTGACGCATATTGGACTTAGTGCGATGTTGATGCAGGGTGGCAAAGTTATTGTATATGCTTTAAGACAGCTAAAGGTTCACGAGAAGAATTATCATGTTCATAACTTGGAGTTGGTAGCCATTATTCACGCGCTGAAGATTTGGAGGCACTATCTTTTTGGCGTGTCGTTTGAGGTGTTCACGGATCATCGGAGGTTGCAGTATTTGTTCAAGTAAAAGGAGCTCAATTTGAGGTAGAGGAGGTGGTTGGAGCTATTGAAAGACTATGATATCACCATCTTGTATCATCTTGGGAAGGCCAATATGGTGGTCGATGCTTTGAGTAGGAAGTCAGCTAGTATGGGCAGCCTTGCGTATATTCCAGTCTGTGAGAGACCGCTTGCATTAGATGTTAAGGCCTTAGCCAATCAGTTCATCAGGTTGGATGTTTCTGAGCCCAGTCGTGTCTTAGCTTGCTCAGTCGCTCGGTCTTCTTTGTTTGAGCGCATCAGGGAACGGCATTATGATGACCCTTATTTTCTTGTCCTTAGGAACACAGTGTGGCACGGTGATGCCAAGCAGGTTACTGTTGGAGATAATGGAGTTTTGAGAATGCAGGGTCATGTTTGTGTGTCTAATGTGGATGGACTTCGTGAGTTAATTCTAGAGAAGACCCATAGCTCCCGGTATTCTATTCACCTAGGCACCGCCAAGATGTATCTGGACTTGCGGCAGCATAATTAATGGAGGAGGATGAAGACGGATATTATTGCATATGTAGCTTGGTGTCTAAATTATCAGCAAGTAAAGTACGAGCATCAAAAGCCTGGTAGTTTACTTCAGAAGATAGAGATTCCTGAGTGGAAGTGGGAGCGTATCACTATGGATTTCGTTGTTGGACTCCCACGAACTCAGAGGAAGTTCGATGCAGTTTGGGTTATTATGGATAGACTGACCAAGTCAGCGCATTTCATTCTTGTGGCAGTTACTTATTCTTTAGAGCAGTTGGCAGAGATTTATATCTGTGAGATCGTTCGTCTTCATGGTGTGCCCGTACCTATCATTTCTGATTGAGGTACGCAGTTTTACTAGCACTTCTGGAGGGCAGTGCAGCATTAGTTGGGTACGCGGTTGAGTTGAGCACAACATTTCATCCTCAGACGGACGGACTTTCCGAGGGTACTATTCAGATCTTGGAAGATATGCTCCGCGTATGTGTTATAGACTTTGGGGATCGTGGGATCAGTTCTTACCGCTAGTGGAGTTTGCCTACAACAACAACTATCAGTCGAGCATCCAGATGGCTCCTTATGAGGCATTATATGGTAGACGGTGTCGGTCGCCTATTAGATGGTTTGAGCCGAGGAAGGCTCGGTTATTAGGTACATATCTGGTACAGTATGCCTTGGATATGGTTAAGATCATTCAGGATAGACTTCGCACAGCTCAGTCCAGGTAGAAGAGTTATGCAGACCGTAGGGTTCGTGATGTGGCATTCATGGTCGGAGAGAGAGTGTTACTTCAGGTATCACCCATGAAGGGTGTAATGAGGCTTGGAAAGAAGGTCAAGTTGAGCCCTAGATATATCGGGCCTTTTGAGATCCTTGAGCGAGTGGGAGAGGTGGCCTATAGACTTGTGTTTCCACCAGGTTTATCAGTGGTACATCCAGTGTTTCATGTGTCCATGCTTCGAAAGTATCACGACGATCCATCCCACGTATTAAACTTCAGCACTATCCAGTTGGACAAGGATTTGACCTACGAGGAGGAGCCGGTAGCTATTCTAGACCAGCAGGTTCGTCAGTTGAGGTCGAAGAGTTATCCTTCAGTTCAAGTGCAGTGGAGAGGTCAGCCTGTTGTGGCAGCTACATGGGATTCCGAGTCCGATATGCGGAGCAGATATCCCCACCTTTTCACGAGCTCAAGTACTTTTCTATGTCCGTTTGAGGACGAAAGGTAGTTTTAGAGGTGGAGAATGTAATGATTGTTAATACCCAATTTTTCCCTCATATTTTTAAATTTTATATATATACTTTCAAAATAGTATATTTGCATTATCATTTAGTTTATAAACCTATACAGGCATTTTCTATAATTTTTCATAATTCTTAGGGCTTTAGATCAATTTATTTCTGCATTTTATTTATCCTTCAAATTATTTTATGATGATTTAATCATCTAAACTTATCATTTACACCCACTGAATGTTTTTAAATATTTTACTATATATTTTTTTATAGTTACATTTGCATTTTTAGGACTAATTGCATATTTTTACAATAATAGCCCATATTAATGTATAATTATATTATTTATGCAAGAAATGACTTTTATATTTGTATAATATTAAGTAATTATTCTTAATCATTTTTAGTTCACAAATAATATTTTTGTTATTTATTAACTATTTTTATAAATTATTTTGCTAAATATTGGGTATTTAAATAATAGCCTAATTCTAAACCTATTTTCGAACCAAACAATGGCCCAAAATCACCCAATACACCAGCCCAATACCCCAACCCAAACCAATGACCCCTAACCCAAAAACCCGATCGGTACCCGCTTCTTTATCTCGCCCAGTCCCATTTTAAAATCCTGGTTGTTGATCTCTAAGATCAACGATCTGCAATTAACCTACCCTTTTATTACCCAACCCCAAACCCTAATTCCCCATTCCCTCTTCACCCGCTGCCTTTGAACTTTCTCAAACCCCCCTTTTCTTTGTCAAACCCTAGTCATCGTAACCCTTAATCTTCTCCGATTCCGGCTCAAACATGGAATCAATCCATGATCTACTTACCTATTTCGTAATACTCTATCATTATATGTATGATTTTGGCATCACTTAGTTCTTGCCCTATTACTTTAGTATTATTTTCACTAGTTTTTTCCTGTCACGGGTTTAATTCTGGGGTTGGCTGAAAGCCAAAGCCCTTCCCCCTAAGTCTCTTATATCAACCTCCCTAGTGTGAGCACTGCCCTGGGTTCTTGAAGCCTTTGGGAACTCTGAAGCACTAGGGTCCAAGGTTCTTTGTCACTTTTCCTAGAATGTCTACCTATAGGATGTATAATGTCTACTTTGTCAACTTAGAAACCATGCCTATAGGAAATCACACACTTCACTTAGCTTGCCTAATACCTGTACATTATTCAAAAGCATGATCGTTTGACTAAATATTTAACCTGCTCTTATGTCTATTTTTGTTCGATCATTAGATATCATGACTATAGGGAATGAATGCTAATAATAGCCCTTTCAATCTGCACCACACTCAATAGATATTATGCCTATAGGATTTTAATTACTTAAATTCGATGTTGCATCAAACTGTCCATCTAGAAAGCATGCCCATAAGAGATAAATATGTATAAAATCAGCTCAAATTGTCAACCTTTAGAAAGCATGCCTATAAAAGTTAAATATATGAGGATCAATCCCAATCGCCAGTCTATAGAAATCATGCCTATAGGACATCACTACTTGCTCTTCAAACGTTATTATCAACGCGATTATTAGGAGGCATAAGTAATTTTGAGCATCTCCAATAAGTTTTATTGTCCTACTACGTAAATCACATAGAGATCATGTCTGTAGGTTTAATAACTTAATTATAACCTATAGTGTCAATAATCAGTGTGTCATACCAAATACTCCTAAATTGTATAATCTCTTAGAAATCATGTCTATTGGTTTCATACCCCCCCCCCATAATCTGCAGATCAGTTAACTTGGGACATCAGCATCACATATACGATATTGAGTTCAGTATCACCTAAAATCCATGCATATAGGACTCTAAGTCTCAAATTCTGAAACTATGTATTGCTTAAACTGCCCGCGTGCATTTGTTTGCTTATGTGTGGAGGCTAACTTGAGCCCTTAATTGCCTTTATATGAAGTCCAACTTATTTTTGTGTGCCGCCAAGTTTTGTCATTTTTGAGCAGCCTACGTAAAGTTTAGAACTACCTAAATAGAGGTTCAAAGCCTCCTAGACCATAGGCATGAGACAGGTAGTGCACGCATAGGGTACGAGTTATAATTAAACTAGTACACTTTAGGTAACAACTTGAAGATAGTAATCGGATAGAAGGAGATGGTATTTTGTGCCCGCTGAATAATACAAATAAACCCCATCTGGAGGGAGTTACAAAGTATTATTTATGTTGCACAGGGTGATCCTTTAGGCTAAAAAACTTAGGACCCCCCCCCCCCCCTCTTTCTTCCTTTTCCTATTAGAATCAAAATAATTGTACCCTTTGTTCAAAATCTGTTTATAATAAACTTCTTAAATTTTTGTGCTCTTTCTTTGTTTATTTGATCACATAGACTAATTCATATAATTCGAGTTCGGCCGGGAACCACAGTTGTGGACCTCAAAGAGTGCCTACCACCTTCTCTTTGAGGTAATTTCGAGCCCTTACCCGATCTTCGGTGAAGCAAACTAGTCAAACAGAGTTATATACAAATAGGTGCCCTAACACACCTTAAACCCGTTAGGTGGAGACTCTCTCTTTTAACAACCTTCCTTAAAAGAGTTGCCACGTGTCGAAACCCGATTTCGCGAGCAAAAGGGGCGCGACAATGACCCAAAGGGTCATCTTATGTTTTAGAACTCGATTCTGCACTCTTAAGCCTTAAAAATCTCATTTTTACCCTCCTCGATTTGCATGCACAGTCTGGGGGTATTTTCAGAAAGCTTTTATGTCAAAAGTTGATAAAAATAATAATATTTGCCTAAAAAGATAATTTTAGTTGACTTTGGTCAATGTTTTGAGTAAACGGACCCGGACCCGTATTTTGACGGTCCTGGTAGGTCCGTAATAAAATATGGGACTTGGGCGTATGCCTGAAATCAAATTCCGAGGTCTCCAGCTTGAGATATGAATTTTCGTTAAAAATTGAAAGATTTAAAATCTAATGGTTTTAAGAATTTGGTTAATATTTGAACTTGTTGGTATCGAGTTCATATTTTGGTTCCGGAACCCGGTACAGATTCATTATGATATTTAAGACTTGTTTGTGAAATTTGGTGAGATACGGAGTTAGTTGGACGTGATTCGGACGTCCGGTTGAGAAAATAGATATTTTAAAGTATTTTAGTTCTAGGTGTTATTTTGGCGATTTGATCGCGCGAGCAAGTTCGTATGATGTTATAAGACTTGTGTGTATGTTTGTGTGATGATCCAAAAGGTCATCTTATGTTTTAGAACTCAATTCTGTGTTTCGAGGCCTTCAAAACCTCATTTCATCCTTTCTCGATTTGCCTGCGCAATCCGAGTGTGTTTCCAGAAAGCTTTTATGTGGAAAATTGATGAAATAATAGTTTTTGGCCTAAAAAATTGGTTTTAGTTAACTTCGGTCAACATTTTGAGTAAACGGACTCGGACCCGTATTTTAACGGTCCTGATGGGTCCGTAGTAAAATATAGGACCTCGGTGTATACCCGGAATTGAATTCCGAGGTCCCTAGCTCAAGATATGAATTTTTGATTAAAATTGAAAAACTGAAATTATAATAGTTTTAAGAATTTGGTTAATATTTGATCTTGTTGGTATCGGGCCCGTATTTTGGTTCTGTAGTCCGGTACAGATCCATTATGATATTTATACCTTATCTGTGACATTTGGTTAGAAACGGAACTGATTTGACGTGATTCGGACCTTCGGTTGAGAAATAGAAGTTTTAAAACTTTCATGAAAATTTCATGCAATTTGGTGCTAAATTCATAGTTCTAGGTGCTATTTTGGCGATTTGATCGCGCGAGCAAGTTCATATGATGTTTTAAGGCTTGTGTGCATGTTCGGTTTGGAGCCCCGAGGGCTCGGGTGAGTTTCGGATAGGTTTCGGGATGTTTTAGACTTAGAAGAATTTGATTTTCTGCATCACACAACATTTGTTGGTTTCCTTCTTCGCGTTCGCGAAGCTTCTCTCGAGAACGCGAAGGTTAAGTTGGGCAGGGGTGATTTTCCTTTACACGAACGTGTATACTAGGTCGCTAACGCGGAGCAGTGGGGGTCTTACCCTCCGCGAACGCAACCAGGCTATTACGAACGCGAAGCATGGGACCTGGGGTAGGGGAAAATAACTCATCGCGAACGCGACACTTGGCTCGCGAACGTGGAGGTTGGGGGAGTATGCTTTCGCGAACGCAAAGGGTTTCTCGCGAACGCGTAGGTCAATAGGCCATAGCGTCGCGATCGCGACAGGCCTCTCGTGAACGCGAAGAAGGCATGTCCAGTGATTTTAAAACAAACTTCAAAACGGGACTTCTTCCCAAATATCATATTTCATCTCTAGAACTCGACCTAGGGCGATTTTGAAGAGGGAATTCAATACCAAATCATAGGTTTGTGTTCTTTAATTCATTTTCTTTAATTTTCATCATCACCCATTAAATTTCTAGTCCTAAATCTTGTTCTTTCATGGTAGAATTAGGGATTATTGGAAGAATTGGGATTTTTTATAAATTGGGGATTTAGACCTCAATTTGGGGTCGGATTCCAGAACTAATTACATATTCGTGCTCGGGGGTGAATGGGTGAATTGGTTTTGGTCCGAACCTCGGGTTTTGACCAAGCGGGCCTGGGGTCAATTTTTGACTTTTTGGGGGAAATATTGAAAAACTTATAATTATGTATTGGAATTGATTTTTTTAGCGATAGTTGATGTTATTAAGTTAATTATGACTAGATACGAGTGGTTCGGAGGTGGAAACTAAAGGAAAAGCGGTAATTGAGCTTTGAGTTGGCCGTTGGATTAAGGTAAGTGTCGTGTCTAACTTTGACTCGAGGAATTAGGGATCCCCGACTTAATTGCTATGTGAAAATCATGTGTGTGGCGTAGAGTTGAGGTGATGAGTACCTATGTGCCGCTAATTTACATGTTTTGACTTTTCCGTTCTCGTTCTTTATATATTGTTCCCTGTCTTAACTGCTACATGCTTTATTGATATTCCATGATTTTTGCTACTTGTCGGATATTATTTTCGTTGTTAAAAGTATTGGATATCACGTAGTTTCATTGTTTCATATTTTTGGTTTAAGCTGGTTATTGTGTTATTAGTATACTTGGATTGGTTTAGTTGAGTAGTATAGTTTGAGTAAAGTTTCATAATGGTACTGCTTTCCGTTTGTTTTATTTGAGGTTTAAACATTGTGGGGAGATTGAGTTAAATTGTGAAATTTCTGTTCTTATTGTGTGGTTGGTACTGATATGGTGGGATCGGGTTGCACGCTGCAACAGGAGGAATAAGGGTGAAATATCATGATATGGTGGGATCGGGTTGCGCGTCGCAACAGGAGGAATAAGGGTGATATATTGAGGAGTAATAAGGGTGAATTGCTATTGTACGGTGGGATCGGGTTGCACGCCTCAACAGGAGGAATAAGGGTAGATTGATATGGAGTAATAAGGGTGAATGTTCATATTGTTACTGATTATATGGTGGGATCGGGATACGCGCCGCATCAGTTTATTGTTTATGTATCCTTCTTCTGCTGTGAAGTTATTCAGTAGTTTTGCATCTCACTTAAGGATTGGTTATAGCTGGGTGCTGATAAGATATTTGAGTTCCGTATTCATTTTGTTGCAAGTTACTATTTCATTTTGTCCCGTACTTCTTTTTCGCTTTATTACATACTATATGCATGTTATATTATAATTGCTCTGTCGTAGCCTCATCACTACCTCGTCGAGGTTAGGCTCGGCACTTACCAGTACATGGGGTCGGTTGTACTGATACTGCACTCTGCACTTTCTGTGCAGATTTCGGAGCAGGTAGTGGCTGATTGAGAGATTGGCTGCAGGTTCACAGTTTGGAGACCCAAGGTAGTCTTGTCGGCGTCCGTAGGCCCTGGCGTCCCCTTCTACATTTCTACATTTCTATTTTTTTTCTTTTTAAAACATATGTAATTTCTTTTAGACCGATATTTGTAGTAAATAATAGTATGTTCGTGGATTGTGATACCGGATTTTGGATAGTAATAGCAATGTTATTGGTATTAGTATATGGATAAAAAGGTTTTTTACTTACTTCCGCATTTCATTCTACCTATTCTAGCTTGTTAAATTGTATTAAATGAAATGTAAAGTAAAATGGTTAGTAAAACTCTAACATTGGCTTGCCTAACAAGTGTGATATTAGGCGCTATTACGGTCCCGTTGGTGGGAATTCCGAGTCCGGGGTCCATTTTTGACTTTTTGGAGGAAAGTTTGAGAAATCTAAATTTATACATTGTAGTTGATTCCTTTAGCAATAATTGATGTTATTGAGTTAATTGTGGCTAGATACGAGTGGTTTGGAGGTGGATACTAGAGGAAAAGCGGTAATTGAGCATTGAGTGGCCCGCGGAGCGAGGTAAGTGTCGTGTCTAACTTTGACTCGAGGAATTAGGAATCCTTGACTTATTTGCTATATGAAATCCATGTGAGCAGTGTATAGGTGAGGTGACGAGTACCTATGCGCCGCCCAATTTATCTGTTTTGCCTATTTCCTTCTCGTTCTTCTTATATTGTCTTTTCCTGTCTTAACTGCGACATGCTTTACTTGTACTTTCATGCCTAATTGCTACTTGCTAGAAATTGTATCTCTTTGTTGAAAGTATTAGTTCTCTGTAGGTTCGTTATCTCCTATCATTGTTTGAGCTGGTTATTAGTACTTTCAAGGCATATTATAGATTGGTCTCGCTAAATAGTATTATTTGTGTAAAGTCTCATAGTGTATAATCTTTCTAAATGTTTTGGTTTGAAGTTGAGCCTTGTGAAGAGTTATGTGATTTGAATTGTGTAATTTCTGTACCTGCTGAGTAAATGATATTGATATGGTGGGATCGGGTTGCGCGCCGTAACATGTGGAATAAGGGTGATATATTGAGGAGGAATAACGGTGAAATGCTATGTACGGTGGGATCGGGTTGCACGCCGCAACATGTGTAATAAGGATGAACTGTGATTGTGATTATTATGATATGGTGAGATCGGGTAGCATGCCGCAACAAGTCTGTATGCTTATATTTCCCCTTAACTGTGTTAGCTGAATGGTGGTCTTAAACTGTACTTAAGGATCAGTAATAGCTGAGCACTAATGATATGTTCGAGAACTGTATTCATTCCTTTCAAGTTACTGCCCTATTTTATCTTGTCTTTCCTTCTGCTTCTATTATACATTGTATGCATATTATATTGTGAATGCCCCGCCGTAGCCTCGTCACTACCTCGTCGAGGTTAGGCTCGGCACTTACTAGTACATGGGGTCGGTTGTACTGATACGACACTCTGCACTTCTTGTGCAGATTTTGGAGCAGGTTCGCGTTGATCGAGAGGTTGGCTGTAGGATTCACTTGCTTGGAGACCCAAGGTAGTCTTGTTGGAGTCCGCAGGCCCTGGCGTCCCTTTCTATACCCCATACTTTGTTGTTTTCCTTATTTCCTAAACAATTGTATTTTCTTTCGGACAAATTCTTGTAGTAAAATCTTAGAACGCTCGTGGATTGTCACACCAGATTCTGGGTAGTAATAGTAATAGAATATAAACAAAGAGGCTATTTACTTACTTCTGCATTTATTTTGACTCGTTTAGCTTGTTTATTGTTAATAAATCACTGAAACGTAAAGGAAATTGGTTAATAAAGTTCTAACGTTGGCTTGCCTAGGCGTTATCATGGTCCCGACGGTAGGAATTCGGAATCGTGACACATCTGTACACCCCTATCATGGACATTAACGGATCTATCAACGTCTAAACTTATGGAAAGGGTAATTCTACAAATATAGATAGATAGAAATGCAATCTTGTAGTTGCAGTATTTTCGAAAATTAGTTTACATGATATGTCCTTCACATTTCGTCACAATGACAACACTATTTAGTGAATTGTATAAGGTTCTAGCCTTGTCGAATGACAACATTGTCACCTCACCAAGTTCAACATAGTCGAAGTGGTGGCCTATTTCATTGGCACCCCTGTATAACTATATCATACTATATTTTAACATGCTTTTAGAAATAAAACAGTAATCTATTTTTTATAGTATAACCTTTTGAAAATTAAAATTTATTGACCCAACTAATCTAAATTGCATCTCTCGAATCCATTTTAAAGGAGATACATTCCCTATCAAGAATTTTTTTTTTTTAAAGCTTGAACCCGGAATCTTTAGCTAAAAATAAAACAAAAAAATTATTCATCATACCACATCTCTTTGTGGTAAACAGTAAAATAATTAATAGGCTTCCTAAAAGATATACTCCTTGTTTGTGTTTCCGTTTTTTAGACAAATAATATAATCATAATATAAATTACTTACTGTATCGAAAAGCGACGGACGAAAATTACCATAAGATGAACAACAGAAAAATATAGCAAGGCCTTACTTGTACTTTCTCATTTTTTACTTTTGAGGATCAACTATACAAATTATCCTCCTTTTCAGGTGAACAGAAGAAACAAACGTAAAACTTGAAAATAGTCAAAATCGCGTTATTTACCAGAACTGGAAAGAATTATTAATAAAAATTCTCTTGTTAAGAACCCAACAAGGTAGCTGCAAACAACCCGCATTGTTCTTTGCAAAAGCTAATTTTAACATGTGACCAAAAAAAATCAGTAATAAAACTAATTTCCAGGGGTTTGCTTCTTCTTTGCGTAATAATAATAATAGCATTTTCATTGCTAAACAGGCAAAACATTCTATTTTTTTAATTTTATTTATAACCATTGAGTATTCAGTATCAGTACTCACTAATAAAGATTCGAGTTGCATCAGGTTCACTTAAGGGGAAAACATTCTCAATCTCGAACTCGAAAATTCTAATTAAGAGTAGGCCTACAATATTCATCCCACCATACTCTTCCTTCGGTGGACACATCCAAAATGTTCAGATGCATGAAAATGAAATATCATTGTCTTTTGTGCTAAAAATAAAATAAAATAAGAGCAATAAAAGATCTCAGCAACCAATTCAAAGTTCTCGCTCGTAACTTTTTTAACAGAGAAATTATGATCACATGGTTGCAAGTATATGAAAATAATGAGTTAATCACATGCCAACATTTACAGGTTTCAGCTAAACAAACGCTATCTCTAGAAGGAAAAAAATATTTTTATCCATGAATCGTAATTATTGTTTGAAAGAAAATACACAATTGTTACAAGAAAATACACATGACTTTACACCATAACAACCTATATTTTTAAGTTTTACCTTACCTAGTCTATATTGTACATATTTTGAAAGCATTAGCAAATTCAAAATTTGTGTTCTTATAACCATTGTTTCTAAAAGCTATGGAGTTAAATCTCACAACTATTGCTTTCACTCTCTCTTCTTCTTACATCTTCTACATATGCTTCAAGGGGTCGTGTATTTTCTGCTTCTCCCCCTGCTCACAATGTCAGAAAATTGAAGAGCAGAAGTCCATCATTGAAGGTCATTCAAAACATTGCTTTCGAAAATAGGATTTTTTGAGTTTGTTAGTTGTTTGGATTGGGTTTTGTTCCAATTGATTGAAAATATCAAAAGGAGTTCAAAATTTAAATTTGAAGTGATTTGGAGTAGATTTGAGCAAAATTTGAGTGTGAAGTTGAAAAAACGCAAGGTAGAAAACGAAGTCAGTTTTTTGTATAATCTTGTATAATAGTATATATGAGTGTATAAACACATCTTATACACTATTATACACTTTTATACACCTTTATACAAGCATTTGTAGACGAACTTCTTCCACGATTTTCAGTTACAATTCTTGTTCAAAACTAGTCCAAATCTCCATTAAATGACTTCAAACTTTATATACAACCTCCTTATACTATTTCTAACAAGTCTAAATAACACCCACTCTAAATTTCTCACAAAATCAAATTCAAAATTTAAACCCACATATTTTAGCTTGTTAAAAATCTAATTTTCACCACTCAAATGGATTTGGTTTGTTGAACTAATATTTGAGTCGCAGTTATAATTCAAAAATTAACTTAAAAGCTTGAGCAATCTTTTTTAAAAATTAAATAGCAATTTCAAAAATTTATTGGAGTTAAATATTGGGTATTAGCCTATTATTTGTGGGCTAGTTGGTTGTAAATTGAAATATGGGCTATAAAGTTGAAAAGTAGGGAGCCTAGTTATTCTTATGTGAAATATTCCCATATGTCCTAATTATATACACATCATTATACCCAAGATGTAATCTAATCCCAAACTACATATTTGCAGGGGCAGATGCAGCATAGAATTATTGGGTTCAATTGAACCCAGTACTTTCGATGCGGAGCACAAATTTATGTGTAAATAATTTCTAAAATTACAATAAATAGTAGATATAAACTCATAACTTTAAATATTGAACCCATATAACTAAAATTTTACATTCGCCTCTGCATATTTGGGCTCTGATATTATCTTAGTTGATTTTTTTTGTCAATAAATGACACGTATTATTAATTTTGGCTTAAAAATTATATGCCATAAGCTCTATAAAAATGAATAGATGATGAAAAGCAAGAAACAATAATACTTCTAATAATTTTTCTTCCGTAATGAATTTTCAAGAACCTTTTAAATGTTTTCAATTATCAAAATTTTGTGATTTATAATAGTTTTCATATAATTCCAATATGTATATTTTATTTCATATATAAAATTCAAGAAATAAATATTCAAGATTATATTTTTAAATGTCATAACTTTTCTTTTTCAAGCTCGATCATAGTTGATGGCATGATGACAAAAGGATCTGTGATTAAAGCCTCGACGACCATAACTTTTTTGGACAAAAAAGGTAGCTAAAAATAGAATTCTAATAAAACAAGGTAAAATTATCAAAACAATGCATTTACTACACAAAAATATCTTAATTTGTGTAGATAGACACATTTACACTTTTTTCTCGTAATTTAAAATCATAATTAAAAGTAGATAGACACATTTACACTTTTTTTTCTCGTAATTTAAAATCATAATTAAAAGTAGATAGACACATTTACACTTTTTTATTCAAATATTTTAATATGTAGTCTATTTACACTTTTTTCTTGAAATATTTTAATAGGTAGAATTCACTTAGTTCGACACTCGATTGTTGTTAAGAGAAAATAGAAAAAACTCAGCAAACGAATAAGGTACAAATAATCCAAAATATAACGAGATGTGATAAAACAATAAAAGTAGAAGAACAATATTGCAGAGAAAGAGAGTGAGGAAATTCTTATTGAATTTTGAGATGATTTACAATGGGGTAAGACACCTCTATTTATAGGGGGAAAATGACTTAGCCACAAAGTAAAATTCTCTATAAGATAGACATTCACTCTAAATAAAATTCTATGCATAACACTCTCCCTTGAATGTCTACTCGATAAGTAATGTGCCTCATTAAAACCTTAACTAAAATAAAACCCAATGGAAAAAAAATCTAGTAAAGGAAAAAGAGTACACATGTTTAATAATACATCTTTTGGTTGCCTCGTTAAAAAGCTTGCAAGGAAAACCCAGTGGGATAAAATCTTGTAAGGGAAAAAAGAGTGCAACGCGCATTAACTCCCCCTGATGAGAGCATCTATTCACATCCTTGAGCCTTCGCATCCCGATTTTGTACACTAGCTTTTTGAAGGTTGACGTTGGTAGAGATTTTGTGAACAAATCAGCCATATTATCACTTGAACGAATCTGTTGCACATTGATATCACCATTCTTTTGAAGATCATGTGTGAAAAATAACTTTGGTGAAATGTGTTTTGTTCTATCTCCTTTTATGAATCCTCCCTTCAATTGAGCTGTGCATGCTGCACTGTCTTTATACAAAATCGTGGGTAGTTTATCACATTTCAAATCACATTTGTCTCGAATGAGATGTATTATAGACCTTAGCCACACACACTCTTGACTTGCTTCATTAATAGCAATTATCTCAGCATGATTAGATGAAGTAGCCACAATTGATTGCTTAGTCGATCGCCAAGATATGGCAGTGCCTCCACAGGTAAATACATAACCTGTTTGAGACTGAGCCTTGTGTGGTCAGATAAATACCCAGCACCAGCATAACCAACCAGATCGGGACTGTTGTTGCCATAAAATAAGCCCATATCGGTAGTCCCTTTTAGATACCGCAATATGTGTTTGATTCCATTCCAATGTCTCCTAGTAAGAGCAGAGCTATATCTTGCTAAGACATTAACTGAAAAAGTTATGTCAGACCTTGTAGTATTAGCAAGATACATTAGTGCATCAATTGCACTAAGATATGGTACATCAGGACCAAGTAACTCTTCATTCTTTTCTTGAGGTCGGAATGGATCATTATTCACATCAAGTGATCGAACAACCATCGGAGTACTTAATGGATGTGCTCCATCCATATAAAACCGTGTCAATACCTTTTCTATGTAGGCAGATTAATGAACAAAAATTTCGTTTGCCAAATGTTCGATTTGCAAACCAAGACATAATTTTGTCTTTCAGAGATCTTTCATCTCGAATTCCTTCTTTAAATAATCAATTGCCTTTTAGAGTTCTATAGGAGTTCCAATAAGGTTTATGTCATCAACATATACGGCAAGTACAACAAATTCCGATGTTGTTTTCTTTATAAAAACACATGGGCAAATGGCATCATTTATATAGCCTTCCTTTAATAAATACTCACTAAGACGATTATACTACATTCGTCCTGATTGCTTTAGACCATACAACGATCTTTGCAATTTGATTGAAAATATTCCCGGGGCTTTGAATTATTTGCATTTGGCATTTTAAATCCATCGGGAATTTTCATATATATCTCATTATCAAGTGAGCCATAAAGGTAGGCGGTAACCACATCCATTAAATACATGTCAAGCTTTTCATGGACAGCAAAACTAATGAGATAGAGGAAAGTTATAGCATTCATAACGGGTGAATATGTCTCTTCATAATCGACACCAGGCCTTTGTGAAAATCCTTGTGCAACAAGGCGTGCCTTATATCTTTGTACCTTATTTTTCTCATTTCTTTTGCGTACAAAAACCCATTTATAGCCAACAGGCTTAACACCATTAGGTGTTTGGACTACATGCCCAAAAACTTCACGTTTTGCAAGTGAATTTAACTCTGATTGGATTGCTTCTTACCATTTTGGTCAATCAAGTCTTTGTCAACATTCTCCAACAAATTGAGGTTCAAGATCCTCACTTTCTTGCATAATGCTAGATGCAACATTATATGCAAAGACATAATCCACCACTATATCCATTCGATTCAAATTTGTCTCAATATCGACTGGGTTTATTGATAGTTCCTTATTTTCTTGAGTCTCGGGCTCAGTGGATTCCTCATGAATCTCAGAATTTATTAAATCGTGGATTTCTTCATGAGATTCTTTCGTAGTGTCATTTTGATCATTTGTTTTCCTTTTATAGGATTTCGATCTTTGGAACCTAATGGTCTGCCACGTTTGAGGCGTGCTTTTGACTCATTAGCTATGACACTAGAAGATTGTCCAATAGAGACATCAATACGGATTGGAACATTCTCTGCAGGGATATATGATTTTGTTATCCTTTTCAAATCCGTAAATGCGTCTGACATTTGATTTGCTATTCTCTGCAAATGGATAATCTTTTACACCTCTTTTTCACAAATAGAGGCACGTGGATCAAGATGAGATAATGATGGATTTTTTCACAAAATTTCCCGTTTGGTTTCACCAACTTCTCCCCTAATTTTGGGAAAAGTATCTCATCGAATCGACAGTCTGCAAATCGTGCAGTAAACAAATCCCTCGTCAATGTTTCGAGGTAGCGAATAATGGAGGGCGATTCAAACCCAACATATATTCCTAACCTTCTTTGCGGACCCATTTTGGTGCGATATGGCGGTGCTACAGGCATATATACTGCGCATCCAAAAATTCTTAAATGGGATATATTAGGTTCATGACCCAAAACTAATTGCAACAGGGAATATTTATGATAATTTGTCGGTCTGAGACAAACTAGCATTGCTGCATGCAAAATGGCGTGACCCCAAACAGAAGTGGGCAGCCTCGTTTTCAGGAGTAACAGTCTTGCTATCAATTGCAGACGTTTAATTAAAGACTCTGCAAGACCATTTAGAGTGTGAACATGAGCTACATGATGTTCTACTTTTATCCCAATTGATAAGTAATAATAGTTAAATGCTTGGGATGAAAACTCAGCAGCATTATCAAGTCTAATAGACTTAATTGGATTATCGGGAAATTGTGCCCGTAATCGAATTATTTGTGCCATTAATTTTGTAAATGCGAGGTTGTGAGATGACAATAGGCACACATGGGACCATCTAGAAGATGCGTATATTAAAATCATAAAATATCTAAACGACCCACTAGGTGGGTGAATAGGTCCACAAATGTCCCCTTGTATACGTTCCAAAAACGCAGGGGACTCAATTCCAACCTTTGTTGGTGATGGTCTAATAATTAACTTGCCCTGATAACAAGAAGTGCAAGAAAATTCATTATTTAAAAGAATATTTAAATTCTTTAATGAATGCCCATTTGAGTTTTCTATAATTCGTCTCATCATAATTGATGCAGGGTGTCCCAATCGATCATGCCAAAGTACAAAAGTATTGGAATCAGTAACCTTTTGGTTTACGGTAGAATGTGCCTCAATTGCACTAATTCTTGTCCAATACAGGCCACAAGATAAAGATGGGAACTTCTCAATAACCCTCTTTTGGCCAGAGACATTCTTGGTAATGATGAGATATTCAAGATTATTCTCATCTATTGTCTCAATATGATATCCATTTCGACGGATATCTTTAAAACTCAACAAGTTCCTCTTGGACTTGGAGGAAAACATTGCATTCTCTATGATAAGTATTGTTCCCTTAGGCAGAGTTATAGTAGCTCTTCCAGAGCCTTCAATTAAATTACTACTACCAGAAATTGTAGTAACATTTGCCTTACACATACTTAAATGAGAGAAATATTTCTTCTCTTTGAATATTGTATGTGTCGTACATGAATCAATTAAACAAATATTTTTACAATTGAACTTTGATCCAAGTTTGTTTTGTGAGATATCCATATTTGCTTCTCATTGTTTGACATACAAAAGAAATATATGAATAAATATTAGTGTTTTCAGAGAAATAAATTAGGCTTACAGACAATTTGCTTGAACACAAATATTAAAAGTACAGTATATTTTTTTGAACTACTATCGGACTATGTACTAATTTTATGTGTTAATAATATTATAGTACTAGCATTTAATTATACTCCTTTTGGGTGGAGAACAGAAACAATTAAGTTTGATACTACTGGTAAATAATGAAAACTTTGTTCTCTAGTGACCAAACTGTTATTTTAACGAAAGAGACATATTTAAAATAGTTGTACATATTGCCATCTTTTAGTTAGATATGTATGTATAACAGAAATAGATAAGCCACATACGTTAGTTTATGACGTTTAAGTTATCGTCTTCTTATATGGTTGATGTCAAAATAATCACTATACTATCCTTGAAAACTAAGCAACTGAAATGTTATCCCATAAAATTAATACTACTAATTGATAATAATGACTACTACTCATGTAAAAGACTATGATTACATGATATTTATTCACTAACTACAACGAATAGGTAAAGTAAAAATAAAATTAAACTACTCAATCTTCTTTAACCACGGATCCATCACCGATCAAGTGGTCTATTTTTTCATCAGGGCGCTCAAAGAAGTCTGCCGCATCTAAGTGGGTGATGTCAAATTCATTGTCATAGACAAAGTTAGCTTCAGGGCCTTTGTTCTTTAGAGATGCTTGATAAAGCTCAAACAAATATCTTGGTACACAACAAATATTCGCCCAATGGCCTTTTCCACCGCAACGATAACATTCGGTTTCTGAACCATTTGCCTTTGGTTTCTCATCTTTCCCTTTTCACTTTTGGTGGTTATTTTTCTTTGGGGGGTGATTAACACCAGGAAAATTTCTTCCTTGTCCACGACCACGACCACGAATAGGGCCACGGCCTTTTTCACGCTTAGCATAATGGGAATACACCTCATCCACTTCAGGCAATGTTGTAGATCCAGTGGGTCGATTTTCGTGATTTCTCATGAGCAAGTCATTGTTTTGCTCAGCCACAAGGAGAAGAGAAATCAGCTCAGAGTACTTCTTGAAACCTTTCTCTTTGTACTGCTGTTGCAGAACCATATGGGAGGCATGAAATGTTGTAGATGTTTTTTCAAGCATATCATAATCAGTGATAGTATCTCCATAGAGTTTCAATTTAGAAGTAATTCTGAACATTGCAGAATTATATTCAGAAACAGACTTAAAGTCTTTGAGCCTCAGATGCACCCAATCATATCGTGCTTGTGGAAGAGTGACCAACTTTAAGTTGTCATATCTTTCCTTTAAGCCATTCCACAAAACAAGTAGATCTTTATCTGTGAGATATTCTATTTTCAACCCTTCATCAAGGTGATGTCGCAAGAAAATCAAGGCCTTAGCACAGTCTTGGGTGGATGCTTTAGTTTTGTCTTTAATGGCGTCTCCAAGACCCATTGCATCTAAATGGATTTCAGCATCTAACACCCATGTCATATAGTTCTTGCCCGAAATTTCAAGGTAACGAACTTTCTTTTCATAATATCAGTCATAATTAAAAGAGGAGAAAAGTTGTACCTTAATCTTCTTGAGACGGTTGAGTCTCATGCTGATAACGGGTGATAAAACAATAAAAGCAGAAGAACAATATTGCAGAGAAAGAGAGAGAGGAAATTCTTATTGAATTTTGGGATGATTTACAATGGGGTAAGACACCTCTATTTATAGGGGAAAAATGACTTAGCCACAAAGTAAAATTCTCTACAAGATAGACATTCACTCTAAATAAAATTCTATTCATAACACGAGAAGATAAAAAATTATATATGTATATATATATATATGTGTGTGTGTGTGTGTGTGTAAAATTGAGGGAACAGAGAAGGTGACTTGGCACCTCTCTTAGACTAGGATTGCTAGTATCTTTTTTTCTTTTTTTTTTGTCCAAAATTTTGTATTCCTTTCAATGGGCTTTTTTCTATTAATACAATTAATAATACACTTAATATTTATTCTATTATAATTTCTAATGCACGTTACTCTTTTTTAGCAATTACTTAATGTATATCACTCTCTTTATATGATAGACCCTTGTGATTCGGTCCTTTCTCGGATGTGCATAGCGAGAATTTAGTGCATAGGGCTGCCCTTTTATATCACTCTCTTTATAACCTATCATTATTATCACTTTTAAAAACACAATCGCCATTTTAGTGAAAACAAACATATGGCACGGAGGAGTCGTTTTAATATTTTCATTCAATTTGTTTAATAATTTTTATTAATTATCCTATTTATTACATCTCATTATGTCCGTAGAGTTACAAAAAATTCTCCATATCTATTTGTTTTCTCTACGTAACACGCTCTTTTTGGCTCCCTTGAGACTAACTTCTTGTAGCTTTCACCCTCTCTATGATATGAACAACATGAAGAAATGTGAACAACATGACTAATATGTCAGGGCGGTTATTTTTTTCTCTTTTCATTTTTCCCTTTTCACTTCTTTTTTTTTTCCTGTCAAATGTCTTGCTTGATTTCTTCTCTTTTGGTGCATCATACGTTGGATCAGCTAAGGATGCTAATTATAATTTTGCAGTATTTTGTTACTTTTTTATTTCTTAACTTGTATTTTGTTGGTTGAAGAATGAGTTTATTATATCCATCAAAAATAATTATTCTTGAGCATTCTTATTTTCATATTAGTTTGTGTGTTAGCCCTAGGATATGAGGACAACCGCTCAAATGGACATGTATAAATGACAAAATGATCATCCTGTTTTTTGTAGCTAGACATTCTCTTACCAGATTTTAACTTATCTTTCTTCAAAAGAGTCAAATTACGAAAAACTTATCTTCGAACCTGATATATATTATCATGGTAGTTAAGTTCATAAGTTTGACACTCCTTGAAGACCAAAGTTATTTTTTACATTTGCCTTTTTGCTTTTCTAACCATTTGCTTTATTCTGTTTTCCTTTTTATTATCTTCATATTGTTATAGTTGTAATATAGAAGAAAATATAAAGTTGTGAGTAAAATAAAAATTTGTGGCAGGCGCAGATAATAAAAAGGTGCAGTATATGAATAATTATCTCCTCCCTTTTTACAAACTGCCTATGTATCTTAAGGCGGGTTTTTTTGAGTCCATTTTCTTGACTTTATTTCATATGCTTTCTTCTTTTTCTATACTTTGATTGTTAGATTATTTATATCCCAAAAAGATCTTGCGACCATTATAATACGAATAATTTACCGCCAAATAGAAATAAAACATGAAAACTTAATTTCTTGGTTGTCAGATAGCATTGCACCCAGTAAAGCAGTGCGAATCTCTTGCTCGTGCAGAAGTACCGATGAGATTATCGTTCGTCCTTCCTTTGGAACTAATTACGTAAAAATGAATAGGTCTCAAATATATTTGCC
Source organism: Nicotiana sylvestris (assembly GCF_000393655.2). Lineage (NCBI taxonomy): Eukaryota > Viridiplantae > Streptophyta > Magnoliopsida > Solanales > Solanaceae > Nicotiana > Nicotiana sylvestris. Next base: position 81,048,754 of record NC_091068.1, on the reverse strand, counting down.
AAAAAAATATATGATAAACTATTGCGCAAAAATATTTTTTTTTCTTTCTTCTCTTTTTCTTGTTCTTTTTGATTATGCGCTTCTCCGAAACTTGCCTTTCTCTATGTCTTATTTGGAGAGTTAATTTCTCTATTTATAAGACGAGTGACTAAAATGTCGACATATATGAAAATTATATTGCATGTTTTGTAGGGAATTACGAGGAATTAGATTTGTAAGCATAAAGAAGGGAGCAAAAGTGTTTCTTTTGGAGTAACTGTGGGAGAGAGGGAAAGTCGGTAATAAGGGTTGTTTAGATGATTATAAAATAAGAGGGATTAAGGAATGGTAACAAAAAGAAAACAAAACAAAATAGAAAAAAAAATCATAAAAGGAAAGGGATATAAAAACTTATTTTTTCCCTATTAACCTTCTCCATGAAACAAAATACATTAATTTTTTTTCTTACAAATTCTTTTTTTATTTTAACTTTTTTTTGACAATAAAATATAGTTTACTAAGTTTTAATTCAACTAAAAATATTTATAAATTGATTTTATCAGTATATATAGTTAATTGTTTATTCATATAGTCGATTTTTTTGCCTTTTCTACGTTAACTAAATATATAAATTTAGTGGCATTTTTTTAAAAACTTCACTAGTGTTATAAATATATTATATTATGGATGTTCATTTAGTACTCCGTTGTAAATAAGCTTCTTGAAGAAGCTTATCCATATGGGACTCCACCGTAAATATGTTTATCTATTTAGTACTCTATTGGAAATAAGCTTCCTGAAGAAGCTTATCACTTCGGTACCCGGTTATGGATAAATATTACCCCCGGTAGAAGATTATCCATACCGGGTATAATAAGTTTATCCTTTCAGTACCCAATTATGGATAAATATTACCCCCGGTAGAAGATTATCCATATCGGGTATAATAAGCTTATCCTTTCAGTACCCAGTTATGGATAAACATTACCCCCGGCAGAAGATTATCCATATCGGATATAATAAGCTTATCCTTTCAGTACTCCGTTATGGATAAACATTGCTCTCAGTAGAAGATTATCCATATCTGGTATAGTAGCAACTTACACAACAACTTCCTTTCTTCTATAAATAGAAGAGATTTCAGTTCATTATGTACATCAGTTTGAATTCGAATAATATAACAGTTTCTCTCTATACTTGTCTTTACTTTACAGTCTTTATTTTATAACACGTTATCAGCACGAGACTCTGACATCTCGAGCAAATACTTTGAAAGTATTAGAGGTAAGAACTTTCTTTTCCTAAATAATGTCAAATCTTTCTAAACTTGAATTTGTAGCCCTGGATATATCGGGCAAAAGCTACATGTCTTGGGTGCTTGATGCTGAAATTCATCTTGATGCGATGGGTCTGGCAGACACCATCAAGGATAAAAATCAGGCATCAAACCAAGACCGTGCCAAAGCAATGATATTCCTACGCCATCACCTTGATGAGGGCCTGAAAATGGAATATCTCACTATTAAAGATCCAGTCATACTGTGGAATAATTTGAAAGATAGATATGACCACCTGAAGATGGTCGTTCTTCCACAGGCACGTTATGATTGGACTCATCTAAGGCTACAAGATTTTAAATCTATCAGTGAGTATAATTCTGCTATGTTCAGAATTATTTCCCAATTGAAATTATGTGGTGATAATATTACTGATCATGATATGTTGGAGAAAACTTTCACCACTTTTCATGCCTCGAATATGCTCCTGCAGCAGCAATATCGAGAGATGGGATTTAAAAAGTATTCTGAACTTATCTCACATCTTCTTATAGCAGAGCAACATAATGGGCTATTAATGAAAAATCATGAAAGCCGACCTATTGGTTCTTGTCCATTCCCTGAAGTGAATGAGACGAACTTCCACCAAGCTAAACGTGGAAGAGGTCATGGCCCCAGTCGTGGTCATGGCCGTGGTCGGGGAAGAAACCCCAATCATGGTAATAATAATGCACCAAAGAAGCCTCCTCACCACCAATAGTGGAAAAGGAAGGAACAAAAGCATGAAGCGGTGCAAGCGCCAAATGCAAAAAATGCATGCTATAGATGTGGAGGAAAAGGGCACTGGTCACGTACCTGTCGTACGCCAAAGCACCTGGTTGAGCTTTATCAAGCTCCCTGAAGAAGACAGAGAAAAATGCTAAAGCAAATTTTATTTCTGAAGATAATTTAGACTTCATGCATTTGGATGTAGCTGATTACTTTGCACTCCCAGAAGGAGAAACAAGTCATGTAATCGGTAGTGAATCTGTAGAAATGTAAATATTTTAATTTTTGTTGTTTGTAATAGATAGTATGGTTATGTAATTGTTGTACATAAATAAAAGTTATGCTTTGATAATGATGTTTACTATAATATATTTTATTTATGTTATTTTGAAGAATATGGATAACCCTCAAATTATGTTTGGATCAAAGACAAATCATGAAGATATTTGTGTTATTGATAGTGGAACAACTCATGCCATATTCAACGATCAGAAATACTTTTCTTATTTGCATAAGGAAAAAGCAAATGTTTCAACAATTTCTGGTAATATAAGTTTGATTGAAGGCTCCGGAAGAGCCATAATATTTCTGTCTAAGGGAACAAAACTTATTATAGACAATGCATTGTTCTCCTCCAAGTCCCGAAGAAACTTGTTGAGTTTTATAGATATCCGCCGAAATGGGTATCATGTTGAGACAATAGATGAAATGAACAGGGAATATCTTTGTATTACAAAGAATATTTCTGGCCAGAAATGCATTGTAGAAAAGTTACCAACTTTATCTTCTGGCTTATACTATTCAAAAATTAGTACAATTGAAGCACACTCTATCGTAAACCAGAAGTTTACGGATTCAAATACTTTTGTGCTTTGGCATGGCCGTTTGGGCCATCCCGGATCAATAATGATGAGACGAATTACTGAAAATTCGAGTGGGCATCCATTAAAGAACTTGAAGATTCTTACAAATGACGAATTTTCTTGTGATGCTTGTTATCAAGGAAAAATGATCACTAGACCATCACCAATGAAGGTTGGTATTGAATCCCCTGCCTTTTTAGAGCGTATACATGGGGATATATGTGGACCTATTCACCCACCAAGTGGGTTGTTTAGATATTTTATGGTCCTAATAGATGCATCTTCAAGATGGTCTCATGTGTGCCTACTATCATCTCGCAACCTGGCGTTTGCAAAGCTATTAGCCCAAATAATTCGATTAAGGGCACAATTCCCAGATTATCCTATAAAGGCTATTCGCCTTGATAATGCTGGAGAATTCTCATCTCAAGCTTTTGATGATTATTGTCTATCCGTTGGGATAAAAGTTGAACATCCTGTAGCTTATGTTCATACTCAAAATGGCCTTGCAGAGTCATTTATTAAACGCCTGCACTTGATAGCAAGACCACTACTTATGAAAACAAAATTGCCCACTACTGCTTGGGGCCATGCTATCTTGCATGCAACATCACTTATCTGTCTCAGACCGACACATTATAATAAATATTCTCCGTCACAATTAGTTTTTGGTCATGAACCAAATATTGCCCATCTACGAATTTTCGGATGTGCTGTATATGTGCCAGTAGCACCACCACAACGTAGTAAGATGGGACCACAAAGAAGGATAGGAATATATGTTGGGTTTGAATCACCCTCTATTATTCGCTATCTTGAACCATTGACAGGAGATTTATTTACTGCTCGATTTGCAGATTGTCGGTTTGATGAAACAAATTTTCCACAATTAGGGGGAGAGAAAAAGGAAATCAAAAGAGAAATTGTGTGGAAAATTTCATCATTATCTCACTTTGATCCCCGTACCCCTATATGTAATCAGGAGGTCCAGAAGATCATCCATTTACAGAATATAGCAAATCAAATGCCAGACGCATTTACTGATTTGAAAAGGATAACTAAGTCACATATCCCAGCAGAGAATGTGCCTATCCGAATTGATGTCCCAGTAGGACCATCTACTAGCATGAGAGCTAGTGAACCTAAAGCACGCCTGAAGCGTGGTAGGCCTTTGGGTTCTAAGGATCGAAATCCTCGAAAAAGAAAATCGACAAATGATCAAAACGATACTATGAAGGGATCCCCTGAAGAGACCCAAAATCTGATTAGTTCTGAGATTCCTGAAGAAATCAATGAACCTGAAGCTCATGTGAGTGAGGAACTTTTAATAAGTTCGAACGGTGATGGGATTAATTTAAATCGATTTGAAATAGTGGTGGATAATATTTTTGCATATAATGTTGCACTTAATATTATGCAAGATAGTGAGGATCTTGAACCTCGATCTGTCGAAGAATGTCGACAAAGATCTGATTGGCCAAAATGGCAAGAGGCAATTCAATCGGAATTGAAGTCACTTGCTAAAAGAGAGGTCTTTGGACCAGTAGTCCAAACACCTGCTGGTATAAAACCAGTTGGTCATAAATGGGTTTTTGTGCGAAAAAGGAATGATAAAAATGAAGTTGAAAGATACAAAGCTCGCCTTGTTGCACAAGGATTCTCACAACGACCTGGAGTCGATTTTGATGAAACATATTCACCTGTTATGGATGCCATAACATTTCGATATCTCATCAGTTTAGCACTACATGAAAAGCTTGAAATACATCTAATGGATGTAGTTACAGCTTATCTGTACGGTTCACTTGATAATGAAATTTATATGAAAATCCCTGAAGGATTTAAAATGCCTGAAGCAAAATCTCAGGAAATGTATTCAATCAGATTACAAAGATCTTTGTACGGTTTAAAGCAATCTGGGCGCATGTGGTATAATCGCCTTAGTGAATATTTGCTGAAAGAAGGTTACATAAATGATGTTATTTGTCCATGTATTTTTATAAAGAAAATGACATCAGAATTTGTTATACTTGCTGTTTATGTTGATGACATAAATCTTGTTGGAACTCCAGAAGAGCTCCAAAAGGCAATTGAATATCTTAAGAAAGAATTTGAGATGAAAGATCTTGGAAAGACAAAACTTTGTCTTGGTCTGCAAATTGAACATTTAGCAGACGAGATCTTTATCCATCAATCTGCCTATACAGAAAGGGTCTTAAAACGCTTTTACATGGACAAAGCGCACCCATTGAGTACACCAATGGTTGTTCGATCACTTGAAGTGAATAAGGATTTGTTCCGACCTCCAGAAGAGGACGAGGAACTCTTTGGTCCCAAAGTACCCTATCTCAGTGCAATTGGGGCACTAATGTATCTTGCTAATGCTACAAGGCCTGACATAGCATTTTCTGTTAATATACTAGCAAGATATAGTTCTTCTCCTACACGGAGACATTGGAACGAGATTAAGCATATATTGCGATATTTAAAGGGAACTCTTGATATGGGTTTGTTTTATGCTAACAAAGATAGTGCAGACCTTGTTGGTTATGCAGATGCAGGTTATTTATCTGATCCCCATAAAGCTCGATCTCAAACCGGCTACGTATTTACATATGGAGGTACTATCATATCATGGCGCTCCACAAAGCAATCTATTGTTGCTACTTCTTCAAATCACGCTGAGATAATAGCTATTCATGAAGCAAGTAGGGAATGCGTATGGTTGAGATCAATAATTCATTTTATTCGAGAAAAATGTGGTTTGGAATGTGAGAAAAGACCCACAATTTTATACGAAGACAATGCTGCATGCATAGCCCAATTGAAGGGAGGATTTATAAAAGGAGATAGAACGAAGCACATTTCACCAAAATTATTCTACACACACGATCTTCAGAAAAGTGGTGACATTGATGTGCAACAAATCCGTTCAAGTGATAATCCAGCAGATTTATTCACTAAATCTTTGCCAACTTCAACTTTTGAGAAGATGGTATACAAGATTGGAATGCGGAGACTCAAATATTTGAAACAAGGTTTTCATCAGGGGGAGTAAAATATGCGATGCACTCTTTTTCCCTTACTAAGGTTTTCCTTATAAGTTTTTAATGAGGCACCAAGCAATGCGTCTTACTAAATATGTGTACTCTTTTTCCTTCACTGAGATTTTTTCCCACGTGGTTTTTCCTAGTAAGGTTTTAATGAGGCACATTATCTTTTAATGAACATCCAAGGGGGAGTGTTATAAATATATTATATTATGGATGTTCATTTAGTACTCCATTGTAAATAAGCTTATTGAAGAAGCTTATCCATATGGGACTCCACCGTAAATATGTTTATCTATTTAGTACTCTATTGGAAATAAGCTTCTTGAAGAAGCTTATCATTTCGGTACCCGATTATGGATAAATATTACCCCCGATAGAAGATTATCCATACTGGATATAATAAGCTTATCCTTTCAGTACCCAGTTATGGATAAACAGTACCCCGGTAGAAGATTATCCATACCGGGTATAATAAGCTTATCCTTTCAATACCCAATTATGGATAAACATTACCCCCGGTAGAAGATTATCCATATCGGATATAATAAGCTTATCCTTTCAGTACTCCATTATGGATAAACATTGCTCTCTATAGAAGATTATCCATATCTGATATAGTAACAGCTTACACAACAACTTCCTTTCTTCTGTAAATAGAAGAGATTTCAGTTCATTATGTACATCAGTTTGAATTCGAATAATATAACAGTTTCTCTCTATACTTGTCTTTACTTTACTGTCTTTATTTTATAACACCTAGTTTCTATATTTCTATAGTAAAAATGGATAAATTTGGACTTTTCCTATCAAACAATAAGCTTCAATTTTGCAATTTAACCCCTGCAGAAAAAAGCCAAGGTGTAGGTTCCTCTCCATCTCAAAAGCCCCCTAAAATCTTCTTTCTTAACAAATTTATACGTACATAAATACAGATGCACACATTTGCACCAAATCTCATCAGCAAAAAACTCTCTTATCTTCCATTTTCCCTTTTCTCCTTTTATTTCTATCTAAATTCTCGATTTATCTTCGATCCTTCAATAATCGAATTTCACTGTTAGATTCTCAGTCTACACTTTCAATCCGATTTTTTCACACTCTTTTAATCGGATTGATATTATTAAACTTAGATTCATTTCTACTTTATTCATAAAAAATTATCTAATTCTCGATCTATAATCATTCGGAAAAAATCGATTATTAATCGCGCTATAGAGATTTGAGGAGAGGATGTTTATTAGAAATTGAGGAGAAAATGCCTGGGTTAGCGCAGAAAAATGATGAGGAATACGTGAATGAAACGGTGGCGTTTAATGCGTCGAGTAAATCAATTTCGAGTAATGTCGGCTTCTGGTCAAAGCACAGTGAGGATGTCAGCTATAATCAGCTTCAGAAGGTAGTAATTTAATTGGATTAGTTTCTTATTGGTTAAACTTCTGAATATATTTGTTGCATTTTATTGTTTTCTTTGGGTGAATTTTGAATTAGTATTTAATTGTTCTATGCAATTTTAACTAAATGCGATTAAATTAGCTACTTGCTTGTTCGTTAGCAGGTTTTACGTGCTAATGAGGTACTATTTATTGTGACTATTTGACTGGACACAGAGTTTTGATGTTAATTTGATTTGTATAGCATAGTGTAATTGAAGAAAATTTTAAGAGTAGTAATAGAAAATATTAAGTTCCCCTATGTGCGGGTCCATGGAAGGGCCTGGCTATGTTGGGTCTATCGTACGCAATCTTACCTTACATTTTTGCTAGAGGCTGTTTTCATGGCTTGAACGTGTGACCTCCTGGTCACATGGCTACAACTCTTGCCAATGCGCCAAGGGTCCCCTTTGTTTAATGAATGTGAAAGTTGTATAAAAATGGAACTGCATCAAACAATTTTCAAGTGTCCCAAAATGGAAAGAACGTCACTATTATATAAGTTGGATGGAATAAAAAGATAGGGAAATTCTTCGAATTAATTACAACTGTATCAGATATGCTTTCATGAAACCAGTGTTGTGAAGAGCGTGAAGCGAGAAAAAGCGACAACCCCCATTTCACTTAAAGCGAGAAGCGAGAAGCGAAGCGCTCGCTTTTTTTGAAGTGAAGCGGAATTTAAAAAAAAAAAATTAAAATAAATACTGCATAGAGGAAGGGCAGTAATTCTCTGTTAAAAACTGGGAAGAGAAAGAAGAACCCAAATTGGCATCAATTCTGAGAAAGAACCGAAGGTTAAGAAAAAAATTCGCTAGCATTTCGCTACTATTTGGACATTTAAACAGTGAAAGAAGAAGAAGGAGGAGGAGGAGGAAAATCAGAACATACCTTCCAGTGCCTTTGCTTTAAAACCTTAGTCGACCCTAGTCGCATTTGTTCGTTTAATGAAAGACCAGACATCTCGTTTTTAATAAAATAGGGCTGGGTCTGTTTTAAAACACGGAAGCGGTCGCTTCCTTCGCATCGCATCGCTTTCCCGCTTCTCGCTTTTTTGTGGGAAGCGGTCGCCTTTCTATACCTGAGTCGCTTCACCCTACTGAAGCGTGCACCTTCTCGCTCCGCTTCGCACTTTCTCGCTCCGCTTCGCACTTTCTCGCTCCGCTTCGCACTTTCTCGCTCCGCTTCGCTTCTCGCTTAAAGCGAGAAAGCGGGCGCTTTTTTAAACATTGCATGAAACTATCATCAGTTACGTACCAATCTGCAATAAAATTAGTTATTAACTTGAAAATATTCTTTAACATTGGTTAACCATGAGACACTAACAATTTCTTGCGAGCCTTCCTTGTCTCTATTGCCCCTCTTACTTGATTAGTGCTGGTCGATACGCACTCAAGTAGTCGTTAGAATTCAAAGTGATGATTAGTCAGGATGCAACACCGACAAGTTTGCAGAAATGCTCCTTTATGAATGAACTGCTATGTAGTATTTGTTCGGATAACTTGGTTGCCTTAAGCCTCCACCATTTTGGTTTAATGGTAAGGATGCAGTACGAGATGTGTGGATTGAGCGCACGTCACAAGTTTGAGCCTTGCGTTTACACAAAGCTGGTATTGAAGTGGAGCAGGTTAGAAGGCTGGGCCCATACTCCCCTAGTCCCCTCGAGTTTCGAACATGTGAGAGTTGCGTTGGTTAACTCACAGCTCACAGGGGATTTTTCGCTTATGCAAGAAAAAAAAATTTGGTTACCTTAAACTTCATTCCATTTTCATTTTATTTTATTTTTGGTATATCTTAATTTTATTTTACTATAGTTTTAGTTGCTTGAATATCAAACAGGAGGATTATTTGGTTATAATAGCTAATAAATGCTAAAGGTTTCTTGGTTGTATTGTAGTTCTGGAGTGAGCTATCACCACAAGCTCGGCAGAAGCTTCTAAGGATTGATAAGCAAACCCTCTTTGAGCAAGCTCGTAAGAACATGTACTGTTCTAGATGCAATGGGTTACTTCTTGAAGGTTTTTTCCAAATTGTCATGTATGCAAAGTCTTTGCAGCAGGAGGGCGCAGGTGCTCACCGTCCATGCAGCAGAGTAGGAGCGTTGAAGAATCATTGTGATGGAGAGTTGTGTGCGACAACAGGGTCTGAGTATGTTGTTCAAGATCCAGCTGTACATCCTTGGGGAGGTCTAACCACAACACGAGATGGGATGCTTACTTTGTTGGACTGTTATCTATATACCAAATCCCTGAAGGGACTTCAAAATGTAAAATTGTTTTAGGTCATAAATGTTTTTCATATCTTTTGTCTTTCGTTTTCTGACCTTCCCTTTATATCAGGTGTTTGACAGTGCACGTGCAAGGGAACGAGAGAGAGAATTGCTTTATCCTGATGCATGTGGTGGAGGTGCTAGGGGTTGGATAAGCCAGGCGATGGCAACTTATGGCAGAGGGCATGGAACAAGAGAAACATGTGCTCTTCATACTACCAGACTTTCTGTAGACACTTTGGTAGACTTTTGGACTGCCCTTGGCGAAGAGACACGTCAGTCTCTTCTGAAAATGAAGGAAGAGGACTTTATTGAAAGGCTCATGTACCGGTGCGTATAAGGACCTTTCTTCAGTTTGCTCTCCTTACTTACTGCTACCCCCTCTTTCCGTCTCACCCATTAAATGTAATCCAGACATTAGATGCGCGGAATGGGCAATTGTAGTTAACTCTGGAATTGCAAGTTTAGTTGAGGGGTTCCATTATTTTGAAGTCTCATCCTATGAAGAACAAAGGTCTGTAGATCAGGTGGCTTCTGGATTTGTACTGTTCAAACTCTGGTCTTAGCAATTGGCTTCTTTAAGTTAAGAAGCCATACAGACTAACTGGAGCAACAACAACAACAACAACTATGCCTTAGTCCCAAACAAGTTGGGTGGGCGATATGAATCCTCATTTCTTTCTTTAAGCTCAACTCATATCCTCATCATTACCAAAATAAAATAAAAAGCGATGGAGTTTCACTTTAAGAAATAAATTGTCTTAAAAGGTGAATGATTGGTATTAAATGTAGAGAAGTTTATAAAAGATCAATTTCACTTGCTTGAAAAAGATAGATCTTGCACTCCAGTCAATAGCACATGGAGTCCTTTCTCCTGAGTCCTGATAATTTCTACCAGATTAGAGAATTCCAGAGCTGGAGTAAGATAGCTCCAATAAGTTCCATGTTTTGGGGTTTTATCAACAAAAGCTACCTAGATGAAAGAATGCACCTGTTTTGAATATGTTCAGGGTGATATATGCAGTTTTGGCACCTTGATTGAAAGTGTCAGGCTCCACCTTTATAATCCTTCCCTTGTCAAAGTGAATGATGTACATGAAGATTCTGAATTTTTCCCAGCTCTTTGTTGAAAAATAAATAAGAAAATCAGTTGTAAAGCTGCCTGAAGTTATGCTTATCAAGGACTTTCTTCTTGGCACTGGAAAGCTGTTCTCATGACTATCTTAATGATGGTCCTCCAATACATATGGTGAAGGACTATTGGCACAGTAATTAGCCTTCCATTAAGCTTCATATATGCACTACATCTTGTCTTGCTTTGAGGTTGTTTATTTTCTGTACAGAATTTGGGAATGTAACCAGATTAATAAAAAGATGGCTCCGGATTATTTTCTGGCCCAAGTTTGAGGATTTATGCATTTGGCAGCCAAATATGCGTTCATTTGCTTGATGCCTGTGGGTAAATGTCCAGATCTTCAATTTTCATGAGCCCACATATACTAATATGCCATGGGTTAAATTTTAGTATGAAGTACAATGGTACCAGATACCTTGTCTTCTCTCTATGTCATTGTGATTTGGAGAAGTAATTGCATCATAAATGAGGTAGTGGGAACTGGGAAGGTTCAAAATCTGCCAACGCATAAGTTCTGTGTCATTGCTAGTGGATCTTTTTTGTTACTGTAGGTGTTTGGTAGCGGGTGTTCTTTGCAATTTGGGGTTCAGGAATTGATAAGATGATTTTTGGCTGTGATAAAATTACTGACATCTTACTGTTGCCAATGAAGAATGGTGGAATTGTAGATAATATATGGTAAAACTGTAAGTTTCTTTGACTTCATCCTTATGGTTTGAAAAAGTGAGGTTGGCTCGGTCTAGAAGCCCGCTAGAGCAATGGTGTAATGTGCGAAAGCTGAGCCATTTAGTTTCTGACTTGAAGCATCATCAAATCAATGTTTGCCTTTTTTTATATCCCGTAGTTAGTATATTCTTTAAGGGACTTAATATCGGCTATACTATGAGCATTTGATTTTACCTTTTATCATGGTAGAAGTTGAAGTTCACACAAAAGTCAGGTTGCAGAGTGGTATTATGCTCTAGGAAAAATCTAGACGTGACATCTTTATTTTTGCCTGCTCTATGTTAGCAAGTTAATATGCACTTTGCAGGTTGTCTTTTGGTTTCTGGGCTGCTGTGAATATATGAATCAAAATCTGTTGCAATGTCTCTAGTGTACTTTAAGGCAATTCCATGAGATGATTTACTTACTGTCAAAGTTTGTTGCTCATCACAGGTTTGATAGCAAGAGGTTTTGTAGAGATTGTAGAAGGAATGTAATCCGTGAATTCAAGGAGCTGAAGGAATTGAAACGCATGCGCAGGGAACCTCATTGCAGTAGTTGGTTTTGTGTTGCTGATGCAGCATTCCAGTATGAGGTGTGATCAATTCTTCAAGTTCATCTTTTTCATTGCTCATGTGGTGTGCAAAGTAGAACCAGAAGCACAGCTAAATTAGTGCCTAATCTCATTTTTGCATGCATATCTTATAGGGGACTGATGTTAGGATTTTTCTACCGCTTTAATTTTTGGATTACCTGATTTGGCTCTTTCGACCCTGTCAATTTTTACATTCATGAATTATTAGTAAATGTTACCATTATGGTTAATAGTTCTTTCTGCATTTATATCATTGGTGGTATTTCAGTTGTTAAAAAAAGGACTCGAGAGTGAAACACTGCTCCCAACTTCTTTCCCCTTCCACTACACTAGAGACATTTCGACAGATTTTGATTCATATATTCAGCAGCCCGGAAACCAAAAGACAGCCTGCAAAGCGTATATTAACTTGCTAACATAGAACATGCAAAAATAAAGATGTCACGTCTAGATTTTTCCTATAACATAATACCACACTACAAGCTGAACTTTTGTGTGAACTTCAACTTCCAACATGATAAAAGGTAGAATCAAATGCTCATAGTATAGCTGATATTAAGTCCCTTAAAGAATATACTGTCTATGATATAAAAAATGAAACATTGGTCCCAACTCCCCCCTTCCACTACACTACTCCTGCTACCCACCAATGTGGAATTAAAAGAGAGCTAATAACAAAAGACCTAAGAATACTAATGCTACCGATCTAACCACTCCCTGAGCTTAGTGCATATAAAGTGAACGCGAGAGTGGAGGTTTGGAGACAGCCCTTGGAGTCTAAAGGTTTCAAATTGAGTAGGACCAAGGCATAATACTTGGAGTGCAAGTTCAGTGACGGGACCAATGAAGCGGACGTGGACGCGAGGCTTGATGCACAAGTCATCCCTAAGAGAGATAGTTTCAAGTATCTTGGGTCTATTATCCAAGGAAATGGGGAGATTGACGAGGATGTTGCACATCGTATTGGGTGTGGTGGTGGGTGAAATGGAGGCTCGCATCCGGTGTTTTATGTGATAAGAATGTGCCACCTAAACTTAAAGGTAAGTTCTACAGAGTGGTTGTTAGACCACTATTTTGTACGGGGCAAAGTATTGGCCAGTTAAGAACTCCCATGTCCAGAAGATGAAAGTAGCAGAAACGAGGATGTTGAGATGGATGTGGGGGTATATTAGGGTTGATAAAATTAGGAATGAAGATATTCGGGCTAGGGTAGCAGTGGCCCAGTTGGAGGACACGTTGCGGGAAGCGAGCTTTAGATGGTTTTGGTATGTGAAGATGAGAAGCGCAGATGCCCCAGTAAGGAGGTGTGAGAGGTTGATCTTGGTGGGTCTTCGAAGAGGTAGATGTAGGCCAAACAAATATTGGGGAGAGGTGATTAGGCAGGATATAGCGTTGCTTCAGCTTACCGAGCTTACCGAGGACATGACCCTTGATAGGAACGTATGGACTTCGAGAATTAAGGTAGAAGAGTAGTTAGTCGAGAATGTTTCTTGCCATATACCAGTAGTAGTGGTAGTGTGAGTCTTGAATTCTGTTATTGTTAGATTTCTATCACTACGTGATGTTCCTTTTGCTTTGTTTTCTTATTATTTGTTGTTGTTACTGCTTTCTTTTCATCTTTCCTTGAGCAGAGGGTCTATTGGAAGTCTCTCTACCTTCAAGGTGGGGGTAAGGTCTGCGTACACACTACCCTCCCCAAATCCCACTTGTGGGATTATTCTGAGTTTTTTGTTGTTGTTGTTGACTGTTGTTATAATGCACCAAGATTAATGCCATTTACTCTCTTATTTTCAGGTTTCTCACGACACAATCTTAGCTGATTGGCATCAGACGTTCATTGATACCTTTGGGGCATATCATCACTTTGAGTGGGCAGTTGGAAGTGGAGAAGGAAAATGTGATATATTGGACTATGAAAATGTTGGCTTGAGTGGAAGAGTTCAAGTCAGTGGTCTAGACTTGAGTGGTCTCAATGCCTGCTATATCACTCTACGGGCATGGAAGCTGGATGGTAGATGTACTGAACTTTCTGTCAAAGCACATGCATTGAAGGGGCAACAATGTGTACATTGCAGGCTTGTAGTTGGGGATGGTTTTGTTACAATGACAAGAGGGGAAAGCGTTAGAAGGTTCTTTGAGCATGCTGAAGAGGCTGAAGAAGAAGAGGTTGTCAAGTTTGTGAAGCTTATTAACCATGCCTCTGTCTCTACTGTATTGTCTATAATTGCTACCTTTGATGCTACGATATTCTTTATATCAGAAATTCTCACCTTATGGTTGTTGCTTGATGATTTCTTTTCAGGATGAGGACTCAATGGACAAGGATGGAAATGAACTGGATGGTGAATGCCCTCGTCCTCAAAAACATGCAAAGAGTCCTGAGCTTGCTCGGGAATTTCTTCTAGATGCTGCAACTGTAATTTTTAAAGAGCAGGCAAGTCTCTCCTTTGCTTCTTTATTGTCAAGTCATTAATCAGGTGCTTTAGTCAACTGTCAAGCTGCTCTAAGAGCAGCTTTACTTTGATCCTTTTGACTTTTCAACTTATTTATGTTGTTATTATTATTAAAAAAATACTTATTTTGCTTTGTTGAATGCCTCTTAAGCAATAGAGAGGTTTATAGTCTACTAGATAAGCAGACCAGAAATCTCTTTGAATTCTAGCTACTTCCTGACAATATCTTTTGGCCAGTACCGCTACCTAACTGAAGTAATAGAATTAATTTCAATCATAAACCTCTATGACTCCTTAAGTAGAGGTTGACTGTTCTATTTAAACTCATGACTGGGCAGTACTCCAAAACTTTTTTCTCCACGGAATCTGCTTGCAGGGGGTTTGAGGTGAGTAAGGGGTGCATTGGGTATAAGTTTATCCAGGATTTTGGATTTTACTCTGCTTTGCATTGGGTATAAGTTTATCCAGGATTTTGGATTTTACTCTGCTTAATGAAGTTAATAACTTTGGAAAGCCAATCTTTGCTTGGAAGGTCTCCTCTTCTTGGACTTGGACTTTCTAAAAGTTGGGAGACCTAAAACAATGCAATGTAGTAGCTTTATCTCTTTTAAAATCCTACACTTGTCTTGCAAGTCCTGCTCTTCATTCCTTCTGTGTTGGGGATTTGCTGTGATATGCTTTACAATTAAATGAAGCTGCCTTGGAAAGTTGAAATTCATTGTAGGACTGAGACTTTCTTAGGCAATTGGGTTGCAGTTTTTGGTCATTGTGGTGCTCGAAAGTGTTTTGACACTTAAAAATATTTGCAGGTTGAAAAGGCTTTTAGAGAAGGAACTGCACGGCAAAATGCACATAGTATATTTGTATGTCTTGCGTTGAAGTTGCTGGAGGAACGCATTCATGTTGCCTGCAAGGAAATTGTTACTTTGGAAAAGCAGGTATAAAAGTTATGATTCTGGTTTAAGAAGTTCTACTTCTTGTGAGATCATTATGCCGTTTTTTAAGAGGTATAGTTCTGAGTCTTAGATAATCTGTTCAGATGAAACTTCTTGAGGAAGAAGAGAAGGAAAAGCGTGAAGAAGAAGAACGCAGGGAGAGGAGGAGGATAAAAGAAAAGGAAAAGAAACTGCGGAGGAAGGAGAGATTAAGAGAAAAAGAAAAGGATAGAGAGAAGAAAAGTTGCGACTCAAACCATAGTAATTTTGCCCTTGATAGTGTTCAAAAGGATGAATCATCACCTAACGACGATGAGGAATCTAATCTGATGAGCTATACAGACTCAGTAAGTGAAGCTGGTGAGGTTATTTTATCCAGCCCTTTATCCCCCAATGATGAAGATGATCTGCTTTTGGATGGATATAATCACCCAAATATGCAAATCCACTCTGATGATTATCTTGAGGAATTCAATATGGATGACGGCTCATCTGCAACTGGTCATGTGGGACAGTATGGGAGTTTGAAATTTCGAAAAGAATTCAAACCAGATTCAAGCCTGAAATGGTTCGATGGACGGCAGTTTACTATTGTTTCAGGCACTGGAGATGCAGTGAGCAAATATGATCCAAGACGTCGCTGTGATAACGTTGAAGCTTCAAGAAGTACCGACAGGTTAAATAAGCAATTAAGAAATAGTGCTGCAAAATCCAGCATGAAAGATGGTGCCTCCAAGTTCACTGAGAAATTTAATTGTTTCAATAACAGGATGTATGATCGATACGACTCCTCAGCTTGCAGCTGTAACCAACACATTGACTACAGAGCAAAGTTGTATCCAAACTCCAGAGGAATCGGGAACAACAAACCTGTGAGTAAGTCAGGATCCGAATCAGATATCTCCAAGCCCTACTATGGAAACAAATATAATCAAGTTGAATATGTGCGTGAAAATTGTGTCAGACCCAAAAGCAAAATGGCTATACGTAATAATCTGTCCAGCAGAGATTCATCTGTTCCTAAGAAAGTATGGGAACCAATGGAATTGCAAAAGAAATATCCACGGAGCAGCTCTGACTCTGATGTTACCTTGAGATCTTCAACCTTCCAGATTGAGAGCACTGGAATTGGTAAGCATCCTGAGCCTTCTATTTCTAATGACTTGGGGGTATCCAGTACTCTTCAGATAAATGAAGAAAAGGGAATACAAGAATTAAGAAACTCTAGTTCCGAAACAAAAAGCAATTGCGCAAGTGGTTTTCACTTAGAAGATAAATCACTTCGTTATGTGAAACAAGTGGCTGAAGATGATGAAGTTGAATCATGTCTGATACCGAGGTCTTCATCTCAGAGGACTTTGAGTTTATCACAAAGCAGCTCTTCTAATTCTGATAATTGCTCATCCTGCCTTAGTGAAGGAGACAGTACTACATCCTTTTCAAATCCTCATAATTCAGAATCATCATCAACGTCAGATTCAGAAGATTGCAGCCAAAACTCTAAAGGAAGAGAAACTTCTGAAATTATGCCGAATGGTTTTTCTGAATGTTACGATGTTGCGCAAGGAAAAAGGAATGCTACTGATAGAGGTGAGGATGTCAGTTGCCTGACACCAGATTCTGCAGGAACAACTGCTGTTGGAGGTTTCCCTACCACAGTTGCTTCAAAAAATGCAAATGTTAATGGAAATCTTGGCATGCGACCTCATTCCTTGCTTCCATCAATCCCCAGTCAAGGCACACACTTCCCAAGGTTTCAAGCTCCTGCAACGGATTACTATTATCAAACTCCACCTTCTTGGGCGACTGCTCCTGCAAATGGGTTCATGCCATTTCCTCATCCAAGCCATTATGTATTTGCTAGTCCATTTACATATGGTCTAAATGGGAATACCCATTTTGTGCAGTATGGTGCACAGCATCTAATCCCTCCTCCTGTTAACCCTGGTCACTTGCCTGCTTTTCAGGCAGTTGCTCCATCCAATGACAATTGCACCAAGGAAAATGCCAAGGTTTCCACTGTAGGTAGGTTCAAAGATGCCCATCATGAAGCTAATGTGCAGAGGATGGCTGCAGTAGGACAGCACCCAATGGAGAAATCAACAACTGTTGGAGCTGGTGAAAATGACAAGTCAGGAAAATCAGGCTTCTCTCTTTTCTCTTTCACACCCGATCCTTTTTCTTTAAAAGAAGGGATGGTGAGGAACATTTCTTCAAATTTGACGGCCAATCACGTTGAGGGTGATAGTGGCTGCAATAAGAAGGAACCCATTGAAGAGTACAACCCATTTGCAAATCGAATCGAGTTTTCCTTTTCTGATATAGTTAGATAGAGAGAGGGTGGCTTCTTGCCCAAGATTTAAGTTTCTATTCTCAGCTGAGTGATGGAAGTTTGAGTACTTGTAATTTTGGTACACAATAATCCACCTCAGGAAATTTTTTACCATGTTGTCATGATTGCTTTTTATGGTTTGAATGTTATTTTAGAAAATTGTTTTTACCTTATGCAGGGAGAGTAAAGGTTGAGAGGATGCCATGTATTTCAAGTTTTCTTGACGGAATGAGTATTTGTCTTTACAGATTATTGTGGTATTTGGTTGGCAGGATATCCTTTATATTTAGAATCACAAACCAGGAATTATGTTATTTAGTAACTTACGAAAAGATTGCGTAGATTGGTTATTTGTTTACTTGGAGTTTGAGCACTCTTTCATTCCTTTAGGATTCAAGACCAAAAAAATTGTTCAATTGTCACGACCCAAAACTTAGCCTGTCATGATGGCGTCTAACGTGGTACTAGGCAAGCCGACGCTTCAAAATACTTCCAATGCTTCTAAATGAAAAATAAAATAACACAGGTTTAAATCATCAAACTCTCAAAAACTGGGTAGAAGTTCAAAACCCAAATATAGAAAATTCCCAATATTGGGGTGTCACTAAGTACATGAGCGTCTGGAAATATTGTCTATGAAAGGCTAAAACAAAATACATAAAGCGGAAAGATAGGGAAGGAGAGACAAGGTCTGCGAATGTCGGGTAGCTACCTTGGAATCTCCAAACGGTCAAGCCGCGCAAAGAATCAACACCCCCGTGCCGAAAATACCTGGATCTGCACACGAAGTGCAGGGTGTATCGTGAGTACAACCAACTCAGTAAGTAACAAGACTAAATAATGGACTGAAAGTAGTGGCGAGCTTTACAGATATAGTTCAATTACAGAAATTACAACATGGGAAGATAGGCATGCTTTCAAGTTCGACAATTAAAGCCAAAACAGTTAATTCACGTCAAGTTCAATTGAAACAGGATATAATATCTTTCATAAATTACATGACAGTGATATATGCCAGCTGAAGTACAACAATAATGAAATACAAAATCTCAGAGCAACTGTCACTCAGTCCTCCCATACACTCCAACCTCACAGTCACTCATTCCTCTCAGTCGCTCGACACTCGCACTCAGTAGGTACCTGCACTCACTGGGGGTGTGTACAGACTCCGGAGGGGCTCCTTCTGCCCAACCGCTATAACAAGCCAATCATGGCATGAGTCAATAAAACATGCAGCGACATGCAGCTCGATCCCATAAGTATCCTCACAATCAGGTCCTCGACCTCACTCAGTTATCAATCTCTCCAATCTCTCAGACTCTCAACAATCATGATAATCACCCCAAACAACAATGATATAATGTATCAATAAAGAACAATAGAGACTGAGATATAATATGCAAGTAAATCTGTGACTGAGTACAAATAGCAATTTAGCAGACAATTCAACATTTAGCACCATCTCTATGGGTCCCTACTGTACCAACACATAACCTAAGCATGATTTCTAACATGTTTTGTAGTTAAATTTCTATTATACACGGAGAATATACGGATAACAACAGATTATTCAACTACACAATTCCATGGGATTGACTAAGTCACAATTTATACGGTGCGCGTCCACACGCCCATCACCTAGCATGTGCATCACCTCAAAACCAAGCACATGACACATAATACGGGGTTTCATACTCTCAGAGCCAAATTTAAAACTGTTACTTACCTCAACTCGTGCAAGTCTCTACTCCAACACACCCTTGCCTTGCGAATCGGCCTCCAAATACCTCGAATCTTACCATAAACAGTTCGATACAATCAACACGGGCTAAATGAATCAATTCCATAAAAAAAAACTAAGTTATTAATCAAAAGTCAAAAGTAGACTCAAAAGCCGGCCCTCGGGCCCACATTTCGGAATCCGATAAAAGTTACAAAACCAAAAAATCCATTCAACCACGAGTCCAACTATACTAAATTTACCAAAATCCGACATTAAATCGCCACCCAAATACCCAAATTAAACGCTCCAAATCCCTAGCCTCAAACTCCCAAATTCCACCATAAATGCACACAAACTAGGTGGAAAATTCAACGAGGAAACAAGATTATTGAACAAAAAGGAGCACAAGTGACTTACCTCAAGAAACCCCTCGAAAATCCTCTCAAATCGCCCAATCCCGAGCTTGAAATGTTTAAAATGGTGAAAAATACGGAACCCTCGTTTTTAATACACTGCCCAAGCCTATTCGCACATGCGGCCACTTACCCTTTTCTGTGGTGTCACAAAAGCAACTTTTTCCTGCTTCTGCAATTTCCTTCGCTCCCGCGGCCCAAGATTTCGCTCCTACGGACTCGTTTCTGCGAGCCACAAAGCCATTTATACGGACCCAGCTCCCACTTCCATTTCCGCTTCTGCGCTCCAATCACCGCATCTGCGGCCACACAGCTATCGAAAATTCCCTCGCACCTGCGATCAGTGCACACTTACCTCCAAATTGCATCTGCGCAACACAGCTCGCACCTGCGATCAAAACTCCGCAGGTGCGATTACACCAGCAAACTCCCAGCTTCAGCAATCATCCAAACTCCAAATTCGATCCGTTAAACATCTGAACTCCACCCGAGACCCCTGGGACCTCAATCAATTATACCAACAAGTCCTAAAATACAATACGAATTTAGTCGAGCCCTCAAATCACATCAAACAACATCACAAATACGAATCGCACCCTAATTCAAGCCTAATGGAGCTAAGGAAATCCAACTTCTACAAACGATGCCGAAACCTATCAAATCACGTCCGATTAACCCCAAATTTTGCACACAAGTCAGAAATGATACCACGACCTAACCCAACTCCCGAAACTCCAACCCGAGACCGGTATCCACAAAGTCCACTCTCGGTCAAACTTCCAAATTTTTAACTTTCTCCATTTCAAGCCTAATTCCACTACGGACCTCTAACTCACAATCCGGACACGTTCCTAAGTCCAAATCACCTAATGGAGCTAACAGAACCATCAAAACTCCATTTCGGAGTCGTTTGCACATAAATCAATATCCGGTCAACCCTTTTCAACTTAAACTTCCAACCTTGAGACTAAGTATCTCAATTCATTTTGAAATCTTTCCAGACGCGAACCAACTACCCCGGCAAGTTACATAACAACTGTAAAGCATAAACTGAGTAGTAAATGAGGGAACTGGGCTACAACTCTCAAAATGACCGACCGGTTCGTTACATGAATCTATTCTGGTAAGAGAAGATGGTGAAATTATTTCTATATTTCAGTAATTAAGGTTGCTTAAAGAGCAATTATTTTTAAAATATTATAAATATATTATTACCCAAAAACAACAATTTTCACATTTGTTACAAAGGAAACAAAGCAAGGAAGTTAATATTGCACACCGTAGGGAGATTAGTGTTGAAAGCCAAACATTTTTTCGTCTTTTTCTTGGCCATTTGTATTATATGGGTGTTAGGGGGCAGGCCGGGCCGATTCGGGCTAGTGAAAAATGACACCGGCCAGTTTCGGTACCGGTCCGGCCACCGATTTTATATACTGCTCTTACCGATACCGGTCTCAGCCGGTGAAAAGATGAACCGGAACGGTATCGGGCTTAGTGGGCTGGCCGATCTTATTTAAAAAAAATTAATATTTTTAATTATATATAACGACCGTAACTTATATTAAGATAAAATAAAATGTAAATACGTAAAAACTAACTTATAAAAATAATGTTTGAATAAAAATTTTAAAGGCTTTAAAAGCCTTATATCTCAACATTTCATTAAGAATTTAAGATAATATAGTAAATATGAAAAATAACTTTAACTTATAATTTGCAAGTTCTTTTTTTAATTTAAACGTGCAAATTAAAGTTTATATTTTACAACAACTAAATTAAAGAAAAAATAGTACATTCAAATTTAAATTATTAAATATAGTCTTCAAACTTCAAAGGTTTTGTATTACCCTAGTAAGTTCTTCATAGTCATATGAATTTCTTGGCCATCTTCCAGGGTGTTGAATTCAAATATGTTACCATTTGTTAATATATTTTCAAGTTTCTCGTCTTCTGGTTTATCAACATCTTCACGTTCTGGATTTCTTTGCTTCGATCTAATCCAATTTCTGAAACATACGAGAACTTTTAAAGCATTGCTTCCTAATGAGTGACAGGTGTCTCCTAACTGTTGTCTTGCTTGACTAAATGCGCTTTCTGATGCAAAGGTTGAAATTGACACATTTAGCACGTCCGAGTCATTGCCAAAAGAACGGGAAACTGCTTTTCATTTTCATGCCAACAATGAAAGTGCCTTTCGAGGCTCAGCTTGCTTTTGCTAGTAGAATTAAAGTTCATCAATGTTCCTGCTATGAGTGGAAGAAAATGTACACCAAATATTAAAACCATCAAGGCCCTCATCTTCTTCCATAGTAGTAGATGTTGAAATAGAAGTATTGAAAATGGGATTAACATTTCTACAACATTAGTAGGATTGTCAATTAAATTTTCATAATAATTATATAATTATTGTAAATAATCATTTAGCTTATTCATACAAGAATATATATGTGAGATTTCAGTCGGTCAAATCTCCATATAAGTATACAAAGCATTGATTAATTGGTGACAATTAGATATCTTAATAGAAGGATTTAAAATAGCACCAATTAAGTATATAGGAATTGGAAAGAAATATTTTTTGAATTTTGCTTGCATTTTTCAACAACATCCTTATACTTTTTCTTCTTCTTGAAACAAGAGATTAAAAGAGAAATTTCAGCTATATGTACTAAAATCATAATAAGAGTAGGTAATAACTCCAGAAAACTCAACAACAGCTACATAAAAAATTTATGTAAAAATTTAACAACATCATTAATGATATCTCAAGTATTAACTGTTAACATACAGTTAGGATCAGTACATTGCACATTAGCAACTTCAATTATATGCAATCTAGATTTGTAGCGACACCTTAAGAATAAGTATGTATAACTCCACCGAGTAACAATTTCATCTGACATGAATTTGGGGTTAAGATTATGTTCGGTACACTTAGCCTTAAACTTCCTAATTCTAGATTGTCTATTATTTTTTTGAATAATACTAACTGCTCTTCTAACATGAGTAATCTCAGTCAAAAATAAATTAAGGTCACTTTTAATAATTAAATTATAAACATGACATGCACACCTAACATGAAAGATATCATCAAATGGTGGTTGCAAATGCATTTTAATAGTGAAATAACAATATTATTATTAGAAGCATTATTAAAAAAAATACAATACATTTTTATAAAGATTATAAAATGCTACAACTTCGCAAACAATAGTACTTAGAAAAACAAAAGTATGACTGTGATCTTCATCATATTTAAAAGCAATACTACGTTTTTGCATATAAAAATTATCATCTATCCAATGATATGTAATTTTCAAATAATAATTTCTATTAACAACACGGCTAATATCAGAAGTTAGAGAAACTCTAGCAGGAAGGCGGTCAAACAAATAACGTATGTATGCCCGATATTGTCCATGAAGCCTAAAGATATCATATCTACAAGTACTTCTAATAATATCTTTAATCAAAGGATTATAAATCCATTGAATATACATAACAAGATATGATTATGAAGCAAAAGAAAAAAGTAGACAATCCAAATCAATCATTTTTGCTAACTCCTCCTTGTCTTTCATTTAGTACTAGGGTTTAGAGTTCCTTAATTTTCATCTAAATCAGAGCCCCATTCTATAAGATAAGTAATTTTCATATGTCTACTAAGGGCCCTAGTCTCCCCTAAATTTCCTCCAGTCTTATGTTTAAAATCATCTTTATAAATTTTGCATCTAACTATATCAGAATTCTCTATTTTCTCAAAAAACAAAATTCAAACTTTACTTCTCCTTCTTCAATGACTAGTAGTCGGGGCCATGTGTGGTCTACCAATGCCACAACCACCACCCCTACTAGATTGCGTCTGATCAACTCCAACACTGCTAGGTGTAGGTGGTGTCTCATCTTCAATCCTAATTCATTATCTTCTATACCGTAATCTTCCTGTAATTGTTCGTATTCTATATTATTATCAGGTAATGTTTGAAAGAGATGTGTAAAGTCATTTATATTACTACCAGAAGTTGAAGTAGCACATCTTTTTCTATTTTTGGATTACCCCGTTTAGCAACCTCATATTGTAAAAATTTAACTACTAATAAAAATTAAACGTGCAAATAAAATATTAAATAAAAAAAGAGATGGAACGAGTGCATCAAATTCCGCAATAAATTGAATACTTGATGATTTGTGAAGTCTTGAAATTGAATTTAGCAACTCCAACTATCACGACCCAAATCTCAACATGTCGTGATGGAGCCTATAACAGTACTAGGCAAGCCAACAATCACAAAATAACTACGCAGTCTAATTTAAAAGCATGATATATTAAGTTTAACAGTGAAAATCTAATAACTAACCGATAAGAATAACTGCGACTCAAATACAAAATCCTCAAAATCCGGGTGTCACCGAGTACATGTGCTACTAAATGTCAACACAATGAAAACTTCTAATACAACTGTCTGGAAAGATAGAACAACGCTAGATAAACAGAAGAGAAGGAGAGTCGAGGTCTGCAGATGCCATACCAGCTACCTCAAAGTTTCCAAGCAGGTAAGGCTCCAAGTCTAGCAATCACCGGGTCCAGATGTACCTAGATCTACACACGAAGTGCAAAGTGTAATATGAGTACAACCGATTCAATGTACTTTGGGTTGAAAGAAGTGGTGTGCTCAGAAAGGGACATTCCAAATCTAGATAATAACAGTATAGATATGTCACGACCCAAGTTTGCCCTCCGTGAACTGTCGTGACAACACCTAGTCTCTACGACTAGGTAAGCCTAACAATTGCGGAAAAAAGGAAAAAACAACAGAATCAACAAATAAAAACTGCGGAAAACAAAATGAAGGTTTAAAAATGCCGCTCGACATATACAATATAACTCGTAAACTGAATAACTTTCCAAAACCGGGATCTCATGAAATCACAAGCTATTGAATAACTATAAGTGTCTAACTCCAGAATGTCTAAACAAAAGTAAATACAGAAGGGCTAATACTATAAGAGAGAATGGAAAAGGGACTCCTCGATCTACGGACGTGGCAGATATACCTCGAAGTCTTTGGAGAATCACCTTGCCTCAAGGGTAGTAGGGATGAGTCGAAGTACCTGGATCATGGGTACACCACAGCGGTACTCAGTAAGTGCCAAGCCTAACCTCAAAGTCGAATAGTGACGAGGGGTCAGGGCCCTACTGAGTTTAAATGAAAAACAAGGTATAACAGTATAGAATAAGACAGTATAATTAATGCAACAATAAGAAGTAACACAGTATAGAAAGAACAACAACAACTACAACAGAGTCAAAATAATCACAGAAAGGAATACAACTCAACAGAGAGATAAAAACCAGGGATCTCCCAGGATACTATCCTGTAGTCCCAAATATAAATATCCAGTGGATCTCCCGGGTGCCGTCCCGTAGTCCAACTCATAATGCGCAGGGATCTCCCGGAATACCGATCCATAGCCCCAAATGTAAATATCCAGTACTGGGGGAATCTACCGGGTGCAGTCCCGTAGTTCCAATATAAAAGTGCAGGGGGACTCCCGGAATACAAATCCGTAGTACCAAAGTAAACATGTAGGGAGATCTCCCGGGATACCATCCCGTGGTCCCAAAGTAAACACACAGCAACAACACGAAGAACACTCAATTCAATTCAAATTTCATACCAAGGTAAAACAGGCATTTCTAACCTAGCATGCTGCACAGAATCCAAATAAGGCAGTTTAAGCAAATAAAGCAATTAAGTCAATTAGACATGCTTCCCTAAGCTAACAGTAAGCTTAAATTGCAAGTAGTATAGACAGGAAAAGAAGCACAATTATATTTAATTAATGAAATAGGATTTTCAAAAATTAGCACAAGTACTTATTACCTCACGTAAAAGGCATTTTAAATATCAACAATACCAAATCCTAAGGGGAGTTCCCCCACACAAGTTTATGCAAGCCATTTACCTCGAACCGGCTCAAATAATCAACCCGAAACCACGCTCTTGCCATGAGTACTCGACTCAAAATGGCCCAAATCTATTCAATTCAATTGCATAATGTAAATATAACTTCAAGTAACTGATTTCACTAATTAATTCTAAGCTAATACGCGAAATTAGGAAAAAATGACCAAAACGCCCCGCGGGCCCACGTCTTGGAATCGGGTAACATTTACAAATTCGGAATCCTCACACTCTCACGAGTTCATATATATAGAAATTACTCCAATCCGACATCAAAATCTTGATCCAAACTCAAAAATTAGGTCTAAAATTTTTCCACCTTTTTTCCAATTTTTCCACCCCAAATCCGAATTTATAGGATGAATTTAAGCATAGATTCGTAGAAATTAGTCAAAACCGAGTAAGAATTACTTACCCAAAACACCCAAGTGAAAATCTCTCTCAAAATCGCCAATCCCGAGCTCCCAAATCAATTTCTAAGGTTTTGAAACTAAACCCTCGATTCTGCCCCTTTTCTGACTAGTGAAACCGCATCTGCGGCTCTAGGACCGCACCTGCGGCTCTAGGACCGCACCTGCGGTCCCGCTTCTGCGAAGACCAAGTCGCACCTACGACTTTTCATTAAACGGGGACTTTCCGCTTCTACGACTGCCTTTCCGCACCTACGGTCTCGCAGATGCGTTCCACGTCTCGCACTTGCAACTTTTGGAGCCTGGACCAAATTCCGCTTCTGCAGTCACCTAGCCGCTTTTGCGGCGATGCACCTGCGGTCCCCCACACGCAGGTGTGGTTATGACATGTTCAACAATCAAATTTTTGCCTAAGTCTAAAATCAATTTCAAACTCACCCGAGGCCCCCGGGACCTCAACTAAACCAGCCAACCAATCCTAAAACATCATACGAACTTGTTCCAACCTTTAGAACGCTCAAAACAACATCAAAACACCAATTTAACATCAGATTCAAGCCTAAGAACCCCCAAAACTCTCAAATTATGCTTTCGATCAAAAAGTCTATTAACCCTTGTCCGAATGACCTGAAATATTGCACACACGTCACATTTCACACTACGGAGCTACTCCAACTTTCGGAATTCCATTCCCTAGGGCAGGGCAATGTTCTTCCGAAGAGGGGAAGGTGTCATCGGCTTCCAGGCCGAATGGCGATGGTGATAAGAGAGATCAGCACCTGCGGTGTGATGGAGCCTTAAGTGGTGCTGGACGGGTTCACTTTTTCGGGGAAAGGGCGTCGCCCAAGTCTACTTCTCCCGGAGTGTCTGATTCCCAGTCGACGGTTCCTTTGAGAGAATATGCTATGCTCGGGGTCGGTTCTTCCAAGGCCTCAGGGGTAGGATCAATAGAAGTGTGTTCCGACTTCGAGGAAGTCCGTCGGCTTCACTTTGTGGTGAGTTTTATGTAAAATTTCCTTGTATCCCGTGTCCTCCTTCCTCTGTTGAATCTACCTCGTGCAGGCCTATGATGGGCTCAGGTCTGAGCTATTCCGTCAAGGGGCCAAGCTTCAAAAAATTCTGGGTGAGGGTGAATCTCTTGGGCCCCTCAGCGAGGAGAAGGAAGTTGAGCTGCAGCGTTGGCGATATGAGGCGTACTGGAGCTCAAATTATGAGAGCTATTTGATGGAGCAGGTAACTTCCTGTAATGCGTGCTTTGCCCTCTTCTAACCTTAAGGCTAATTCCCTGTTGCCGTATCAGTTGCAGAAAAAGTCGGAGGCCTTGGAGTACCTTAAGGGTGACGTCAATCGCATCAGAGTTGCTTGCTAGGAGATAAGGGCTCAGGTGCAGGCTCGAGCTTTAGAGGAGATGAGCACTTCGGCTAAGGTCCCTGCCTTCGAGGCTCAACTCAGCTTGACTCATGACAACGCCAAAGTTGAGGCGAACATGATTGGGAGACTTTAATCTGATCTCTCGAAGGTCAGAGCCGAGATAATCGTTGCCCGGGCAGAAGCGATATTAAGCCGAACCAGGGCTGATCGTGAGATGGCGATTCATATGAAAGATGCTGCCGATGCCCAAGCTAAACTGAAGCGAGCCCTCGATCGGGAGAAGAAGATCGAGGAATACGTTCGCTGTAGGTCCCGAAGAAAGGTACTTGAGGAGGTCAGTGCAAGGGGCTTCGTTCTCTCGAAGGAACTGGCTCGAGCAAGGGAGGACGAGCGTGCCGCTTGGTTACTTCTTGTTGACGTTGCGGAGGGCGAATTTGACAAGCTGTAGCTCTTTTGCGCAGAGTGTATATCTTGCCGTTTTGTTGCTTTGTCTCTGATATATGTAGGATATGCCTGTAGATGGAGAATGCGCCCTTTTCGCACGTGTAATATATAGGAAAAGATTTGAAGATTTATTTCTTCTCTCTCTTTTTCTTTATTGTTGCTTCCGACCGGTCAGGCCGGTTTCAATGTTTAGCGAGGTCCTCATAGATCCGGAATGGATAGGACAGACTCGGGGGTCCTTCAGTGCGATCCTTGACGCGAGTAGGTGCTGGGGACTCTGTGCCTGGCCTGGCCGCTTACGCTTAGTCCCCAAGTTGCATGGTGGCTCGCGCTTCAATCGACCCTCAGGCTCTTTCCTGCCTTCGTGGGCGAATAATGATGGCTTTTGTGCTTTTGGGTCGAAGTGACCTTATGGGCGCTTGGTTCGGAGGTTTATTCGGCTGGCGATAGTGACATTCATGTCGCGCCCTTAGGCATATTGCAACTTTTGGGTCCAGTATCCGAGTTGTGTGCTATTCGAGCTGTAATCGACCAGTATATTTTCTTGAGTTTTTGGTTGGTGACAGTGGTGTTCATGCCGTGCCCTTAGGCACGTCGCAGCTTCTGGGTCTAGTCTCCGAGTCACGTTGCGATTCGAGCTATAATCGACCCGTAAATTTCCTTGATTCCCTAGCCAGCAATAGTGGCATTTATGCCGTGCCCTTAGGCATATTGCAGCTTTTGGGTCCAGTCTCCGAGTCGCGTTGCGATTCGAGCTGTATTCGACTCGTAGATTTTCATAATTCTCTGGCCGGCGATAGTGGCATTTATGCCGTTTGGTCATTTGAAACCTTTTAGTATGTGGCCCGGAGGCTTTGCATAGTTAACTATTTTGGATCCGATCTCCGAATCGGGTTACGATTCGAGCTCACTTTAATCCTCAAGTTGTCAAGATTTTTTAGCTAGAGACAATGGCTCATACGCTGTTTGGTCGTAGAGACCTTTCAATATGAGGCCCGTAGGCTTGCTTAGCTGGCAACAATGGCTCTTACGCTATTTTTGCCCGTGGGCCTTTTGTAGGCTTTGATTTCGCTCATTAAGGTCTTTTTATAATATTTTTGCCTGACCTGTCGTCAGTTCCAGAGGAACCTCGATTTAAAGTCATTGTCGGCGATGTTTCGAGCACCTCGTAAGGTTTATAGCTCGTAGGTCGAGTAGATCGATGCTCTTGCATTTTGGAGCCGACGTTGTCGGAGCTCGTTTTTGCCTATGGAGGGAAACCTGTTTTAACCGGTTTTTTTGAAGTATATTCGGAGTAGTGGCCTGCGATTTTTTAGCGACAGTCGGGCGTCCACGAGTCGCATTTTTTTTGGATGTATCAGCCATTTTGACCGTAGTCATATGCATTTGGCCGTATCCATTTTTGATCCATAGTGATAGTTTAGGCGTCTACATCGAGGGTATGCCCTTTAAGGATTGTTACAAATGCGATGTATAGCCTAAACTTCGGGATTTTTCATGCCTGTTGAGGTCTTACAGTTTGCCATGCCTATTGAGGTCTTATAGTTTGCCATGCCTATTGAGGTCTTACAGTTTGTAGAATAGATCTGGTTACGCCGAGGCTGCCCGCTAGGGGTCTTATAGTTTTGGGTTTTCCAGTTGTATGGCGATTAACAGCAGTCTCCGAGTCATCGAGTTTGTTTGAGCTTGAAGACAGCTTCTCGTGAGCTCGGAGTTGCCTTCCAGGGGCTTGATGAGCCTGGAGTTTTGACCCTAAGGTCATGCAAGTTGTCGAATTGCTGATGCTGAGTCTCCGAGTATATCATAGCTCATTTAAAGGAGAAGCATTTGCTGCGAATATGTCGAAATCTTCCCGAAATAAGAAATGCCGAAAGGGTATTCTTTATTGCTTGGCGTAAATATATGCTGTAAAAACATATTGTCCTGTTGTTGCGAGCTCAGCCCGAATGGGTGCGGCTCCTCTGATTATCTGATCTATTTACATGATTTCGTTTTTGGAACTTAGCTTGCCAATTGTTGGCCCTTCCGAGGGGATGGTGCCCTTAAAAGGAGGTCATCGCGCGTCGTTTGACTGTAGAAGAAAGGACTGCGATCTTGTCGAATCCCTTTATTGGGGGTACGTTGCTTCGCTAATAATTTCGCTGGGGGGACCTTTAGGCTAAAAAACCCGGTCGAGGAGAGAGAGCTCGGTGGGTCCCGCAGAGGCCTCGGTTCTTCGAGTGGAGTTTAGGATTTCTGAATGCCTTAGCTGACTGCCTGCATGTAGGTTAGTAAAAGGAAAGAAGCAACAAAGGAGCAAAGTAGTTCTTCCCTGTTGCGGGGTGTGTAGGCGACGTTTTTGAGGTCAGGTATGTTCCTGCCGTTTTGAGGCGTGAGCCCTAATGCAGCCTTCTGCCGCGTTAAACCAGGCTCGGCCGAAGAGGTGGTTCTGCTTACCCTCTGATCACTTCGAGGGCGGATTCATTGATGCCAGCGACGGGTTACATGGTGAGCGATTTCCTCTCATCGCGCGTAGCTTTTTGTCGAATGCCTTAGTCCCACCTTTGTCGGGGAGTTTCACCCTTTTGGCGGAGTGGGGTCGAAATTGCCTCTAGGCGGTGCGCCTATTGTCTTCCAAATAAAATCGTCAGCGCTTCGCGGACTTGGCGTTCCAGTCCGAGCTCAAGCGAGCTGTGTAGAGGGAGCGGCCTTCCTGATTGTTGTGGCGATCGACATCTGGAATCCATCAAGGATTTGAGGTGTGGGAGTGATTTGGTTTGTTAGTTCGAACTGCCTTATTAGCTTTGGCCTGACGCCACCGGTGTAGTTGGTCGAAACACCTGCATTCATGAACACATGCTTTACTTGGAATAGGTTAAATGAGGGAGGGGGTTACCAACGCGTGAATACGAGGCCGAGGAAAAGTCTCGGCGTCTCTTTCCCTGGATGCAACGGTATCCTTAGAGTATATTCCCCGAACCCGCATTTTCCTGGCAAAGAGCGCTTTCTCTCTGCATTTTACGGATCTTTGAAGGGTGCCGCCACCCCTCTACTGTCGTGGCAATACACTGTGGCTTGTCGGCTTCATTTTTCCTGATATCCTTCCTTCCTTGGAGTTGGATTCGAGCCTGGCTGCTTGATGATACTTGGTAGCGACCTCTATTGAATAGCATGGTTGTTGTTCTTTTGGGCTGGTGATCCCACGCGCCCTGTGGTTCTTGTGCCGGGCCATAGTTCTCTTGGAAGAGTCTTGGTCAAACAGGTTTGAGCCTCCTGGCATTTCTGGATTCGCTTATGGTGATCACGATGTTCGGTACATCAATTCTGAAATCGTACCCGGCTGGGCGGGATTTCCCTACCAACTGTGCCTTGTTGAATCTGGTTCCTTTGGAGGTTCCTCGAGGGTGCTGTCCTCGGGCCATCCCCCTGCTGTTCTGAGGTAAGTTGCTTCTCAAGTCGTTCCTTCCATTCGCCGCGCATGGATGATACCTCCATCTGCTTTGTATCAGCTCCTTTGTTGGGGGTCTGCTTGGATATACCGAACCCGAGGGGGTTCCTGGAGGGTTTTCCATGGCTCTGATTTGGGACTGGTGCCCAGTGTGAGTATCCAACCGGACCTCGGCTGGGTACCTGATCGGGCTCCGCTCGAAATGCCCCGGAGTCGTTGGGCATGCTTTGCTTAGGCTTCAGGTGAGGGTCTGTGTTGGCCAGTCATCCGAGACCGGGAGCGATCTCATTTGTCTTATTAGGAGATAGGGTGCGGCTTCCTACGACATTTCATTTCTTCTTCGTTCGACCTTAGGTGTATCGGGCCTTCTTGATACTACTTTGGTGGCACTGGCGCGCGCTTCCGCGGAGGACCATGCTGGTATGGTAAGCGAGTCTGTGAGGTCAAGTGCCAGGCAATAGCGTTGCGTCACGGTTCTTCTAGAAAGAGTTTCTTCGAACTTCCTCAACGAGACGGGATCGAACCCATCGTCTCGGGTACCGCTGCCTCTGAATGAGTACGCGCAAGCGGTGGTGCGCCCGTTGGGATCCGAGGTCCTGTCGCACCTAAGGAGTGCTGGCGTTCCGGGTTTCTGCGAAGCGAGTTCCGGGACTGTTTCCTCGGGAGACGATTGCTATAGGAGCTTCCACAAACCTGATTTGATCCCTTTGAAGAGATTCCCAAGCATCTTCACTGCGGCAGGGTCGGTTACTGACCCGTCGTTACTTGATCTCTCGGGTACTAGCTCATCGTACGGGGGTGTCTCCGTCGCTATTGCATTGGGGGTCCCCAGGCGGCTTTGCAGCTGAGAGATAGCCAACTGTCGTGCCTGCAACATTTCAAAAATAACATGAAGACTAACTTCCTGTTCTACCTGGGCCGGGGTTTTTTATGCTTCCTGTTGGCCGCTGTGCCGTGCGATCCTGGCGGTATGAGAAGTTTCGTCGACTCGTTGTGCATCCTGTGAATCTGCGTCCGCTGGAATTGGTCTGGCAGCGATATCAGGACCACACAGTGGTGCTCCAATGGCTGGGATAGCCACACCATTTTCCCCGCAATTTTCAAAGTTGTCGTTCTCAACTTCGTTTATCGAGCCGGACTTTTTGGCCTGAAATCAAAGGATCTTGGACAAGAAAAAGTGTGAAAGATAATGTATGTTTACGTGACGAAACCAGCAAGAAAATAATCACTATTATATTTAGCCCCACGGTGGGCACCAAACTGTTTACCGTGAAAATGGTAACAACAATTAAATTTGTAAATGGGACTCTAAAAATACGTGATCTATTCTCGAGATAGTTGTTAAAGCAGTTATTGCTAAGAGCGTGAAGTATAAAGATAAAATGCAAGTTAAGGCAAGGCAGTAATCAAACCAAAAGGGCCTGTTGCCCGAGCTCGGAGATGGTTGATGGGAACTCGGGGTCGGCGTTGGTATCGATCTCGGACTATCGGGGATGACCGGAGATGGGATAACAGTTAGAGGTATGATTAATCAAGGCTCCATATTGCCAATACTAAACGATACAGTGAAGAACAAGTAAGAAAATAATAAAAGCGAAGGAGGTCTCGAGCCTCTGAGGATGAAACACTTAGAAGAAAAGAGAGAGAGATATTATTGCACTTGTGGGGAAAATGGAGCAACATCAGCCCTTTACAAGGTGGTGTGAGTCCCCTTTATATAGGAAGGGAGACTCGGCTACAAGTATGTCGGGGTCAGTTACAAATTACGCTGATGGGATGGCCTGACATGATGCTTCAGCATAGACTCTAGATAGGCCATGCCTGTCAGATATAGCCATGTGCCTAGAAGGCTTCCCCCTGTCCTGGCTTTGTTCTTCGTCTTCTCCGAATCGGGCTTCGACGAGACCCGAGGTCGAGGATTCGGTTGCGACCCCCTGCCCTCGGGGTCCCGGGGCATGCTCCCGAAATGTCTTGTCAGCGAGAAATCAAGTCTTCTGATTTTGCCGCGTACAATAAGAACCCGATGCTGAAGGCAAAACTAGAACTGAAGCTATGGTAAAGGCACTCTTGTGCTCCTGAAAGCTCTCCTCACACTCATCCAACAACTTGAAAAGGAGCACCCTTCTAGGTCAACCTGGTCAAAGGAGCTATAATGGACGAGAAACCCTCCACAAAGCAATGATAATATCTGACCAAGCCAAAAAAATTCCGAATTTCAGTAGCTGAAGATGGTCTGGTCCAACTCTGAACCGTCTCAATCTTCTTCATATCCACCTTGATCCCATCACTGGACACCACGTGCCCGAAGAAAGGCATCAAACTGAGCCAAAACTCATACTTTGAGAACTTATCATAAAGCTTCTCCTCCCTCAACGTCTGTAGTACAATCCTTAGATGTTGTACACGCTCCTCCTAGCTACGTGAGTACACCAAGATGTCATCAATAAATACTATGACAAGCGAATCAAGATATGACTGGAACACACTGTTCATTAGATGCATGAATGCTGCTGGGGCATTAGTCAACCCAAAAGACATCACAAGGAACTCATAGTGACCATAGTAGGTCCTGAATACCATCTTCAGAATATCAGAGTCTCGAATCTTCAACTGGTGATATCTAGACCTCAAATCAATCTTAGAGAACACTCTAGCTCCCTGACGCTGGTCAAATAAGTCATCAATATGCGGTAAAGGATACTTGTTCTTAATTGTAACTTTGTTCAATTGCCTATAGTTAATGCACATCCGCATGATACCATCCTTCTTCTTCACAAACAGAACTGGTGCACCCCAAGGCGACACGCTAGGCCTAATAAACCCTTTATCAAGAAGCTCCTAAAGTTGTTCTTTCAATTCCTTCTACTTTGCTGGTGCCATATGATACAGAGGGATAGAAATGGGCTAAGTCCCCGGCACCAAGTCAGTACCAAAATCAATGTCCCTGTCGGTGGCATGCTCGGCAAGTCTATAGGAAACACATCCAGAAAGTCTCGTACTACTAGAATAGAATCAATGGTAGGAGTATCAGCACCAACATCCCTCACAAAAGCCAAATATGACAAACACCCTTTCCCAACCATCCGTTGGGCCTTCAGATATGAAATCATCCTACTAGGAACATAGTCTAGCGAACCTCTCCACTTGATCGTAGGTAACCCCAGCATCGCCAAAGTCACGGTCTTAGTGTGACAATCAAGAATAACATGACATGGGGACAACCAATCCATGCCCAGAATCACATCAAAATCAACCACACTAAGCAATATGAGATCAGGCCTCGTCTCCAATCCCCCAATGGTCACCACACACGACCGACACACATGGTCCACAATAATAGAATCGCCCACCAGTGGCATGTATACAAACTCATACATGTGGCATACAGGCATATACGACCAAAAATGATCATTTGTACACTCAAAACATAGGCCGACAAGGCCATACAATTATCCATATACATGACATATGTGTACAAGTCTCAAAGAGTTCATAAACGTCATAAAGGTCGGGATAGGGCCCTTCCATACCAATCTATAAATGTCCAAATTATACTGACCAAATAGGCAGCTCCGGCGCAAGTGAAGTGCGCCAACACCTTCCGCTGAGCTGATATCCTACTAGGAGGACTGTCAACCTGTCTGTTGGGGCCTCCGGGCATAAAATGCAGCGTCTCCAGGCAAAAGGTACATTAGTACAAATAATGTACCAAGTATGTAAGGCATGAAAAACAGTGTATAAAATACATGAAAGAAACATGGAGTAAAGAACTCAACTTGTAAGTCCGAATAGCTCTGTGAATCATGAAGCATTTATAATTTCATGCAAATGCATATAAATGTCATATACCACATAGGTATATGCGTACATAACGTCATCAAGCCTCTGAGGGCATCCCATCATATCATCTCAGCATCTATGGGCAAAATCATCAACATATACCAGCAGATCAGTTGGTGGTGCGCGTATAACGCCGTAACCTTTCCCCATACCCCATGTACATATAATATACGCGCACATAATGCCATTTGTTCATGGGTCAATGTACATGTATAAATGAATGCAATGCATAATAAAGTAAGTCAATAAGATCTCTCGAAATGTCATAAGATCATTATGTCTTTGGATAAACTTTATCAACATACGTATTTTCTGAGTCCCATGAACAGATGATATAATAATAGGACACATGGAGAATCAAGAACATAGGCAACCCTAGTACTTCTAAGAATAGAGTCACTTATGAAAGTTACGTGTTTGCTCGTTTCATTGTATCATATGGATCATGCCAAAAGGAAAGAAGGGATAGCCTTAATACACCTTATAGAAATCTGTCCAATAACAATGCTAAACTAAACTCACTGCACCTTAATCTACAACAATGGCAGTGAAGCTATCGTCAAGTTACGAATGACTCTCTCATTTATATAACGAAAGTAACTCAATCTGTAATAAAAAAACGGGCAGCATTTCCCCTGATTTTACTGTTCTCTCAAGCCTACTTTAGGCAAGACAACAACGCAATATAATCAGCAACTCAAAAACAACCTAACTACAATTCGGGGCCTTTAATACAACAAAAACCCCAAATATACCATAACACACCCAATCAACAAGTTATCAAGTAGCTGACACTGCAACGACGAGCGACTAGACCACTAACCCACCACATGTGGCATTTCTCCAAGCCCTTTATCCTTCAAAACTCCATAAATCAGCAACACAAGAGGCCAACACGAGTGGACTACAAAATAGTCCGCTAAAAGTAGAATAAATCAAACTCACGACTTTCGATCACCATCCCGTGAGTTCTAACTATTAGAAAATAAATTTATCAACCTTCCTTGATATGTAAAAGCTTAAATACATAAATTATGTGTTTTAGTTACTATGAAGTACATTCCAAAACTCAAATTACAAAGAAAAAGAGAGGCAGTATAATGATACTTACGTCGTAAGGATCATTCTAATGTTATCGCTTCTTGATTTTGTACCCGGGATGTTAATATTCTTTTGAAACCCTTGTAGAGAGCTTAAGGATAGGTTTATGGGGGTTCTCTGTTCGTTTTCTATGAAAAATTAAGAAAAAAAACAACTTAAAACCTATATATCTACTTTTGAAAAGTTAAAGAGGTGCTAGCTTGGCATTTTGGCATTGGCCCTTCTTCAAACGCTTATATCTTTTTATCCGTACGTCGTATGAATGAACGGTTAAGAGTGTTGGAAACTAAATTCCAAGACATTCAATTTGGTATTATATGTCCCAAAAATATTTCTTATAACACACGAAATGTATTGCTCAAAAAGCTTCGTTACAAGGTAAATCCTTAGTCGGTTTTTCCGCAACTTAAATCTGATTTTTCCCAAACTTATATTTTATATCCAAACATCATATATATTAATATTATGACTTTAAAATCATTTAAATCATGATTAAAAGTCTCATATTTATTATACATCACATTGGAACGCACAAGCTGTAACAAATTCCAAGTATAGTGGGAGAAAATTGCAGCTATATTTGACCTAATTTTTAGCACATTTATGAATGTAACTTGTGATGACCTTTGAAACTTTTGTTCCACAAATCGCTTGACTTCAAAACGTAATACACGATGATTATATACTAAAATAACTCATAACATAACCTCCATATCATCTTAAGCACCCAATTCTTATCCCAAGAGTACATATTCCCAACTTGTCAACTTTCGATGAATCTTATTTTCTTCAGTTTGTTTAGCTTCTAAGTCTATCAAATCTCTTGGTTCTTGTTATCCGTGATCTTAAAAATTTGTAACCTCCAAGGTAACATGATTAATTTACCTTATGTACTTTAAAAAATGATCTCATTTCTGAGTTTACATCAATTGTCTTACGACATACTCTTACGTATGAAAACATGGGGTATACCATCATTCCCCCCTTTGGAACATTCGTCCTTGATTGTTGATTGATGGCTTATCAGTCTCATAACCTATTGCTCTTGCAAATACTTTAATATTGTCCTTGCTATCTAGGCAATTATTCTGTGAATAAATTCAAAGGACAGGGCATTCCCCTCTTTAGGCTTCTTTCTCACACTATGACTGGTGGTCGGAATACTTTGAATCTCGTAACTGTTGCTGTAGACATGTAATTCTTGACCCTCCCCAAGATTTTACACATTTTAGCATTTACATATTTAGTTTAGGTCTAATATAGTTATTTCAACTAGTTTTGACTCCTTTATTTTATTTTGTCACAAAAATAAAAATTACAAAAATATTTTCTTTTTGATATTTTATCTAGTTACTTTTAGTTTATATATCTTTCATAAAATCAAAAAAATACAAAAATAGTACCTTATTTTTATTTTAATATGATATTTGAAAATACCAAAAAATAGTTGATTTTGCATTTTTAGATAAATTTTATAAGGAAATACCTAATATTTTTCATATAATACATTCAGATTTATTGAGTCTAGTTTTGAATTGATTTCAAAGAAATTTAGCACATTTAATTAGCCCATTTTCAGATGTTCATGGGCCCAAATTTGGGCAGACCACCCCTTACCCTTCATTAACCCAAAACCTTTAAAAAATTCCCTAACCTAGACAGCCTAAGATCGGCAACCTAATAGACATATAGATGAGCCGTTTATCTTCATCTTCTCCATACCCTAGAGCAGCTAACACACACACACACAGATACAATAGGAGGCAACGATGACTCCCATGTTCTTCATCTCACAAGCTGATGACCCCATCGATGACACCCCTTCATCTTCTTCACACCTCATAAAAAATGTAAACAACCACCAAGAGCCACCCGCTTCTGCCATCTCCAACTCCCAGCCACACCCACAACCCCCTTTTTCCATGAACTTTCCGAAAACGCATGCACATAGATGGAAACAGAGGACGAAACAGGCGGAAAAATACAGAGGAGCGAATGGAGATGGATTTGGACAGAGTTTGGGAAACAAACAACACTTAAGGATTGGTCCTGGTTTTCAATCTTCCTTCTTCTGACTTATCACCTTAGCTCTTTGATGTAACCAAAAAAGAAGAAGAAATAATTCAATCCTTTCCAGTTTCTTTTTTACCTTTAGTCCAAAAATACTCAATATCTTTACTCTCTTATTTGATTTTTGGGAATAGGTCTCGTGTGAAGTTTAGAGTTGAGTTCGAGTCCGGTGAGATCCGTTCGAATCTTTCGATTTGAGGTCAGTTTGAAATCGCCATTTGAGGTTTTCCGACCGCTGGTTCTGTTTCTTCACTGAAATTCCACGTTGGAAATTCTTGATTATTGTGAAAGGTAATTTTTCTCATTAAGGTATGTTTCTCTTAATTTTCATTATGTTCTCATCTCATTACATTAGCTTGAAGAGTGTTTGGCATGACTTGTGACTTTCTTTATTTTTCTTACATTTATGGTGTGAGTTCAGCTTCTTTCAATCCGTTGAACAGTCAAATTTATAGAGAATAAGTTTTGTTCTAGTTTGAACGTATTGGAGTCCGATGATTTTTTTGGTAGGTGTTAAAAATTGTTGATAACAGGAGAATTCTTTCCAATCCTTTGATTCTTTAAACAAGTGTGTATTTGTTGCTGATTGATTCCATTCTTTGTTACAAATAGAAATATATTATTATACAACTTTATAAGATCATCATATAGGACACACAGATATCACATTTGTTTTGATTTTCTTTGGCATCAGATTCCTATTTTTGTTTTTCTTGGAACTTCACACATTCACATATAGACATTGTTCTGTTTTTCTTTGAATCCTCTAAAGAACTTTAGTGTTTAACAAACTTGTATATTTCATTGTGAAAATGTGATGACCTGGCCGGTTGTCTTAAGAATTAACACTAAGATCCCCTATTAACTACCTTTCCCGTATTTATTTCTACTATTTTGATTTGCGGGGATGTTCGATTTTGAGTTTCGGAGAGTTTTGGGACACTTAGTCCTTAAATAAGTGCTTAAGTGTTAGAAGTTTGACCGTAGTTGAAACGGTGTGAATACGACCTCAGAATGGAATTCCGATGGTTTCGTTAGCTCCGTTGGGTGATTTCGAGCTTAGGTGCATGTTCGGATTGTGTATTGGATGTCTGTAGCTAATTTAGGCTTGAAATGCCGAAAAGTCAAATTTTGAAGTTTCCGGTTCGTTAGTGAGATTTTAATCTGAGGGTCAAAATAGAATTTCGGAAGTTGGAGTAGCTCCGTAGTGTTGAATGTGACGTATGTGCAAAATTTCAGGTCATTCGGACGAGGTTTGTTCGGCTTTATGATCGAAAGCGTAAATTTGGAGTTTTTGGAGTTCTTAGGCTTGAATCCGTGGTTGATTCGTTGTTTCGATATTGTTTTATGTGTTTTAAGGATTGGTATAAGTTTGAACAGTGGTATTAAACTTGTTTGTGTGTTTGGTTGAGGTCCCGTGGAGCCTCGGGATGATTTCGGGTGGTTAACGGGAAGTTTGGAGTTGAGCGTTTGTAGCTGAAGATTCAAATCTGCTGTCATAACCACACCTGCGGTTTGGGGACCGCAAATGCGAGCTAGCAGAAGTGATAAGGGAAGCCGCATATGCGGCCAAGAGGAAGATGGGCTGGAACCGCAGATGCGGGAGATAGGTTGCACCTGCGATGTCGCAGGTGCAGGAAGCATATCGCAGAAGCGGAATTTTTGATTTAATGAAAAGTCGCAGGTGCAACTGGGTCTTCACAAAAGCAGGTTCACTGGTCAGAAAATAAGGATTTTGAGGGTATAGTTTCAAAACTTGGAAAAATCAAATTGGAGCTCGGGAGAGGGTGATTTTGGGAGGAAGTTGTAGAGGAAATCATTGAGTAACAATTCTTTAACCTTTTCTTGTTATATTCCATCAATCTATTGTTTGTTTTATCATTTAATCTCGGATTGGAGATGGAAATTGGGGAAAGATTTGAAGAATGTTCTTACACCTAGGATTCAAAATTTGATTGGGTATCTGACCCGGATTTGGATAATTTTGGTATGCATGAACTCGTGAGAGTATGAAGATTCTGAAAATATAAATTTTACCCGATTCCAAGACGTGGGCCCGAGGGGCGTTTTGGTCATTTTACCTAATTTCGCGTATTAATTTAGAATATCTTTATAGAATCAGTTACTTGAAGTGTTATTTACATTATGAAATTGAATTGAATAGATTTGGGCCATTTGGAGTCGAGTACTCGTGGCAAGAGCGTTGTTTCAGATTTATTTGAGCTGGTTCGAGGTAAGTGGCTTGCCTAACCTTGTGTGAGAGACATTCCCCTTAGGATTTCGTATTTGTGGTAACTAAAATGCCTTGTACGTGAGGTGACAAGTGTGTACTTGTGCTAATTGTTGAAAATCCTGTTTTCACTAAAGTAGCTTTAATTGTGGTTTCCTTTCCTGTTTATTCTACTTGAAATTTAAGCCTGTTGTTAGCTCAGAGAAGCATGTTTAATTAACTTAACTGCCTTATTACTTGAACTGCCTTATTTGTATTATGTGAAGCATGTTAGGTTAGAATTTCCTATTTTGCTTTGGTACGAAATGGAGTTTAACTGAGTATTCTTTGTGTTATTGCTTTGTGTTTTACTTTGGGACTACAAGACGGTATCCCGGGAGCTCCCCTGTACGTATTTTATGATTTGAGCTGAGGTGCGGGATACCGAGAGATCCCCAGCTCGTATATTGAGGATACCAAGAGATCCCTGACATATATTGAGAGTACCAAGAGATCCCTGACATATATTGAGGGTACCAAGAGATCCTCGGGATACCAAGAGATCCCTGACATATATTGAGGGTACTAAGAGATCCTTGGGATACTGAGAGATCCTCGGTTACTATCCTTGTGTAGAGTGGTATTCCTAGTGGTTGTTTTTGCCTCTGTTTCAGTTGTAGTTATCCTTATTATCCTGTATTAATTCTTATTGTTATTTTGCAACTGTACTGCTTTATCTTATACTGTCACACCTTATATTTCTTTATTTAATCTCAGTAGGGCCCTGACCTTGCTCGTCACTAACCGACGGAGGTTAGGCTTGGCACTTACTGAGTACCGCTGTGGTGTACTCATGCCCTTTCTATGCATGTTTTTTCATGTGCAGATCCAGGCACCTCCACCTAGACTTATCACGCTTGAGGCGAGGCATTTGTAGAGACTCCGAGGTATATCTGCCGTGTCTGCAGACCAAAAAGTCCCTTTCTACTCTCTCTTTTGTATTAGCCCTTATGTTCTTTTGTTTCCTTGTTAGACATTCTGGAGTTAGATATTTGTAGACATTTAAAGGCTTATGATCATGAGATTCTGGGTTTTGGGAAATGTATTAGTTTTTGAGAGTTGATATTGTGTATGTCGAGAGGCACTTTTAAACACTGTTCTGAGACCTAAGTATGCCATTCTCTTCGTCAAGAAAGATCGAGCAACATAGAAGCCTTGACTTTTCGCTATTTCGGTTTTAATTGTTTCTTTTCGCAAATTGGTTTATTTTCAGCATTGTTAGGTTTACCAAGTCGTAGAGACTAGGTGCTGTCACGATGGTTCACGGAGGGCGAACCGGGGTCGTGAAAAGTTGGTATCAGAGCTCTAGGTTCATAGGAGTCATGAATCACAAGATGGTTTATTAGAGTCTCGTGGATCGGTATAGAGATGTCTGTACTTATCTGCGAGAGGCTATGTAACTGTTAGGAAAATTCCACTTCATTTGATTTCCTTGTCATGCGAGATTTGATGTCATAATTCTAAACTTCTGTCTTCTATTCTCTCACAGATGGTGAGGACACGTGCTACTCGAGATGAGCAGGCACCCGCGCCCCCTTACTGCAGCCGTCAGAGGTCGGGGCCGGGGTAGAGGCCGAGGACGTGCATGTGGTGCAGCCAGAACACCTGCGCGAGCTGGCTCTGAGGTACCACCAGCAGTTCTAGCCAGATTCCAGGCACCTAATACACCTACTGCTACTACTACTCCAGCACTTCAAGATACTCTAGCATAGTTCATGAGCATATACACCACTTTGTCTCAGGTAGGGTTGCTTCCCCTTGCTGCAGCTACATCTCAGGCCGGGGGAGGAGCACATACTCCCGTCGCCCGCACCCCTGAGCAGCAAGTGCATGTTGAGCAGGTCCCCGAGATTATTCCTTTACAGCCTGTAACCCGAGATCAGCCCGAGGATAGGGCAGCAATTTCTGAGGATGAGTAGATAAGGCTTGAGAGGTTCAAGAAGTACAAGCCTCCTGTATTCAGTGGTCTAGCATCAGATGATGCTCTGGGATTTCTAGATGAGTGTTAGCGCATTCTCGGTACCATGGGTATATCAGGGTCGAGCGGGGTTTCCTTTACTACCTTCCATCTTCGAGGAGCCGCCTATGAGTAGTGGCACACCTATGAGTTAGACAGTCCGGATGAGGCTGCTTCACTGACTTGGACTCAGTTTTCAGATCTGTTCCTAAGAGAGTATGTTCCTCAGAGTCTCAGGGACGCATGACGCACATAGTTTGAGCATTTGCGCCAGGGTGCTATGATTGTCTTAGAGTATGCTATCCGTTACACTAGTTTGGCTAGACATGCAACGTCATTGGTTTCTACTATTCGTGAGAGGGTTCGCCGGTTTATTGAGGGGATTATTCCCAGCATTAGGTCTAGCATGGCTCATGAGTTGGTGATGGATATTTCTTACCAGCAGGTGGTGAGCATTGCTAGGAGGATTGAGGGTATGCATGCTAGGGAAAGAGAGGAGAGAGAGGCCAAGAGGTCTCGAGAGTCGGGCCATTATTTTGGTGCCCGTGGCCCAGCAGCAGGATGTCATGGTAGGGGTTATATGAGTCGCCTTGTTCATTCAGCTCTTCCAGCAACTAGTGGTATTCTAGCTCCTCCTAGGCCTTAGGAGCCTTATTATGCACCTCCAGTATCTAGCGCGCCTCCTACGCGGGGTGCTTTCAGAGGTCAGTCCAGTAGACCTGGCCCAAGCCAATCACAGTCGCCACGTCCTCCCAAAGCTTTTTTTGAGTGTGGTAACATACGTCATATAGTAAGGGATTGCCTAGACTTGGGAGGAGTGCGCCTCCACAGACTTCTCAGCCACAACGCGCCCCACAGAGTTATCAGGCTATGGTTACAGCTCCAGTTGCTACCCCACCTACTCAGCTAGCTAGAGGTGGAGG
The DNA here is from genome assembly GCF_000393655.2 of Nicotiana sylvestris. Lineage (NCBI taxonomy): Eukaryota > Viridiplantae > Streptophyta > Magnoliopsida > Solanales > Solanaceae > Nicotiana > Nicotiana sylvestris. Next base: position 81,005,049 of record NC_091068.1, on the reverse strand, counting down.
TCGGGGAGGTAGAGGTTGCCCTAGAGGGGGAGGCCAGGCCTGATACTATGCCCTTCCTGCCCGTACTAAGGCTGTTGCCTCCGATTCTGTCATTACAGGTATTATATTGGTTTTTCGCAGAGATGCATCGGTTCTATTTGATCCAGGATCCACTTACTCTTATGTATCTTCTTATTTTGCTCCGCATTTGGGTGTACCTCGGGATTCTTTGAGTTCTTCTATTTATATTTTTACTCCTGTGGGAGATTCTCTTGTTGTGGACCGCATTTATCGGTCGTGTTTGGTTGCTCTTAGTGGTTTTGAGACCCGAGCCAATTTATTATTGCTCAGCATGGTAGATTTTGATATTATCTTTGTCATGGACTAGTTGTCGCCCCATTATGCTATTCTTGATTGTCACGCCAAAACCGTGACGCTGGCTATGCCAGGTGTACCGCGTGTTGAGTGGAGGGGTACTTTAGATTACACTCCTAGTAGAGTTATTTCTTTTCTTAAGGCTCACCGTATGGTTGAGAAGGGGTGTGACGCATATCTAGCTTATGTGAGAGATGTTAGTATTGATACCCCTTCAGTTGATTCAGTCCCAGTAGTATGGGATTTTCTCGATGTGTTTCCGGCTGATCTTCCAGGCATGCCACCTGATAGAGATACTGATTTTGGTATTGATATATTGTCGGGCACTCAGCTCATTTCTATTCCTCTGTATCGTATGGCTCCTCCTAAGTTGAAGGATCAGTTACAGGAATTGCTTGATAAGGGTTTTATTCGGCCCAGTGTATCACCTTGGGGTGCTCCTATCTTGTTTGTGAAGAAAAAGATGGTTCTATGCGTATGTGTATTGATTATCGCTAGTTGAACAAAGTTACAATGAAGAACCATTATCCTTTGCCTCGTATTAATGATCTGTTTGACCAACTTCAGGGCGCACAAGTGTTTTCTAAGATTGACTTGCGCTCAGGTTACCATCAGTTGAAGATTCGGGATCCAGATATCCCGAAGACTGCTTTCAGGACTCAGTATGGTCATTACGAGTTCCTTGTTATGTCATTTAGGCTGACAATGCCCCAAAAACCTTTATGCATTTGATGCACAATGTGTTTCGGCCGTATCTTGACTCGTTTGTCATTGTCTTTATTGATGATATTCTGGTGTATTCCCGGAGTCGGGAAGATCATGAGCAGCACCTGAGGACAGTGCTTCAGACCTTGAGAGAAAAGAAGTTATATGCTAAGTTCTTGAAATGTGAGTTTTGATTGGATTCCGTGGCATTGTTAGTCCACATGGTGTCGAGTGAGGGTATTCAGGTGGATCCGAAGAAAGTAGAGGTCATGCAGAGTTGGCCCAGACCATCCTCAGCTATAAAGATTCACAATTTTCTTGGATTGGTGGGTTATTACCGTCATTTTGTTGAGGGGTTTTCATCAATTTCAGCCCATATGAACAGTCTAACCCAGAAGGGTGCTCTGTTCCAGTGGACGGAAGAGTGTAAGACGAGCACTTCAGAAGCTCAAGACAGCTTTGACAATAGCCCTAATTTTGATATTGCCTACAGGTTCGGGGTCTTACACTATCTATTGTGATGCCTCAAAGATTGGCCTTGGAGCGGTTTTGATGCAAGACGGTAGGGTGATTGCCTACGCATCCAGACAATTGAAGGTGCATGAGAAGAACTACCTTGTTCATGATCTCGAGCTAGCTGCCATTATTCATACCTTGAAAATCTGGCGTCATTATTTGTACGGTGTCCCTTGTGAGATTTATATTGATCATCGGAGCTTACAACATTCGTTCAAGCAAAAGGATCAAAATTTGCGCCAGAGGAGATGGTTAGAGTTGCTGAAGGACTATGATATCACTATTTTGTATCATCCGGACAAGGCCAATGTGGTGGCCGATGCCTTGAGTTGCCGGGCAGAGAGTTTGGGGAGTTTGGCTTATTTACCAGCATCGGAGAGGCCTATGGCGATAGATGTTCAGGCCTTAGCCAGCCAGTTTGTGAGATTGAATCTTTCGGAGCCCAGTTGGGTTCTAGCTTGCATGGTTTCTCGGTCTTCCTTATTTGATTGTAACAGGGAGAGTCAGTATGATGACCCTCATTTTCTTGTCCTCAAGGACAAGGTTCAGCATGGTGAGGCCAGAGATGTGACTATTGGTGATGACGAGGTATTGAGGATGCAGGGTCGGATTTGTGTATCCAATGTTGATGGGCTTCGGGAGTTGATTCTAGAGGAGGCCCATAGTTCGCGGTATTCCATCCATCCAAGTGTCGCAAAGATGTACCAGGATTTGAGACAACACTATTGGTGGAGGCGATGAAGAAAGATATAGTTGGGTTTGTAGCTCGGTGCCTCAGTTGTCAACCGGTCGAGGAGGTGACCTGGGAGACCGAGCAGGATATGCGCAGCCGTTACCCTCATCTTTTCACTACTTCAGGTATGTCTCTATGCTCGTTCGAGGAAGAACAAATGTTTAAGTGTTGGAGGATGTGATGACCCGGCCGGTCGTCTTAAGAATTAACACCTCGATCCCCTATTAATTGCCTTCCCCGTATTTATTTCTACTATTTTGATTTGCCGGGATGTTCAGTTTTGAGTTTCGGAGAGTTTTGGGACACTTAGTCCCTAAATGAGAGCTTAAGTGTTGGAAATTTGATCATAGTCGGAATAGTGTGAAGACGACATTGGAATGGAATTCCGATGGTTGCATTAGCTCCGTTGGGTGATTTCGGGCTTTGGGGCGTGTTCAGATTGTGTATTGGAGGTCTGTAGCTAATTTAGGCTTGAAATGCCAAAAAAGTTAAATTTTGAAGTTTCCGATTTGATAGTGAGATTTTGATTTGAGGGTCGGAATGGAATTCCGGAAGTTGGAGTAGCTCCGTAGTATTGAATGTGACGTGTGTGCAAAATTTTAGGTCATTCGGACGAGGCTTGATAGACTTTTTGATCGAAAGCGTAAATTTGGAGTTTTTGGAGTTCTTAGGCTTGAATCCATGGTTGATTCATCGTTTCGATGTTGTTTTAGGTGTTTTAAGGATTGGTATAAGTTTGGATAGTGGTATTAGACTTATTTGTGTGTTTGGTTGAGGTTCCGGGAGCCTCGGGATGATTTAGGGTGGTTAACGGGAAGTTTGGAGTTGAGAGTTTGCAGCTGAAGTTTCAAATCTGCTGTCATAACCGCACCTGCAGTTTGGGGACCGCACGCGCGAGCCCGCAGAAGAGATAAGGGAAGCCGCAGATGCGGCCAAAAGGAAGATGGGCTGGAACCGCAGATGCGGGAGATAGGCCGCACCTGCGAGATCGCAGGTGTGGGAAGCATGTCGCAGAAGCAGAATTTTTGATTTCATGAAAAGTCACAGGTGCAACTGGGTCTTCGCAGAAGCGGAAGCACAGGTGCGGTCCCAGGACCGCAGATGCGGGTTCACTGGTCAGAAAATAGGGATTTCGAGAGTTTAGTTTCAAAACTTGGAAAAATCAAATTGGAGCTCGGGAGAGGGCGATTTTGGGAGGAAGTTGAAGAGGAAATCATTGCATAACAATTCTTTAACCCTTTCTTATTATATTCCATCAATCTATTGTTTGTTTTATCATTTAATCTCGGATTGGAGATGAAAATTGGGGAAAAATTTGAAGAATGTTCTTAGACCTAGGATTTGAATTTTAATTGGGAATCTGACCTCGGATTTGGATAATTTTGGTATGTATGAACTCGTGAGAGTATGAAGATTCTGAAAATATAAATTTTACCCGATTTCGAGACGTGGCCCAAGGAGCGTTTTGATCATTTTACCTAATTTCGCATATTAGCTTAGAATTATTTTGTAGAATCAGTTACTTGAAGTGTTATTTACGTTATAAAATTGAATTGAATAGATTTGGGCCATTTGGAGTCGAGTACTCGTGGCAAGAGTGTGATTTCAGATTTATTTGAGCTGGTTCGAGGTAAGTGGCTTGCCTAACCTAGTGTGAGGGATATTCCCTTTAGGATTTGGTATTTGTGGTAATTGAAATGCCTTGTGTGTGAGGTGACGAGTGCGTACTTGTGCTAATTATTGAAAATCTTGTTTTCATTAAAGTAGCTTTAATTGTGGTTTCCTTTCCTGTTTATTCAACTTGAAATTTAAGCTTGTTGTTAGCTTAGAGAAGCATGTTTAATTAACTTAATTGCCTTATTGCTTGAACTGCCTTATTTGTATTATGTGAAGCATGTTAGGTTAGAATTTCCTGTTTTGTTTTGGTACAAAATGGAGTTTAACTGAGTGTTCTTTGTGTTATTGCTGTGTGTTTTACTTTGGGACTACGGGACGACATCCCGGGAGCTCCCCTGTACGTATTTTATGATTTGAGCTGAGGTGTGGGATACCAAGAGATCTCCAACACGTATATTGAGGATACCAAGAGATCCTCGGGATACCAAGAGATCCCTGGCATATATTGAGGGTACTAAGAGATCCTCGGGATACCAAGAGATCCCTGACATATATTGAGGGTACCAAGAGATCCTCAGGATACCAAGAGATCCCTGATATATATTGAGGGTAGTAAGAGATCCTCGGGATACTAAGAGATCCCCGGTTACTGTCCTTGTATAGAGTGGTATTCCTGGTGGTTGTTTTTGCCTCTGTTTCAGTTGTAGTTATCATTATTATCCTGTATTAATTCTTATTGTTATTTTGCAACTGTACTGTATTATTTTATACTGTCACACCTTATATTTCTTTATTTAATCTCAGTAGGGCCCTAACCTTCCTCATCACTACCCGACCGAGGTTAGGCTTGGCACTTACAAAGTACCGTTGTGGTGTACTTATGCCCTTTCTGTGCATGTTTTTCATGTGCGGATCCAGGTACCTCTAGCTAGACTTATCACGCTTGAGACGAGGCGTTCATTGAGACTCCTAGGTATATCTGCCGCGTCCGTAGACCGAAGAGTCCCTTTCTACTCTCCCTTTGGTATTAGCCCTTCTGTACTTTTGTTTCCTTGTTAGACATTCCGGAGTTAGATACTTGTATACATTCAAAGGCTTGTGATTATGAGATTCCGGGTTTTGGGAAATGTATTAGTTTTTGAGAGTTGATATTGTGTATGCCGAACGACACTTTTAAACACTATTTTAATTCGGTATTTTGGTTTTAATTGTTTCTTTATGCAAATTGGTTTATTTTCCGCATTGTTTGGCTTACTTAGTTGTAGAGACTAGGTGCCATCACGATGGTTCACGAAGGGCGAATTGGGGTCGTGATAAAAAATATATAAATAGAAAGATAAGGGAGAAAGAAACATAGAGAAGAAAAGGTTGGGTGAGTTGGAGTTGAAAAGAAAAGGAAAGAAAAGATTGGAAGGGTATGGAGTATGTTGGCTGGTTGTTCCTCTACATTGCTGTCACCTAGGCATAGATTGAGGAGTGAAGCATTTGCACAATTTCAAGCTTGTAATTTCCCTTCAATGAGCACACAAAGATTAGATTTGCCATGTAGTTTTGGTAGAAAAGACAACCCAAGGTCCCAATCTTTTAGGCCAGTAGGCAAACTTTTAGGACGTCTATCATCGTGATTGTGTACATATTCACATGACATAATTATAATTCTAAAAATGAATCGAGGTATGCGTTCGCGCAACTTCGACCAAACTTTTCTTAATATTAATAAAGCATTATTAATTGTGGACATGTAGGCTTGACATGATTATTGACGCACCAAACAAATGAGTATACGTACGCGTGACTCGTTTTAGGATAACTTCTTAACTAAAAAAAGGGTGAAATGCACATAGGTTCTAAAATAAGTAATTAGACAATTTAATTAAGCCAAGTGTGATTAAAGTGACCGTGCTAAATCACAGAATCCGGGAATGCCTAACACCTTCTTCTCGGATAACAAAATTCCTTACCTGGTCTTCTATGTTCGTAGACCATAAATAGAGTCAACTTCCTCGATTTGGGATTTTGAATAAACTGGTGATTTGGGACACCATAAATTATCCCAAGTGGCGACTCTGAATTTAAATAAATAATCCTATTTTGATTATTTTTACCTTAATTAGAAAAACTCCCTTATATCCCTTTCGGGTAAAAAAGGAGGTGTGACAGCTCTGGTGACTCTGTTGGGGAATCAGAACCTAGAACTTTTGGTTCAGGGTTCAGAATTCGAGCTTGTTAATATGATCTATGCTTGGCTTTATTGTTTGTTGATATTACTGTATTTGTGGACCTAATGTGCTAATTGCCACTTATTGTACTGCTTTGATATTATTTGAACTGTATTAAATTGTCTTCTTACGCCTACCTTCCGAGTCTTCTAAAAATATGGTGCACACGTACGTGTGGCCTACTTTTTTGTTAGAAGTCATACCAAATAGAACGAGGCTTGGTCAGCGACAAGGCCGTGTAGACTTTTGTGCTCCCGGTACGTTGGCCCCACTTCGGCTCGATTTGTTTGCTCGGGTAAGCCAGGTATAGAACACAACCCTAGGTTTAAACCTAGAATAACATAGCCTCATGCTGGATCCCTAGTAGGAACGTTTGTTTGCATCATGTGCATTTGACTTTGGGGACTCAACACAAGGGTTGGGTCCGTCTAGGACAGGTGTACCCAAAAATAAAAGACCATCCCGATGCATCTTATGTGCTACATGTTTCATTCTTCAAGGGTAAAAGGGTCATTTGAGGGTAAATGAGAGAGAAAAGAGGGTGAGGTGTGAAAATAAAGCATGTAGGGCCCAGTTATGTTTTTCTTTCACATTTTTAAAGAAAAAGACAAAACAATAAAATGAAAAATCCAAAAACATTTTGCACTTTCCCACCATTTTTCAAAAAAAAAAAAGACAAAAAATATGTTTTCTCCAAATTAGCTATTTTTTTAATTCTCGCCCGTATCCAATCTTCCCAAACTACACATAAATGATTCTCATCTTTCGGGCGGGATACGTAGGCAGCCCACATAGGGTCCGGTCTTCCTAGTGACTCTTAGGTTCTTGGCTTCGAGGGTCGTAGCCAAATCTTGCATGTCTAGCCACTTTTGGCCACATCAGTCATATTGCAAAATATGGCTATTAAAGTGGTTTGTTTAAGTGTCTGGAGATTCTTGAATCCATAATTAGGTGTCTCTTTACTTTAAGGCCCATCCTTGTCGAATTTGTATGTCTAGTCGCTTTTGGTCACATCAGCCGTTCTTGCAAAATGGGGTCATTTTCGCAAAAGTGGTCACACAACGTCCTCCCTTTTAAGGTCCATTTTGTGGAATTTGCATGCTTAGCCATTTTCTGGTCGCATAGGCCATTTCTACAAAATCGGTCATTTCTGCTAAGTAATTTTTCCATGTCTTAGAGGTCACCGTTGTTGAGTTTGCACTTCTAGCCGTCTTTTGGACACGTAGACTATTTTGCACAATCATGTCTTGCATGTATCCAATAGGAAGTTTTATTGTCTCACATAGTGTTTTAAGTTTTTAACTCTATTTGGTCTTATTTTATCATACAGGTGTGGATCTACTTACCAGAGCTTGAGCATGGCAGATGCTCAAGGACCCTCTTAGTCAGGACCGTTGCATCCAGGAGTTGCTTAAGGATTGTTTTTGAGTCTATTTTTTTTGTTGTCTTGTACTTTATAGTCATGTTCAGTAGTACTTATTCTTTTAGTTGGTGTCAGAGTTTGTCGTAGTATAGTTGAGTTTGCCAAGTCTCTCGTTATCGTATTTCCTGTTTTATATTTGAAAACCAAAAAAAAGAGTTGTAAATGAAAAATCCAAAAAGATTTTTGTTTCTTAATTTATTCTGTCCATTACTTTTCCAGAACTATGCTTGATCTGGTTCTTGAGGGACACGATACGTAGGCAACCTACATAGGGTTCGATCGAATCATTTTCTTTAAACAAAAAACAAATTCAAAAAAAAGAATGAAGTTGTGGGACTTGAGAAATGAGAGGAAAGAAAAGAGCGATAATCAGAAAGAAAAAAAGAGGAAGGAAAATGAGCAAGCTAAGAAGTGCTAGAAAAGAAAAGAAAAAAGAAAATGCAAATGGACAAATTTGGATGATGCCAGGTGACCTTGTGACCCTCGAAGTCATTCTTGAACCGTTAATTGTTGCTATGTGAATTGCATGCAATGTGATATTTTTAGCTATTAAATGTCCTAACGCTAACATGATGACTTCATTTTGTTCCTCTTTGTTATCTCATTATAGCAGAAGGGTGGTTGGTTTGTGGCTCTTAACTGGTAACTTTTCCATACAACACAAGGTCAAAGAGCAAGGTATCCATGGCTAGCAAAGACTTGGACACAGGTATTATTCATCCATCTAAGGAGATTGTTTGGTCAAAATCTGAGTTGAAGGAAGAGGTCTTAAGGTTGAAAGGACAGATGACCGAAATATACCAAGCCTGGATTAGTGGGCGTTCTCCACCATCAGTTCCCGCTAACAACACTGAAAGCCTTGTCACCATTCCGCCACTGTCACAAATCTAGATTCCCATTACTGCTGATATCTCCCCACATCCTTTTCACATTCCACCGGCCAAAACCACCTCATATCACGCTCCTTTGACCACTCATGTTTTTGTAGCTCCTCCACCAGCTCTTCTTCCTTAATCCTTTAGCGAGACTATGTTCAAAGTTCCCGATGCCTAACACTATACTCCAGAACCAACTTTCAAGGTCTCGGATCCATACTCTTACGCTCCTAATTTTGAGCCTCCTGGTGAAACTAAAAAGCCTGCTAATACAATGGAGCAAGATGAGATATCCAGGAAGGTGAAAATCTTAGGGCAGTCTTTAAGAAACATGCAAGGGATAGAGAGCCAGGTGAGCGTGCCTTACCGAGACTTGTGATTGTTTCCTCACATCCAACTGCCTGCTGGGTTTAAGATGCCAAAGTTTGATTTGTATGATGGGCGTGGAGATCCAGTAGCCCATCTGAAGGGTTATTGCAGTGAAATGAGAAGTGTTTGAGGGAAAGATGAATTGTTGATGGCATATTTCAGTGAGAGTTTGAGTGAAGAAGCCTTGGAGTGGTATACTCGTCAAGATGTCAGTAAATGACATGTGTGGGGTGACATGGCTCAAGATATTGTTCGGCACTATCAGTACAATGTATACATTATCCTAGACCGCTCCTCCCTATCTCAGATGGAAAGAAACCCGAGGGAAGTTTTGGGGAGTTTTGGTTCAGATGGAATGAACAAATTCCCCGGTCAGTCCTCCGATTGATAGAAAAGATGTTGCTGAGCCCCCCAACGACATGATCCAGTGAGCATTCCTACTAAACACTTTCAGCCTCAGTACTAACCCCAAGCCTATCCCCGAGCTCCACATAATCCACCCTAATATTATCCTCCAAACAACATCCAGTTATCTGTCCAACCACTGGGTCACTCTTTATGGCAAGCGCCAGCACCGCATAATGCACTTTTGCCTTCACAACATTTTAGAGCATCCAAAAACCCTAGAAAACTGGGGCATGGAGGGGAACAAAGGAAAAGAAATAGTTTCACGCCAATCAGAGAATCCTACACAATCCTGTTTGAAAAGTTAAAACATTCTGGCCTGATTATGCCGCTCCTCGGCTATACTTCGGACCCATATACGAAAGGTTTTGATCTTACTGTACGGTGCATGTACCACTCTAATGTCCAAGGGCATATCATTGAAGATTGTCGTGCTTTGAAAAGGGAAATAGAAATAATGATTCAAGAAGGGATAATTGTGATCCAGAACAGTGACACCCAGAATATCACGCAGAATCCTTTATCCGCACATGATGATGCACACTTTGTGGGGATGATGAGTGGTGACCTGGAGAATGAGAACACTCTCGGGAACTTGCCGACTGAAATTGGAGAAGGCCATGGTGATTTTGATGAGCAAATATGTGGATAAATGTCAAGCTTAGCAATTGAAAAGTCATTCCCTCCTCTCTAGGAAGGAATCTTGGCAGCTTGTTTTGATGTTTTTTTCTATTATCTGGGTTATTCAAGGTTATGATCCAGATTTTATTTGTTTTATTGAGTCAAACACTTCTATCCCTCTATTCTGTTTGTGTGAGTCTTGTTTGTCTATTTTGTTGCTATTTTCATTAGCCGAGTTATTTTAGGGTTGTAACTCGAATTTTAGGTTATTTGTCTTGTTGTTTACTCAATGAAATACAATTTGTCCTTTTGTGTCATTCCATATTTAGTTCTTTTCCCGCTAGTTTTAGTGATATGACATGCATGCGGAATTTTTGGCCAGATCTTAGAAAATTGATTTAAGCTTGAATTGGATAAGTGAGAACAAGACACTTTTGAGGATGAATAAAAAGTTAAAATACTTGGGAACTAAGGTTGAGTAAAATTCACCTTCAAATCATTGTGAGGATCGGGCTTGAGGATATTTAATCAATTGAAGTTTGTTGAAAAGTTTGACATCAAGGGATGGAAAGTGTCTTGTGACCACCACACACCAAGAAGATAGACATGTTCGTCAATGTTGTGATCGCGGAAAGATACTATGTTTGGCATTTTCGAGGCTAGGATGCCCTTTTTCTGCTACCCAAACACTTTATTCCCTTTGTTACCCTTTTGAGCATGTGTTATTTTCTTTGACCACTCTCTTTTGGAATCAAGTTTAGAGTTAAAAGTCCAATTAAAAATAAAAATGAAAAAAATGATGAAAAAAAGAGAAGTCCATGTCCCAAGAGTACAAACTGGGGCAAACTGGGGCAACTCTTAGAAAGTTAAAAAAAAAAGAAAAAAAACTGTCGAAGGTCCATGTCCCCAGAAAATAAAAGATGGGGCAACTTGTTTTGAAAAAAGAAAAAGAAAAAAAGCCGAAACAGAAAAAAGAGAAAAAGAAAAAAGAAAACAGAAAGGAAGATGAAAAAAAGTTAGTTAGGTCACTTTTGAACTATGTTAGACCTGATTCCTTTAAAAAGGATACTTAGGCAGCCTTACACAGTTCGGGAATTCAGAAAAAGTCCAATATCGAAAATCGGGGCATGAGTTTGTTTTAGTTTTTGAAAGAGACGATTCCAAGAGTTGTAAGTTTACAACCTATGATATTGAGTCTACTTTAAGCCTTCATACCATCCTTTCTTTCCAACCCTATCCAAAAACCTTCCAAATCAAGACCTCCCTATAAACCTTCAAGAATTCCAAGAGAAGTATGCAATGAGCAATTGTTGTCACACAACATAGAACACTATCAAGTTGCTCACACAAGAAAGCAAAAGAAGGGAAAAGAAAAAAAAGAAAAAAGAAAAATGAAAAATGAGAGAGTCTTACTAGTAAAAATCCCCACGAGCACTTTAAGGCGATGGTAAGTAGAGATAAATAAATAAGAGAGGCTTGTTGGTAAAAATCCCTCAGGGCACCACTAGTCGAAGGTGAGTCGCGAGTCTGATGCAAATAATTGGCACAAAGATGCTCGATTTCAAAGCTCGAAGGAATGGCAAGAGTAAAGGTTAGAATGATTTGAAAGATTAGGCCATTAAGTCCAAAATGCATGTCATGATTCATTAAGGCTAGTTATTGAAAAAAAATAACTCTTCCTTCTGTCCTTCCCGACAGGGGCATTTTTTGTTTAATACTGTTTCTTTGCATCATTGTGTCCCTTCACTCTGAGTCAGTCCTTGTCAAAACAAGCACGAAAATATTTCAAAATCTGCTACAAACGTTTCAGTTGCGCAAAGTAAATTTGGTCAGCACACTCAGTTGTTACGGTCAACATGCCTTGAGGATTCATGAAAATGCTTCCCCCAAATAGCTTCCCCCAAATAGACTCTTGTCAACCTACTTGACTAAAGCAAGCAAAGATAACCTCAATATTAGTCAGGGACTCTCTGTAATACTGAATAGAGACTATGAAGTGTGCACATCATGCAAAAGGCACATACCTAGTTGTGACTCTCTCTGACAAACAAATTGCTCAAAAGCAAGAAGTCATTCAAGATATCAGAAAAGGTCACCTAAGCAAAGATCTTCAGTTGGGATAAGACTAATTGAGCCACACATTCAAATGGTACTGGGTGTGAAACAATCCAGGTGGATATAGAGCAAAAGTCTCTTGAAAGCAACAACAAAGTTTCCCAAAAATGTGAGCAACTACCAATACAGTTGGTTTTCCAAAGGCTGGATGATTACAAAGCCAAGCTGCCAAAGACTCAAGAGCACAAACTAACCACCACACTTTCAAACTGACAAGATTTTTTTTGTTTGAAACAGGGGCAGGAAATTTTGTTTACTCTGCAGGAATCCTTCATGAGGAAGGCATGGTCCAGATAAATTTAGTTTCAAGTTCTCAGGACCCTCCTGGATAATGGGATTTAGTTTCAAATTTTTAGGACCCTCCTGGATGAGATTTAGCTTCAAGTTCTCAGGACCCTCCTAGATAATGGGATTTAGTTATAAGTTCTCAGGACCCTCCTGGACAATGGGATTTAGTTTCAAGTTCTCAGGACCCTCCTGGATAATGGGATTTAGTTTCAAGTTCTTAGGACCCTCCTGGATAATGGAATTTAGTTTCAAGTTTTCAGGACCCTCTTAGATAATGAGATTTAGTTTCAAGTTTTCAGGACCCTCATAGATAATGGGATTTAGTTTTGAGTTCTCAGGACCCTCCTGGATAATGCAATTTAGTTTCAAGTTTTCAGGACCCTCCTGGATAATGGGATTTAGTTTCAAGTTTTCAGGACCCTCCTAGATAATGGAATTTAGTTTCAAGTTTTAAGGACCCTCCTGGATAATGGGATTTAATTTCACATTTTCAGGACCCTCCTGGATAATGGGATTTAATTCCAAGTTTTTCAGGACCCTCCTGGACAATGAGATTTAATTTCAGGGTTTCAGGACCCTCCCGGAAAATGGGATTTAATTTCAAGTTTTTCAGGACCCTCCTGGATAATGAGATTTAATTTCAAGTTTTCAGGACTCTCCTGGATAATGGGATTTAATTTTAAGTTTTCAGGACCCTCCTGGATAATGAGATTTAGTTTTACGTTTTGAGGACACTCCTAGATAATGAGATTTAGATTAAGTATTACCTTTAGGAAATAGAATTTAGCTTTCAAGTTTTCACTCTTAAGATGAGATTTAATTTTAGTTTTTAGGACCATCCTGAATAACAAGATTTAGTTTTTAAATTCTTAGAACTCTTTTGAATACCAGGATTTGACTAACACTCATAAACATTCCTAGTATAAATTGGGGCAGAAAATTTTCTTTGTTTTGTCTGTTTTGTTATGTTTGCAGGCACCCACCTGGAGAATGAGGGTTAATATTTCGAGGTTTGTTCCAAGTAATTGGCAGGCGCCCACCTGGAGAACGAGGGAATTCATTGCAGGTTTTAAATCAGAGGTAGGCGCCAACCTGGAGAATGAAGGAATTCATTTCGATTTTAAGTGAGTTACAGGCACCAACCTGGAGAACGAGAGAATTCATTTCAAGTTTTAAGGTAGTAGCAGGCATCCACCTGGAGAACGAGGAAAGTCATTTCATAATTCAATTCAAGTTAGAAGTAGCAGAAGCTCGCGGCAAGAATGGGAGTCGACAGTTCGAGATGACAAACAAAAGTAGTCTTAAAAAAAGAAGTGAACTTAAAGTGCAGAGGTAGAGAAAAGATATGGACTGCTCAAGACATGATTGAAGTCACAAGCTTTGCATGTTCCGCCTTGATCGAAGAAGTTGAAAAAGGAATGAACAAGCACCTGCAACTAACAAGCATCAAGATTCAGATCAGAGTCTGCATGAAACCAACCAAGACTTAAGATCACGCTTCAGAAGACTTATAGATAGGAATCTTGTAACTCATAGCTGACAGTAGGGGTGTGCATTCAAATCGGTTTATCGATAAATCGAATTGATTATTTATTATCGGTTTATCGGTTTATCGATTTTGATTTTGATTACGAAATTTTCCTTATCGAGTTATCGATTTTGATTTTGATTTTGTCCTCTTCGCTTATCGATTTATCGATAAACCGGTAAGACTGATTCTGACCACTACACTTTACCTTCAAATTTTTTTCCTTTTTTTTTTCTTCTGATATTTCAATTTGCATTAGTGTTTTTGCTGCTATATTTTCATGCACAACATTACTCCCATTTCCAGCTTGACATTCAATTTATTACACTAATGGTGGAGACTCTAAGGCCGTCGTCTACATGGAGGTGGACTCAATTCCACCACCCACGTCGATGGATCCCTCTACTATTCTCCAACCAAAAAACCCTTTTCACTGCTCTTTGGATCGTCTTTATATTTTCTGTTTTATATTGGCAAAGGGATGTTACTACCGGATTCTTGTTTTTCCGGCGGGATTTTATGGTAAGGCAGATGCCTAAGCTCCGTCCAATGGCGTTTAACTTAACAGACTTTGGTGGGGTTGGTGACGACGTTATATTAAATATGACAGTGTTTGACATGGCAGTGTTAGCTATTTCTAAACTTGGTAAGAAAGGTGGTGGGCAGCTCAATGTGCCACTTATACTAAAAAGACAAGTATACCCTTAATCTATAATACCCTTTCCTTTACCCTAAGTCCCTAACCCTATTATTTCCTCTACCCATGCTTGTTGGCACAATTTTTATGTTATAAACGATGTTCGTCTTATTTTAGATTTATTTTGTCCATATTAGTTAGGCGTGTTTATAGCCATATACTTTCCGTGGAATTCCGCAAATTTTCTTATTGGTGTAATCGATAACCGAATCGATAAGCCCTAAAAATCGATAAATCAAAATCGAAAAAATTGAAAACTTATTGAAATGATAACGATAAGCATATGTACAAATCGATAATCGATAAGTAATTATCGATAATGGTCAAAATTGAATCGATAAATCGAATGCACACCCTAGCTGACAAGCTTAGTTAGTCTTTTTCATTTTGATTTTGATGGAATAACAGGACCGCGGATCGAAACATCGGTGGAACGGTATCACACTCGACTCTCTCACCCTCTCCACATACTCCATAACCTCATTCACTTCTGAACTACACGTGGCCTGATTCCTTTATAGCCAGGGATATGTAGGCAGCTCAGATACCATGGCTCGATCACATTCTCTTTTATTTTAATTTTTGGTCATTCTAAATAAGGGTCGGGTCAAAAAACCTGTCTCATCATTCTTTGTCTGAAAACTCTTCGTATTTCCTGTCAAAGAGGAGTAGCCGTAGACATGTAATTTTTGACCCTCCCCAGATTTTACACATTTTAGCATTTTAATATTTAGTTTAGGTCTAATATAGTTATTTCAACTAGTTTTGACTCTTTTATTTTATTTTGTCACAAAAATAAAAATTACAAAAATATTTTCTTTTTGATATTTTATCTAGTTACTTTTAGTTTATATACCTTTAATAAAATCAAAAAATGCAAAAACAGTACCTTATTTTTATTTTAATATGATATTTGAAAATACCAAAAAATAGTTGATTTTGCATTTTTAGATAAATTTTAGAACGAAGTACCTAATATTTTTCATATAATACATTCAGATTTATTGAGTCTAGTTTTGAATTGATTTCAAAGAAATTTAGCCCATCTAATTAGCCCATTTTCGAATGTTCTTGGGACAAAATTTGGGCAGCCTACCCCTCACCCTTCATTAACCCAAAACCCTTAAAAATACCCTAACCTAGACACCCTAAGATCGGCAACCTAATAGACATATAGAGGAGCCGTTTATCTTCATCTTCTGCACACCCTAGAGCAGCTAACACACACACACAAACACAGATATAATGGGAGGCAACAGTGACTCCCATGTTCTTCATTTCACAAGCTGCATACCCCATCGACGACACCCCTTCATCTTCTTCTCACCCCATAAAAAATGAAAACAACCACCAAGAGCCAGCCGCTTCTACCATCTCCAACTCCCAGCCATACCCACAACCCCCTTTCGCCTTGAACTCACAAAAAACACACACACATAGACGGAAACAGAGGATGAAACAGACGGAAAAATACAGAGGAGCGAATGGAGATGGATCTGGACAGAGTTTGGGAAATAAACAAAACTTAAGGCTTGGTCCTAGTTTTCAATCTTCCTTCTTCTGACTTATCACCTTAGCTCTTTGATGTAACTAAAAAAGAAGAAGAAATAATTCAATCCTTTCCAGTTTCTTTTTCACCTTTAGTGCGAAAATACTCAATATCTTTAGTCTCTTATTTGATTTTTGGTAATGGATCTCGCGTGAAGTTTAGAGTTGAGTTTGATTTCGGGTCCGGTGAGATCCGTTCGAAGCTTTCGATTGAGGTAAGTTTGAAATTGCCTTTTGAGGTTTTCCGATCGCTGGTTCTGTTTCTTCAGTGAAATTCCACGTTGGAAATAATTGATTATTGTGAAAGGAAATTTTTCTCATTAAGGTCTGTTTCTCTTAATTTTCATTATGTTCTCATCTCATTACAGTAGCTTGAAGAGTGTTTGGCATGACTTGTGACTTTCTTTATTTTTCTTACATTTATGGTGTGAGTTCAGCTTCTTTCAATCCGTTGAACAATCAAATTTATAGAGAATGAGTTTTATTCTATTTTAAACGTATTGGAGTCCGATAATTTTTTTGGTAGGTGTTAAAAATTATTGATAATAGGAGAATTCTTTCCAATCCTTTGATTCTTTAAACAAGTGTGTATTTGTTGCTGATTGATTCCATTCTTTGTTGCATATAGAAATATATTATTAAACAGATTTATAAGATCATCATATAGGACACACAGATATCATATTTGTTTTGATTTTCTTTGGCATCAGATTCCTATTTTTGTTTTTCTTGGAACTTCACACATTCACATATATACATTGTTCTGTTTCTCTTTGAATCCTCTATATAACTTTAGTGTTTAACAAACTTGTATATTTCATTGTGAAAATATATAAATAGAAAGATAAGAGAGACAGAAACATAGAGAAGAAAAGGTTGGGTGAGTTGGAGTTGAAAAGAAAAGGAAAGAAAATATTGGAAGGGTGTGAATTATGTTGGCTGGCTGTTCCTCTACATTGCTGTCACCTAGGCATAGATTGAGGAGCGAAGCATTTGCACAATTTCAAGCTTGTA
This sequence comes from Nicotiana sylvestris, assembly GCF_000393655.2. NCBI lineage: Eukaryota > Viridiplantae > Streptophyta > Magnoliopsida > Solanales > Solanaceae > Nicotiana > Nicotiana sylvestris. Next base: position 80,988,022 of record NC_091068.1, on the reverse strand, counting down.
ATTTCCCTTCAATGAGCATACAAAGATTAGATTTTCCATGTAGTTTTGGTAGAAAAGACAACCTAAGGTCCCAATCTATTAGGCTAGTAGGCAAACCTTTAGGACGTCTATCATCGTGATTGTGTACACGTTCACGTGACATAATTATGATTCTAAAAAATGAATCGAGGTATGTGTTTGAAACTCTGACCAAACTTTTCTTAATATTAATAAAGCATTATTAATTGTGAACGCGTACGCATGGCATGATTATTGACGCGCCAAACAAATGAGTACATGTATGCGTGACTCGTTTTAGGATAACTTCTTAACTAAAAAAGGGTGAAATGCACATAGGTTCTAAAATAAGTAATTAGATAATTTAATTAAGCCAAGTATGATTAAAGTGACTGTGCTAAAACCACGGAATCCGGAAATGCCTAACACATTCTCTCGGGTTACTTACCCGGTCTTCTGTGTTTGCAAAACATAAATAGAGTCAACTTCTTCGATTTGGGATTTAGAATAAATCGGTGACTTGGGATACCATAAATTATCCCAAGTGGCGAAACTAAATTTATATAAATAATCCTATTTTGATTATTGTCACTTTAATTGGAAAAACTCCCTTATATCCCTTTCGGGTAAAAAAAGGAGATGTGACAGTTGCTACCTTCTATCATACAGCCTGTACGACTCTAACCTTGTAGTGCAACTATGTGACTCCTCTCATTTTTCTTCCAGCTTTTAGCCAATCTCTAGGCCTCACTTTGTGAACATATACAGATCTATGACAAGCTGTGTCTCGGGGCATCTATAGGTGCACTGAAGTTCTTCTCTCGGTACTTTATCAAACTTACAACTATTACTATATCTTGTTTCATAACCTCGGTTATCCATGCTTATAACTTTAATACATCTAGGTAGGTTATACTATACCATAACACTTACTTCAATTTATTGTTACCGAGGTCTGCTACCCAAATCCAGGTTACTCTCTTGCTGCTTATCCTGTATGTATAAATCTAAATCCTTTAGTTGTTCTTCATTACTGTTCATCTTAAGAATGATAGCCTAATCTCATCTCATGCTTTGCAAAATTTTATCCATCCATTGTTGGTTAACCTTAATGTTGATCCATAATCTACCATTGATAACTTGAAACCTCTTACGTAATACATTGCCACTATGGCTCACTTCTCATCGGGGAACATTTGAAGTGATTTTCCTGATCCACCTAGGGACGATATTATACTTCAACAACCGTATTTCATAGCATCCCAACATGATTTATCATATGGGTTCACAATTTATGAAATCCCTTTTCTCAAAATCATTGTTGAATCAAAGGCCTAAACGTCATCCTCTTATTTATCACCATTACACCCTTATTCCACTACCAGGGTAGCATTTCATCTCTTCTTATTGCTCCTAGTCTTAGACTCCTCTGAGTTCATTCAGGCTGTATCGAGCTTTCTATAACTTATGGAAGCCATCATCTCTCTAGTTTTGATGGGTTTAATCCCGAGGACTTACCTATTCTCGTCACCTTCTCACTCACCTTTTCTTATCCTTACTCCTATCTACCTAAAACCTTGTCTCTCTACCATGCTTTAGCTTGCGACATACACATATCTATTCATACTACTCGCAACCTTCCTTTAACTTGCTAGCACCATAAATTTCTTTTCTTGCCTTCTCAGTTGCCTTTAAAAATAAGCAATTACATTTCCTGGTTGTTCTACCACTTGTTACATGAATACATGGCTTATCTCATTTCCCATGCATACTAAAATTTCTTGTAACTCATGTGATCTCAAATATCACCTTTTGATTTTTTTCTTCTTCCCGTTCATTAGCCACGATAGGTATCACTTTCTTATGGAGTTCATACAATGTTGTTGTGAGACTGTTGTTACAAGACCGTTTCTTCTTTATGTCACTATGTTTAAGTTGAAGCCTTCTTATTTATTTCTTTAGCTAGTCTTTCTTTGCAGTACTTAAGGGAGACCTTTTGACTCCTATAAAGCTGCGAGCTTGTTAAATCGTATACCCGAAAGAACTTTTGATGTTCTTACTCGCCTATAATTATCCTTAGTTACTTACCTCTGTGTCCTTGTGCTCGTAGGGTTACTTCTGAACTAAAATTTTTGACTATCTTCCCAGTGGCACCGTCTTTTATTTTCGTAACACTTATATGGTGCCTTTAACAACTCCAACTCCTATCTGAATATTTCTCAAGGATTACGACGTCATATCTGCGAGACTGAGTTCACTATGTTGGGGTTCACTATATTTATATTGCACAATCTGCTGATTTATCTGTATCTTCTTATCTAGCCATGACTAGTCTCTTCCTGAATCAACTACTAACTACTCATTGGTCCATTCTCATATCTATATTCTGCATAATCTCTCTTGGGTTATTTCCTTTGTCTTAACTTATCTCTCGCACTGGCTCCTTACGTATCCACTATTCATTTGCACTTATTTACCAATAAAATCCTGGGCGGGAACCCTTACTGCCTCTCCCCAGCGTCGTGCTTGTATAATGTTCTGGAGTCGTAAAATATCTTTATAATCTTAATAGATGCAATCTCATTCCTTTTGCCTTTTTACCACATTCTTCCTTTACTATTCCGTAGTTATCTGAACCATATAACTCCTACTTAATACCATACCACACCATCTTCCCCCCTTTCTTCATCTTTTCCGTCTTCTCACATCTTCATTGACTCTTACTGGCCTTGCGGTAATCCTTCTGTACCAAGGATAACAAATTTTTTTACTTACTAGAGTGACACCTAGTGTAACTTGCACACTTAGTCCCTTAAGCTTAACTCTACTCACAGTGCTCGCTTTAGGGAAGCGTATTCCAAAATGCCCTTTAAAGGTTATTCTTCTGTTGTCTATTCTATTATCACCGGAACGTAATCTCTAAAACTCTCATGATGCCGACTATTATCAAATAATTTGGTCCCTAATTCATGTTCAGTTTATCGTGTTCACTAGCCCGTACTGATTTCTATTATTCCGATGTCTAACTTTTCCTTTTGCTAATCATGTTGGAGTCACCAAATTATTTCTCGAAATAAGGATATAACTTCATGACTTATACCCTTTTATTGATTCAAGTCATGTATCCTCTTATATTTCCTTCACTTGACTATAGACTCTGTCATTCTTTCATATTTTGGTTTACCGTTATCACCCATTTATCACCTCTTACTCATAATGCTTCTTTTACTCTCTTCTGATTCTCTGGCTAATATTTCTATCTATCACTTTTCTAAAAACTTCAATAAAATGTTCTTTCACTTTTAGCTCCCCTTGGTTCATCTCACTGCCTTTTTGGGATGCCTAACATTCTCTCTTTTTTTACTAGGGGCGGGAGTTGTACTAAGGTAAATATTTATCCCTTCTAGGATTCCACTGTCTGTCTTCTAAATTTTTTGAATATTCTAATAATCATATCTGACTGTACTATTCTAGAGTTCACCATCTAGGTGTCTCACAAGGAGATCTATTACCATATTTGCACTATCCTTCGGAAATGTTAGCTAATGATAACAATCCATCCACCATTTTAGGTTACTCTAACCCCAACTGAATCCTGATATCCTATTCTTCTCTTAAACTATATTTGTTAGCTCCCATAGGGTATAAATGAGATGGGTGTGGCCAATTGTATATATCTCTGTTACTGTTGAAAGTAACTGAGAATGCTTATATTTCTATCTGAATTGTAAATACTGATAATTTTCACTAACTAGGTATCCCATACCCTTCTTCACCTTGCTTCTTTTACTTGTTGAAACTAGTATCTACCTTCTGATTCTCTTATTACTTTTTACCATATGGGTGGATAGATATTCATGCCTTAGGGCTCCTTATCAAGAAGCTTATACGTCTTAGTACACACATGAATTGGTGAAGACCTCACATTTACTCATCATAAGCAAGATGCAAAATCGAGTTCCTCTGACTCAACTATTTCACAAGCACATTCAATCTCATACCAACTATCTTTCTGGATGTAGGTATCATTCTATTACAAATAAAATAGAATTTAGGAGTTTGAATTCTTACAACTGAGCTCTACCACACGATGTGGAGTAAGAAGAAAAAGTAACAGTCCTAAATGCCCTGTAGCGTCCTGCTTATAATGTGGTGCACAACGTACCCATAAACAAGACTTTACTAGACACGGCTTGTAGACTCCCTAGGACAAAACTTCTCTGATACCACTTAGGTTTTTGATAAAAAATGTGTAAAAGTATTCCCAAAAACTAACTTATTGTGCTTGTTTGCAGAGTTTGGTCAAAATGAAGCAAAAAAGTCATAACCAGCTCATAAAAGAGTTAAACCTGCACAAGTTCAAAGTTGAGCTAAAAGCACTAACAACGATGAATTAGTGTGGCCGCGGAAGTGTTACAACCCATATCCACACGCGTTAGTTCATGCCATATATTAGTTAACATAAGTCCAAGAAGGAATTACCTTTGAGATGATAAGAAGTTAATCCTATTGGTCTTAAGTGATACAAGGGTGTATAAAGGTGATTAACAAGTATTAGAAGTTAAACGAATCAAGGATGTTGTAACTCGTATTTTCAGGTAAACCTAGAGGTTCTTAATACACTCAAGAGGTCATGTATTAAGGTATTTGAATCATATAATATCTGTATCATAAGTCTTGAAGTCAAACGAGTTATGAAACAAAAGTCGACAAACGTTGTCGCAACTTAGGTTCATAATTTTACTTAAGCATTAGGTCAAATGTTTCTAAGCTTTTCTCCTAATTTACAAGGAATTACGGGGTGATCTACCCACCCAATTAAATATATATAAGTCTAGTTTCTAACACATTAAACCATTTGTCAATACAATCACGGAGTGTAGAGATATTCATATTTTTGCAAGCCTGCGCAGATTGGTAGATGACAAGTAGGTGCATCACGTACTTGCCAAAATGATAGGACAAAATTAAAAGACCTAAGTCGGCCAAGAGAGGAATTTTAAGGGGTTATGAACTCAGTTATTTTATCCATATTTCAGACCCTCAATACCAAAATTAACCCCTACAACCCCTTCCCAAAAATACCACACAAACCCTAATCGATTTTCCCTCTCTTTCAAGTTCTATTTGAAGGTAAAACCTAGAGTTTGAAGAACCAAGGGAAGAGCTGAGTTATCCAACAAGTAATGTAAGTTACTTCCATCTTTCATACATTTTTCTCTGCTGTTAATTCATGGTAATTCGTTCTATACATGTAAGAACTCACGGGACGGTGATCGGAAGCCATGAGTTCGCGTTATTCACTTGTAGCGGACTGTTTTGTGGACTGTTTTGTGTTGCTGTTGGGATGAATGTTTTACTAATATTTTGTGGAGTTTTGGAGGTGGAAGAGTGTGGAGAAAAACCATATATATGTAGGGTTGTGGACTGATAGTTATTCGTAACATTTCCGGGTTGTTTGACACGACTACCGCTGGCCGTCGTATGTATGATGTAATTAGGTTGTGCGTGGACTATTTTGGGAGGCTCAATATGTTTATTATTGATGTTGTTTGGTCTGTTTGGTGATTGTTTTGAATGGTGTGAAGTCATATATATAGGGGATGTGCTGTCCGTTTCAGCGTAAAATAGGTTGTGGTCGATACATAATAGTTACGACGCTTAAATGATAACGATAGTATCGTTTCTCTTATTGTAGACTAAAAAGTTGTGACAATTGCATAGCTTGCGATTGGGGAAGTATATACAAGGTATGTGAGGCTATCCCTTTCCTTCTTTTGCATGACTCCGATTGTACATAATGTAATGAACGAGCTTCCAAAGATACTCTACTCTTAGAAGCTAGCATTACTTACATTGCTTACCCTCTTATGGAACAATTGATGTTAATGTTGCTTCTGTTATTCTTATGTTATCAATATTGTTGGTACTTCCTGATTCTTATAAGGTTCATAGTGAAGAGTTAGTCCTAATAACGTGTACAGAAGATACCGACCTTACGTCACTCCGAAAGGTTTAGAATGTGATTCCATGAGTCGAGCATGCATTATATATATGTATCTATTTTACTCTACCGAGCCGCGCTATAGTCGGCCGGGTACGACACCTATTGTGCAACCACTGATCAGTTGGGGTTTTACCGAGCTCCACGTGGCCGGGTACGATTCTACCGAGCCTTATGATGGCCGGGTATGTTTTTTTACCGAGCCTATTACGGCTGGATACGATATGATGATGATGATGCCCACAGAGGCGTATGTTTTAAAAGTTTATGTGTACATACATATGTATCATGCATTTCATGTCAGTAGCCCTCAGAGGTACTCAGATGTTCCAGGTTGTATATTCTCTATCCCTACTTACATTACTGTTCGTATTTATGGTTCCCTGCCTTACATACTCAGTACTTTATTCGTACTGACGTCCTTTTGTTTGTGGACGCTGCATGTCGTGCTGCAGGCCCTGATAGACAGGCAGGTGCAGCTCCCCCACCACAGTAGGTTGTCCAGTTCAGCAGTGATTGGCGAGATCCCTTTTCCGGACTTGCCGTGGTCTTGGTATGCATTTTGTTATAGACATTATGGGTATGTCGGGGCCGTGTTCCGGCTATGTTGCAGAACTTATGTTCATTTAGAGGCTCATAGACATGTGTCGACTCATGTATAGTTTGGTATGCCTTGTCGGCTGGTTTTTGTTGTATAGTCTTTCATGGTAGCGTGGTAGCTCATACCTTATATGTAGTTTTTTGATAGTCTGGTCATCCCATGTTATGTATGTTTATGCCATCATATTTTATTGTTGGTTGTCCATGATCCATGTCTACCATTTATATTGATCTCGTCAACCCTAAAAGATAATTAAAAAAAGGTTAGATAAAATGTACGTTGGTGCTCATCAAGTATGGTCGGGTGCTAGTCATGGCCCTCCAGTTTGGGTCGTGACAAACTTGGTATCAGGGCAAGTCTGTCCTAGGGATTGTCTATGAGCCGTGTCTAGTAGAGTCTTGATTATGGATGTGTAGCGCGCCACATTTATAATTAGGAGGCTACATGACATCTAGGGTTGTTACCTTCTTCCTGAATCTAGATCGTGCGTAGAGTTGAGTCGTAAGTGTTCGTCTCTAATATTCACCTTGTTTTCTTTTAGCGATGCCTTTAACTAGGAAGCAAAAAATTAGTAGACGGCTTGATATAGCTACTGGAGAGGGTACCAGTCAGGTGCCCCAAGCCAGAGCAGGCCAAAGTGAGGCATAGAGTGAGATGCCGTCTCATACCTCATCTACTCTGTCTCCTCCAGAGGATATTAGGAGGCACCCAGCACCTCCAGTTCCTCCGTTTGGCACTACAGACCAGGATATGCGGAGTGCTTTGCAGTTATTGACTAGCTTGGTAGCTGCTCAGGCTCAGAGGCAGAATACAGGTGCTACTGATAAACCATTTAGTACGAGAGTTCGTGATTTTATTAATTTAGACCCTCCAGTGTTTACCGGATCAGACCCCAAGGAGGACCCGTAGACTTTTATTGACCACGTTCATCATACACTGCGGGTTATGCATGTTAGTGATATAGAGGCAGTAGAGTTGGCTTCTTATCGGCTACGGGAATTAGCGGTTCTCTGGTATGATAGTTGGGAGAGATCTAGGGGTCTGAACGCTCCTCTAGCTGTGTGGAAGGAATTTTCTGAGGCCTTTCTTCGTCACTACTTGCCAGTTGAGATACGATGAGCTAGATCTGATAAGTTCTTGAACCTTAGACAAGGTAATATGAGTGTGCGATAGTACAATATGTAGTTTGATTCTTTAGCAAGGTATGCTCCCCATATGGTGGTCGAGATGAGTGATAGGGTGCATTTGTTTGTGAACGGATTGGGACCACATCTGATAAATGAGTGCACGACAGCCTCCTTGGTGGAGGGCATGGATATTTCCCGTATTCAGGCTTATGCCCAGACCCTAGAGGATCGTAAGCACCAGTAGAGGGTAGATAGGGAGCAGGATAGGGTCCAACATAAGAGGGCGACATTTGCAAGGTATTCTAATGACTTCAGAGGTAGTGTCAGGCCCCAGTCTTTGAGGAGTTCGGCGCCACCTGTAGCTAGTGCTCCTTCACAGTTTCAGAGGCCTCGATATGATCGATTTACCTATTCTGGTCCAGATCAGAGTTCGCAGGCATTAGGCTCGCAACATCACATGGATACTAGTCAGATGAGACCCACAACACCACATTGTGATTAGTGCGGCAAGGCCCACTTTGGACTGTGCTGTTGAGGTTTTGATACATGTTATTCTTGCGGACAGCCTGGCCATATGATGCGGGATTGTCCTAACAGGGGAGGTGATGGTATGGCTCAGCTGACTGGATCTGTGTCTGCTTCTTCCTCATTAGTTCGACCTCCAACACGGGGTTTTCAGCAGTCGACAGGTCGTGGTAGAGGTAGAGGTGCAGTGTCGAGTTTTAGTGGTGGTCAAAATCGAACCTATGCTCTAGTAGGTCGACAAGATCTCGAGTCGTCTCCAGATGTTGTTACAGGTATATTATCTATGTTTTCTTATGATGTATATGCGCTGATTGATCCGGGATCTACATTATCATATGTTACACCCTTTGTGGCTAATAAGTTTGGCATTGAACCTGAATTGATAAGTAAACCCCTTGCGGTATCTACTCCGATAAGAGATTCTGTGATTGCTAGAAGGGTATATAGAGGTTGCACTGTGATGATTTGTAGTCGTCAAACCTCGGCAAATTTATTTGAGTTAGAAATGGTTGATTTTGATGTGATAATGGGAATGGACTGGTTGGCCTCATGCTATGCAAATGTTGACTGTCGTACGAAGATGGTTAGGTTTCAATTTCCTGGTGAACCCATCATTGAATGGAAAGGGAACATTGCTACACCGAAAGGTAGGTTTATTTCCTATCTTAAGGAAAGGAAAATGATCTCAAAAGGTTACATTTATCATTTCGTTCGCATTAGGGATGTAGAGGCGAAACCGCCTACTTTACAATCAATCTCCGTGGTCAACGAATTCCTAGATGTTTTCCCAGATGAACTCCCAGGCCTTCCTCCTGAAAGGGAGATTGAGTTTAGCATTGATGTGTTGTCTGACGCTCAACCGATCTCTATCCCTCCATACAGAATGCCCCGGCAGAGTTGCGAGAGTTGAAGGTGCAGTTGAAGGACTTGCTGGATAAGGGCTTCATTAGGCCTAGCACTTCACCTTGGGGTGCACCAGTCCTATTCGTGCGGAAGAAAGACGGGTCGTTACGGATGTGTATCGACTATCGACAGTTGAATAAGTCTACTATAAAGAACAAGTATCCACTTCCAAGAATTGATGACCTGTTTGACCAACTCCAGGGTGCCAAGTATTTCTCTAAGATTGATTTACGTTCAGGGTATCATCAGGTGAGGGTTAGGGAGAAGGATATTCCAAAGACGGCCTTCCGGACAAGATATGGGCACTTTGAGTTCTTGGTGATGTCGTTCGGGCTAACAAATGCCCCAGCAGCTTTTATGGATCTCATGAATACTATATTCAGGCCCTATCTTGATGTGTTCGTGATTGTATTCATTGATGACATTCTAGTGTATTCTCGTTCGGAGGTGGAACATGCGGGCCACTTGCGGATAGTATTACAGACGCTTCAGGATCGTAAGTTATATGCTAAGCTCTCCAAATGTGAATTCTGGCTGAACTCAGTAGCATTCCTTGGCCATGTGATATCTGATGAGGGTATTAGTGTCGACACTCAGAAGATCGATGCAGTAAAGAATTGGCCGAGACCTACAACACCATCAGAAGTCCGCAGCTTCCTAGGGCTAGCAGGATATTATAGGCGGTTTGTAGAAGGATTTTCCTCTATATCATCACCATTGACTAAGTTAACACAAAAAGCTACCAAATTCCAGTGGTCTGACACTTGTGAACGTAGTTTTCAGGAGCTGAAGAATCGATTGACATCTGCACCAGTGCTCACTCTTCCTGAAGGAACAGAAGGTTATGTGGTATATTGTGATGCCTCAGGTATAGGTTTGGGGTGCGTATTGATGCAGCGTGGGAATGTGATTGCTTATGCATCAAGACAATTGAAGAAGCATGAAAAGAATTATCCAACCCATGATTTGGAATTGGCTGCAGTAATATATGCTTTGAAGATATGGCGGCACTACTTATACGGCGTCCATGTTGACATCTACACAGATCACAAGAGTTTACAATACATCTTCAAGCAGAAAGAGTTGAATTTGAGGCAGCGTAGGTGGCTTGAATTATTGAAAGACTACGACGTCGAGATATTGTATCATCCCGGTAAAGCCAATGTTGTGGCAGACGCTCTCAGCCGTAAATCAATGGGAAGCTTAGTACATATTGAGGCAGGTAGATGGGGGTTGACTAAAGAGCTTCATCAGCTAGCCAATATGAGAATCAGATTGTTAGACTCTGATGACGGAGGTGTTACTGTACAGAATACATCAGAATCATCTTTGGTAGCCGAGGTAAAAGCACGGCAATATGAAGATCCTATCTTAGTACGATTAAGAGAGAGCATTCAGCAGTGTAAAAGTATGGCTTTTGAGATCGGAAGAGATGGGGCACTGAGATACCAGGGCCGATTATGTATGCCTAATGTGGCAGGGTTGCGAGAGAAGATTATGAATGAGATTCATCAATCCCGATATTCCATCCATCCCAGCTCGACAAAGATGTATCATGATGTCAAGGAGTAGTATTGGTGGGATAACATGAAGAAGTCTATTGCAGAATTTGTAGCCTAGTGTCCCAATTGTCAACAAGTAAAGATAGAACATCAGAAACCCGGTGGATTGCTTCAGAATATAGAGATTCCAACCTGGAAATGGGAGGTGATTAATATGGACTTCATTATTGGATTACCTCGCTCTTATCATAAGTTTGACTCCATCTGGGTGATAATTGATCGACTTACAAAATGTGCCCATTTTCTGCCAGTTAAGACAACTTACACAGCTGAAGATTATGCAAAGTTGTATATCAAGGATATTGTTAGGCTTCATGGTGTGCCGGTATCTATTATATCAGACCGAGAAGGTCAATTTACAGCTAATTTTTGGAGGTCTTTTCAGAAGGGTTTAGGCACACAAGTGAATCTCAACACTGCATTTCATCCGCAGACTGACGGACAGGCTGAACGTACCATTCAGACACTAGAAGATATGCTACGAGCATGTGTTCTAGATTTTAAGGGAAATTGGGATGACCATCTTCCACTCATAGAATTCGCCTATAATAATATCTACCATTCCAGTATTAAAATGGCCCCATACGAGGCACTATATGGGAGAAGATGTAGATCACCAGTTGGATGGTTCGAAGTCGGTGAAATAGAATTATATGGGCAAGATTTGATTCACCAAGCTATTGATAAGGTGAAAGTGATACAGGAGCGGTTGAGGACGACACAAAGCAGGCAAAAATCTTATTCTGATGTCCGACGTCGTGATCTGGAGTTTGAGGTTGGTGATTGGGTTTTCCTGAGGATCTCACCAATGAAGGGTATTATGTATTTTGGGAAGAAAGGTAAGCTGAGTCCAAGGTATATCGGGTCGTATAAAATTCTTCGACTGATTGGACAGGTTGCTTATGAGTTAGAATTGCCATCCGAATTGGAATTTGTCCACCCGGTATTCCATGTATCTATGTTGAGGAAATGCATTGAAGACCCTTCTCGAGTCATCCCTATCAAAGATGTACAAGTTACAGAGGACCTATCATATGAAGAAGTGCCAGTGGCTATATTAGATCGACAAGTCCGCAAGCTGAGAACAAAAGATGTAGCTTCCATCAAAGTATTGTGGAGGAACAAGAATATGGAAGAAATAACATGGGAAGCAGAAGAGGAGATGAAGTCTAAATACCCGTACCTATTCCAGAATGAAGATAACAAGGATGCTGGTGGAACACATGACACATTGGAAAGTGAAATGGCTCTATGAGGTAAGCAATAACTTGAGAATACTCTTCCTTAATACAAAATGGAGATATGCAGATTATGTACATGTCCATAATGCTTTGCATACTCTTGTAAGGCCATACATTGAGTTAACCGCTAGCAAGTTTGTCCTCTATTTATGGGAGAAACTTGGCCGGAATCCACGACGATTTAAACTCCCCATGAACCCTTACATTCGAGGATGAATGTTCCTAAGGGGGGAAGGGTGTTACAACCCATATGCACATGCGTTAGTTCATGCCATATATTAGTTAACATAAGTCCAAGAATGAATTACCTTTGAGATGATAAGAAGTTAATCCTATTGGTCTTAAGTGATACAAGGGTGTATAAAGGTGATTAACAAGTATTAGAAGTTAAACGAATCAAGGATGTTGTAACTCGTATTTTCAGGTAAACCTAGAGGTTCTTAATACACTCAAGAGGTCATGTATTAAGGTATTTGAATCATATAATATCCGTATCATAAGTCTTGAAGTCAAACGAGTTATGAAACAAAAGTCGACAAACGTTGTCGCAACTTAGGTTCATAATTTTACTTAAACATTAGGTTAAATGTTTCTAAGCTTTTCTCCTAATTTACAAGGAATTACGGGGTGATATACCCACCCAATTAAATATCTATGAGTCTAGTTTCCAACACATTAAACCGTTTGTCAATACGATCTCGAAGTATAGAGATATTCATATTTTCGCAAGCCTGCGCAGATTGGTAGATGACAAGTAAGTGCATCACCTACTTGCCAAAATGATAGGACAAAATTAAAAGACCTAAGTCGGCCAAGAGAGGAATTTTAAGGGGTTATGAACTCAGTTATTTCATCCATATTTCAGACCCTCAAAACCAAAGTTAACCCCTGCAACCCCTCCCCAAATCCCACACAAACCCTAATTGATTTTCCCTCTCTTTCAAGTTCTATTTGAAGGAAAAACCTAGAGTTTGAAGAACCAAGGGAAGGGCTGAGTTATCCAACAAGTAAGGTAAGTTACTGCCATCTTTCATACATTTTTCTCTGCTTTTAATTCATGGTAATTCGTTCTATACATGTAAGAACTCACGGGACGGTGATCGGAAGCCGTGAGTTCGAGTTATTCACTTGTAGCGGATTGTTTTGTGTTGATGTTGGGTTGCGTGTTTTACTACTATTTTGTGGAGTTTTGGAGGAGGAAGGGTGTGGAGAAACACCATATATATGTAGGGTTATGGGCTGATAGTTATTCGTAACATTTCCAGGTTGTTTGACACGACTACGGTGGTCGTCGTATGTATGGAGTGATTAGGCTGTGTGTGGACTATTTTGGGAGGCTCAATATGTTTATTATTGATGTTGTTTGGGCTGTTTGGTGACTGTTTTGAATGGTGTGAGGTCATATATATAGGGGAGGTGCTGTCCGTTTCATCGTAAAATAGGTTGTGGTCGATACATAATAGTTATGACGCTTAAATGATAACGATAGTATCGTTTCTCTTATTGTAGACTAAGGAGTTTTGACAATTGCATAGCTTGAGATTGGGGCAGTATATACAAGGTATGTGAGGCTATCCCTTTCCTTCTTTTGCACGACTCCGATTGTACATAATGTAATGAACGAGCTTCCAAAGATACTCTACTCTTAGAAGCTAGCAGTACTTACATTGTTTTCCCTCTTATGGAACGATTGATGTTAATGTTGCTTCTCTTATTCTTATGTTATCAATGTTGTTGGTACTTCCTGATTCTTATAAGGTTCATAGTGAAGAGTTAGTCCTAATAACGTGTACAGAGGATACCGACCTTACGTCACTCCGAAAGGTTTAGAATGTGATTCCATGAGTCGAGCATGCATTATATATATGTATCTATTTTACTCTACCGAGCCGTGCTATAGTCGGCCAAGTACGGCACCTATTGTGCAACTACTGATCAGTTGGGTTTTACCGAGCTCTACGTGGCCGGGTACGATTCTACCGAGCCTTATGATGGCCGGGTACGTTTTTTTACCGAGCCTATTACGGCTGGATACGATATGATGATGCCCACAGAGGCGTATGTTTTAAAAGTTTATGTGTACATACATATGTATCATGCATTTCATGTCAGTAGACCTCAGAGGTACTCAGATGTTCCAGGTTGTATATTCTCTATCCCTGCTTACATTACTGTTCGTATTTATGGTTCCCTACCTTACATACTCAGTACTTTATTCGTACTGACGTCCTTTTGTTTGTGGATGCTACATGTCGTGCTGCAGGCCCTGATAGACAGGCAGGTGCAGCTCCCCCACCACAGTAGGTTGTCCAGTTCAGCAGTGATTGGTGAGATCCCTTCTCCGGACTTGCTGTGGTCTTGGTATGCATTTTGTTATAGACATTGTGGGTATGTTGGGACTCTGTTCCGGCTATGTTGAAGCACTTATGTTCATTTAGAGGCTCATAGACAGGTGTCGACTCATGTATAGTTTGGTATGCCTTGTCGGCTAGTTTTTGTTGTATAGTCTTTCATGGTAGCGTGGTAGCTCGTACCTTATATATAGTTTCTTGATAGTCTGGTCATCCCATGTTATGTATGTTCATGCCATCATATTTTATTGTTGGTTGTCCATGATCCATGTCTACCATTTATATTGATCTCGTCAACCCTAAAAGATAATAAAAAAAAGGTTAGATAAAATGAACGTTGGTACTCGGCAAGTATGGTCAGGTGCTAGTCATGACCCTAAAGTTTGGGTCGTGACAGAAAGGTTCACTACGGAGGTGGCCACAATTACACTGCCAACAAAAGTGAGATTCAGAGAAGTTACTTCTGGGTACAATAGATACCGCTGACCGCAGTGAAATAGAGCAACATCGGAATACTTGACGCGGCCGCGGTCCAAATTCTAGTAAGGGCGAAATTGAGAATTAGAGGACTGAAAATTTGAGCTCAAATGAAGAGCACAGTCCGCGAACATTTTACGCGACCATAGTTAAAGATAACGCTAAGGCGGTTGCTTTTACGCTCCCAGCGGAATCAAGTCTAGACCAAGCTCAGAAGAGAAGAAACATGGTCCGCGCTTGCTTTTGCGCGGCCGCGAAAGTCCAAGCGCTAAGGCGCTCAGTATTGCACTGACAGCGGAACCTATGTAGGGGTATTTTTGTCCAGTAATTTTAGCTGTGTATAAATAGATCCTTTTGTCCAGTATTTTACTACTTTGAGTAATTTTAGAGTAGCTTTAGCTATTAATCTTAGATTTTCTTCTTGTAATTAACTTTTATGGCTATATTTCATCTCCATATTTGATTTCTACCTTTATTATGAGTAGCTAAACCCATTAGCTAGTGTTGTGACCCAACCCTATTTTAGGTATTTAATGGGTCTTCTATTTTAGGGCTTAATTGTTTATGGGTTAGTGATATTTAGCTTGATTCATGCTTTAATTGTAGAATTGGTGGTTGCAAATATCGATTCATGCCTTTATGACTTAGACTCTTCTTGAGAAAGAGGGACTAAGTCTAGGAAAATTAGGCTAACAAGGAATTGGGGTACACTCAAGATATTGATAGCCCCAATTAAAGGGTTAAACCTAGAGATAGTAATACCCGACTTGAGCCAGTTTTACTTGTATTGTTTGAACACCCAATTGGGCTTGAGAAAGCCAATTAGAGCAAAGTCACTCAACCTACCGAAAGGTATAGAGTGAGTAATTTTGTGTAAAGGTTATATCACGACCCCTAATATAACAAGCTTGTACTAAGTTTTAGATCTCATTAGATACTCGCCTAGGTGTAAGTCACTTCCCTAGTGCTTTTTTTATCACTTGAGAAAACTTTACAAAAATATTGTACTTAGTTTATTTTCAGCAGTCCTTAGCATTAAAATTAGAATAGAAACAACTCCAAACATGGTTAGAAGTGCAATTAAAATCAACACACATAGCTAGATTAGATAGAAACCCAATTCCCAACCAATCTTAACTCCCTGTGGAAATCGATCTCGACCCTTTGGGTAAGAAATGCATCGACCACTCCTCGCCATTACATAGTGGTGTAGGGTTGGAGACGATCAACTTTTTAGCACCGTTGCCGGGGAGTTAAACAGTTTTGGCTATCTATATGACTAGTTGTGTGTTTCATTTTTCTTTCCTTCTATTTTACTAACTTGTGTGAGTTAATCAATTCAGGTACAAAATGGCAAACAATGATCCTATTGGAAATGTTCTCCTAGGGGAGGAGGTAGATGATAATGGTGAATATGAGGTGCCTCTAGTACCTCAAGCTAAAAGTAGAGGCTGCCAGTCCAATGAAAATATTCCAGACCCTCCCCCAGCTCCTCCACGAGTAGCTCCTCGGGTGCTTCCAAATGAAGGATATGCAAGTGCAATTGTCCCACCACGGATCCGGGCAGGCAATTTATAGATTACAAATGTCATTCTGACCTTATTGGAACAAAGAGGCTACTTCACAAGTTCTCCCTATCAGAATGCATATAAACATCTAAAGGGCTTTGTGGATACCTGCTAGGAAACCAAACAAACTAATGTGTCGGAAGATGCATTGAGACTTAGATTGTTCCCTTTTCACTTAAAGGGAAAGCTTTGGTCTAGCTTTAAAGACTCCCCAACCATTCCATCACTACGTGAGATGCGTTGGCCGACAAGTTTATAGCTAAGTTTTTCTCACCGGGACATATGACTGCATTAAGAGATGAGATCTTAGCGTTTAAACAGGAACCAAATGAACCCCTTCATGAAATCTGGGATATATATAGAACTATGGTCAAGGAATGCCCCAACAATAATATAACTAAAGCAATGATCCAATAGACATTTTATCCGGGTATAAACACGACCACTCAATGTGTGGTAAACCAGTTAGCAGGGGGTAATTTTATGAAGCTGACTTATACTAAGGCCTGTGAGATTCTTGATGAGATGGCTGACACTTCCTCAGTCTGGCAGAGTTGGGCAAATTTTCCTCAGGGGACCCTCATGTCATAAACCTTCACAAGGAACTTCAAGACCACAGACAAGCCATAGCTGAGTTGACAACAACCATGAACCAGTTAGCCAAAGCGCAACTTCAGCAGATTCAGGGACCAAGGCAAGTGAACGCAATGGAAGGTGTTAATATATTGGTAAACAAGAGGAGACAACATGGGAAACAAATGCAAGGCAATCAAGATAAATATGAGCAAGGTGGTAGTGGTTACAACCAGGATGATAGGTATTGTGAGCAAAGTGAAGAGGTTTTGTAAGCCAACAACTATCAAGGACAACGAGGTAATGCTCCAAATCAACAATGGAGATCGCAAGAGAATAATCAAAATTAGGGAAGACAAGGCCAAGGAAATTGGAACAACAACAACAACTCTAACAACTGGGGGAACAACAACCAGAATTGGGGTAACAACAACAAATGGGGTGGAAACAACAACCAAGGAGGTTGGAATAATGGTAATCAAGGTAATCGGGGACCGGGTTTTCAAAGGACTCCAATGTTTCAACAACCAAACAATCCACCTCCATTTCCGTCCTAAGGCCCTAGCTCATCCAATAATGAGATGGGGCAGATTGAGTCAATGTTTGAACAAATAATGAAGAAGAACACTGACTTTGATGCCCAATTGGCATCCCATAATACTTCTATCTGCAATCTAGACATCCAACTTGGTCAGATTTTGCAAGCTTTAAACACTCACCCTAATGGGGCACTACCTAGTGACACGGTAGTAAACCTGAAGGGTGGGAACAATACCAGCCATGCAATGGCGGTGACCATAAGGAGCGGTAGAGGTGGTGAAGCAAGTACCTCCAAGCAAAAGGAAGTTCTGAGTGATGATGTTGAAGTGCAAAATGAAGATGATCCTATAGTTGTTAAGCAAGTGAGTGAAGAGAATGTGAATGGTGAGGTGATAATTGATATTCATGACAATGAGGAGGAGACTCAAAATGACGTGAACCCATCTAGGGAACACGTGATAGACATGCCAGAAACGGTAATGCCTAAATCCAAGGCTCCCTTGCAAAGGCCTCCTCTAATTTACCCTCATAGGCTTGCAAAGTAGAAGAATGAAAACTAGTTTAATAAGTTTATTGAGATGATGAAAAGTTTGTCGATCAATGTGCCCTTGGTGGAAGCTCTTGAGCAAATGCCGGGATATGCCAAGTTTATGAAAGACTTGGTAACTAAAAATAGATCTATGGATTGTGAGACCATCAAAATGACTCATCAAGTGAGTGCCATTGTGCAATCGATGGCTCAAAAGCTTGGAGATCCCGATACATTTACCATTCCATGTACCATTGGGAGTCGGATTTTGCAAAGGCCTTGTGTGATTTGGGAGCAAGTATAAATTTGATGCTTATTTCGTATTCAAGACTTTGGGTATTGGTGAACCGAGATCTATTTCAATGAGATTGAAAATGGAGGATGGAATAATGAAGAGGCCGCTTGATATTATTGATGATGTTCTTGTCCGAGTTGACAAGTTTATTTTGCTTGCTGATTTTGTGATTCTCGACCGCAAAGTCGACTATGAGGTGCCGATAATCTTGGGAAGGACTTTCCTAGCAACAAGGAAGGCATTGGTTGACATGGAAGCAGGGGAGCTCACCTTCCGGGCGGGTGACGAAAAGGTTGTCTTCCATGTGTGCAAATCAATAATTCAGCTGAATAGTACTGAGGTTTGTTCTTTTGTGGATCTGGTAATGGAGGTGATAGTTGATGACACGAGTGCCATGATCAATGTAGAGGATCCTTTGGAAGCTGTATTGCTGAACCATGATGTGACTGAGGAAGAAGGTTTGGTAGAGTATGTCAATCCCTTGCAAGGAATGGGTTCTTACTCCTATGAGCCCCATAAGATTTCCTTGGATCTTGAAAATAGAAAGACTCCACCAATAGAGCCTCAATCGAGAAACCTCCTATATTGTAGTTGAAACCTTTGCCTCCACACTTCAGGTATGAATTCTTGGGCCCTTGTTCAACTTTACCTGTTATTCTTTCTTCTTGCCTTACTAACATGCAGGTAGATGCCACCCTTGAGGTGCTTCAAAGAAGGAAGAGGGCAATTGGATGGACTCTAGCTGATATTTAGGGGATAAGCCCCACCTTTTGCATGCACAAGATTATACTTGAGGATGATGCCAAACCCTCCATGGAACATCAAAGGAGGTTGAACGAGGCTATGCAAGAGGCCGTCAAGAAGGAAGTTATCAAGTGGATAGATGCAGGGGTTGTGTATCCCATCTCGGATAGTTCATGGACTTGACCAGTTCAATGTGTGCCAAAAAAGGGGGTATAACTATGGTCACAAATGAGCAAAATGAGTTGATCCCCACTAGGACTATCACCGGATGGACGGTATGCACGGACTACCAGAAGCTGAACAAAGTGACCCGCAAAGGTCATTTTTCATTGCCCTTTCTTGACCAAATGCTTGATAGACCTGCTGGGCATTCCTACTATTGCTTTTTGGATGGATACTCAGGCTACAACCAAATTATGATTGCACTAGAGGACAAGGAGAAAACCACCTTCACATGTCCGTATGGCAGCTTTGCATTTTCCCGAATGCCGTTTGATTTGTGTAATGCACCGACTACCTCTCAGCGGTGTATGATGGCTATATTTACTGACATGGTGGAGCACTTCTTGGAAGTGTTCATGGATGATTTTAGTGTTGTGGGTGACTCGTTTGAAGAATATTTGGGTAATCTTAACAAAGTATTGGCCCGATGTGAAGGGACAAATCTTGTGCTTAATTGGGAAAAGTGCCACTTTATGGTCGAGGAGGGCATTGCCCTATACCATAAGATCTCAAAGAACGGTATCGAAGTGGACAAAGTGAAGATTGAAGTGATTTCAAAACTGCCTCCTCCTACTTCCGTCAAAGGAGAGAGAATCTTTCTTAGGCATGTGGGGTTCTACCGAAGGTTCATCAAGGACTTCTCCAAGGTGGTGAATCCCTTATGCAAATTGTTGGAAAATGATGCAAAGTTTGTGTTTAATGATGATTTAATGAAAGCTTTTGAGCTTCTCAGTATAGATTGACTACCACTCCCATCATCACCACACCCAATTGGAGCTTGCCTTTTGAGCTCACATGTGATGCTAGTGATGTTGCGGTAGGAGCGGTTTTAGGGCAAGGGGTGAACAAGATGTTTCATACGATGTAATATGCAAGTAAAACTATGAATGATGTCCAGGTTAATTATACTGTGACGGAGAAAGAGTTGCTAGCAATTGTGTTTGCAATGGAGAAGTTTAGGTCTTATCTCATGGGTACCAACGTGATTGTTCATACCGATCACGTGGCACTCCATTACTTGATGAACAAAAAGGATTCTAAAGCTAGATTGATGAGATGGGTTTTGTTACTTCAAGAATTTGACCTAGAGATTGTTGATCGGAAAGGAAGTGAAAATCAAGTGGCAGACCACTTGTCCCGCTTGGAGGAGGAGGGGAGACCCAAATATGGTATTGAAATTAATGATGCTTTCTCGGATGAACAACTCCTCTCAGTTTCTTTGAATAGTATGCCTTGGTTCGTCGATGTGGCCAATTTTCTTGTGACTGGCTGTAATGACTTGACTAGTCATTTTGAATAAGTACAACCTCGTCTCCCTATATACTGCTAAATTCATGCTTCACGATTCTTATGTAACTTGCCGGGGAAATTGGCTTGGGTTCGGAAAGGTTTTTGAAAGGAATTGAGACACTTAGTCTCCAAGAAGAGAGCTTAAGTTGAATTTAATTGACCGGAAGGTGAAATATGAGTAAACGAATATGGAATGAATTTTTGATGATTCCAATAGCTTTGTATGGTCATTTTGGACTTAGGAGCATGCCTGGAAAATTATTTGGAAGTTTGAAGTTTAATTAGGCTTGAAATGGCGAAAACGAGAAGTCGCGGTTTGGAAGTTTGACCGAGGGGTTGAATTTTTGAAAATGAGATCAAAATCCGACTCAAGAAGTTGGAATAGCTCCATTATATTATTTATGACTTGTGTGCAAAATTTGGGGTCAATCAGACTTGATTTGATAGATTTCAACATTGTTTGTGGAATTTGAAAGTTTCTAAGTCCTTAGGCTTGAACCCGAGGTGGATTTGGTGTTTTGGTATTGTTTTGAGTAATTCGAAGGCTCGACTAAATTTTTGTATGAGAACTCTGTTGTGTAAGAAGAGATAGAAATACGTGGGCACAAGGTGTCGAGTGTGCTAAAAGTTTGGTGATTGAATTTATGATATGAGACATCGAGTTTGAGATGGCTGGGAATTGTGCATCAGAAACGATATGATTTATTCAGCTAACATTGCCTTCCTTGTTTGAGTACATTTTTACTTGTCTGTGTCCCAGCTAAGTTGGTGTTAAATTATTTGGTTATCTTCATTTTCACCCGTGTTTCTCTTTATTGTTTCTACGGATTGTAGTTTGTTCATTCCCTACTGTTGATATTACTATGTCATTTCTAAGTTGATAGTTTATTATCAAATCCTGTTCAATTTATTTGACCAGTAGGTGTCTGGACTGTTCCTCGTCACTATCCCACCGAGGTTGGTCTTGATACTTACTGGACACCGCCATGGTGTGCTCATACTACACTTCTGTACATTTTTGTGTACAGATCCAGTTATTTGATCGGTAGTAGCTTTGCGGGTCGTTGTGGTGGAGACTCAAGGTAAACCTGTTACAGCGTTCGTGGGCCTCAGAGTCACCTTCATTTGTATTTATTTCCATATGTTCCTTTTGTTTCGGAAAATTGATGTATCTATTTTATATAACTATTCTTTGAAAGGCTTATGACTAGTACCACCGGTTTTGAGAATTGTAAATTGTTAAGAGTTATTGAATTTAAAGTTGGCAAATATCAATGTTATTTCAGTTAATGTTAGGCTTACCTAGTTTAGAGACTAGGTGCCATCACGACTCCTTCGGAGGGATTTTTGGGTCGTGACAAGTTGGTATCAGAGCTCTAGGTTCATAGGTCTACAAGTCATAAGCGAGTTTAGTAGATTCTTGCGGATCGGTACGGAGCCGTCTGTACTTATCTTCGAGAGGCTACAAAACTATTAGGATAACCTTACTTCTTTCATTCCTTATCGTGCAGGGTTTATTCAACTTGAAGCATATAACTTATGTTGTTTTACACCTACTCGTGTATGAAATTGCGCACTCGGTAATAACTATGCGCCAACAGTCAGTGGTAGCACAAAGGGGTTATAAGGGAGCCAGGATTGCTCAATCATTGTTACCACGTGTTTCCAAGATTGAAGATGCGGAAGTACTGAGAGATCACCCAGTGAATCGTGTAGGGGTGCAATGGGCCATAGCGTCTGGTTGACTTATATGAGTTGTGAAGGTTAATATTGTGGATTATGGGATGTGTTGGTATATTTGGTTGAGGTCCCGGGGGTCTCGGATGAGTTTCGGAGTGAATTTTGAGCGAGTCCGGACATTTTGGAACTCTAAGATGGTTCTGGCACTTTTGGGAGTACGGATCGCACCAAAATTTTTCATACTATAGAAGGGAGTGCGGAACGCACACCATTTTGTGTGGACCTCAGTGGTGTGCGGCCGCACACCAAAAATGGTCCGCAGGATCACTGGTCCGGCTTCAAAAGCTCATATCTTTTGATCTACAAGGAATTTGGGGATGATTCAAAAACGAAAGTTGTAGAAATTGAATCTAGTTTTCAGAAACATATTATAATAGACATTTGGATATCTGTAGCGAAAGTTATGGCCAAAATACCAAAAGGCCGTCACTGCAGTCAAATCCACCACGGACAACATTCGATTTTGTGCGATCAACGGTGCTCCACCACAGTCAGTGGTCGATTTTGTGTGGTCAGCATTGGTGGAATCCGGCAGGTGAACTATAAATATGAGGTTTAGGGTTTTATTTCATATTTTGACCTAGAGAGCTAGGATTTTAGCGATTTTCAAAGGTTTTTCAAGAAATTCATCGGGGTAAGTGATTCTAACTTAGGTTTGGCTAGAATACATGAATCTATTATTGAATTCATCATTTCATTCGTGATTTGGGGTGAAAATTTGGAGAACAATTATAGAAACTTCTAAAATGAATTTTATCCGAAGAACAATCCGATGTCAGAATTTGATAAAATTTGTATGGTTGAACTCGTATTGGAATGGTACTCGGATTTCATGAAAATCAAGTTGGGTTCCGAGAGGCGGTCCCACGTTGATTTTTGGTTGACTTTTTTAATGTGAATTTTTAAGTCGATATTTTATTATCCGGAATTGTTTCTGATGTATTTTAATAAAGTTATACAATTAATTTGGATAGATTTGAGCCTCTCGGAGGTCAATTCAAGCAAAAAAGCTATTTTGGAATATCGGCCTAATTCAAAAAGGTAAGTATCTTGCCTAACCCTGTGTGGGGGACTTCCCCTTAGGATTTGAGTCTTCTATGCTAATTGTAGTCCATGCATGCGAGGTGACGAGTGTGTGCTCGGACTTATTTGTGGGAATTTGCCTTTAGGTTTCTTAGGCCCTTATGTTCATTATGTGGAAAGTATTCTATTATGATTAAGTTTTCCTAATTGCTTAATTTACCTCTATATGCTCCATACGATGTTGTTAGCTTCCCCCTAACTCTTACTTATTACTTGGCTTTATTTTCTTAATTGAAGCGATTGTTCTTCTTATCGTTTTGTTATCTCTAAATTGTGAATTCCTCCATGACCCCGTGTATATATGCTAGGTGTCCAAATTGTTATGGTTGTCGGTGTAGTTATCACGTGCCTTCTATGTCTTATTGTTTTGTTAAGGTTATTACGCTTCTTGGTTTTCCTGTGATTCTCTTGTTGTCGTGCAGTCATACTCTTGGTGGTGGGATTCCTTGTGATTGGGTTGTTGGATTATTTTTGAGTATTCTTCGTGTTGCTTCTGTGTGTTTACTTTGGGACTGCGGGTTAGATTCCCGATAGATCCCCCTGCATATTTACTTTGGGACTGCGGGTTAGATTCCCGATAGATTCCCCTGCACATTTACTTTGGGACTGCGGGTTAGATTTCCGATAGATCCCCCTGCATATTTACATTTGGGACTACGGATCGGGATTCTGGTAGATCCCCCTGCATATTTACTTTGGGACTGCAAGTTAGATTCCCGATTCGTATTTGCTCACTTATCTTTGCCCGAAAACCTTTCGTGTTTCCGAGCAAAGAGGGGCAGCTGTGAGCACGTGATTTTTGCCCTATATATGAATAATTCCCAAAAAATTCAAACAAAATAATTTTTCTTTATTTTTACAATTTTTATGAATTTTGGTGTCATTTTGTGTTAATTGTTTGCATTTTATTTGTGCATTTTTTATTCATATAAAACACAAAAAATATGCATTTGCATTTAGGATATAATTTTATATTTTTAGGACCGATTAGAGGTTAGTTTGTTTTAGAACCAAACATGAAAAAATTACAAAATAGCTCACTTTCGCATTTTAATTGTTTTAATCGTAAATTTGGCGTAAAATAGGTTTTTAATAAATTTAGAATTTAATTAGTCTAGTTTCGAAATATATTAGGACTTTATTTTAATTGTTACAATTTTATAAAATCAGAAAAAAATACAAAATTACAAAGTGGAAAACAAAATACAAGAATAGATAAAAGAAAAGAAGAAGGCAAGCAAGAACAAAATTGGGCTCATCTCAATTTAACCCAAATCCTACACCTAAATAGTGCCCAATTTCGGACCAGCCCAAATGCCCAAAACCCCTCTTCTTCTTTAAACCGAGCCCAACCCCCTTCTTCTCAATAACCCGCCCAGACGCCTGACCCGACCCGTCCATATACACTCAGAAGCCAATCAGTCGACCAACCCCCCCAGACCCCTAATCCCAGCCGCGACTGTGCTTCTTCTCCCCAACAACATCCGAATTCAACCCTAATCCTGTCCAAGTCCATGGCGAGTGAGCCTCAAATCCACAACCCACACGTTCCCCTATCCCTCCTCTCACCGTTCTAACGGATTTTCCCACGCGAGATTCCCCTCCCCTCTCACTTGTACGATTTTGATCCATCTCACGTGATTGGAAGGTCCCAAAGATGATTCGTTGGATGAATGTGAGGCATTAGATTGATTTCGTTCAATCCGAGCCCCACAGTCATTCGGGGTTCGTTTCATAAAAGGATTCAATCCGATTCTTTGAAAAAAGGGAGATTTTTTGGGGGAGGGATAGATTTTCAAAGAGTAAATGGTGACTTCTTCTTCTTTGTTTTTCTGAAATTCCTAAAAAAATACAAAAATCAAAGAGTTTCAGTTTGAGTTTGTTTTTTTCCGATCCTGGAATTTCATTCTTCGATTGTTTGGTTCTGATGTGTAATGCGATTGAGAGGAGGCTGTTTTGAGTTCATTGTCATTGTTGTTCGTCGTAGATTCCAGTCGAGGTATCCTGGTCTTCATTGATTCATTTGGTTTTGGTTCGAGTGATTCGCTGTAATCGCCAAACTTTGTTAATTGGAGAGCTGATTTCAGGTACTAGTTTCATTTTCGAAATTAAGTGATGTCGAATAACCCTGCACAATGAGTTGAATGAAGTCTGCATATGTCCCTGAATACTTCCTGGTTACTATGATGAAATCTTAGCTCTCTTATCTTCTTCCCTGTGCTTTCCATTTGTTATGATCGACTGGACTTCATATCTATTTTTGTTTCTTTCAACATCAGTTGGAATGCTTAAGAAGTTATCTGAAGTATTTGATTTAGCCATTTCTTAAACATGCTGTTTGGAATAGTAGGGCCAAAAATAAGCATGAAAATCGATCGTGTGTTTTAGAAATACGTGTTGAATATCGTTTGTTTCCTTTCGTTGCAAAACATCTGCTTTCATGAGATTGTTTGGAAGAACATGAGTTGTTGTTTGGTTGCTTGCTGATTAGCATTCTCTTAGTTTACTAGTAGTAGCATAATGTTGGAATCTAGATTAGACAACATCTTCGTTTCTTTCCAGCAGTAGCATCAATAGTGAAACTCGTGTGACTTATGTCCTAAATCCTATGTTGATTTAGTTGTAACTGCTGCCCTGTTTCAGTCCGTGTAATTGCCTCGGTTTGATTAATCAGAAAACTCTAACTTCAGGCAGGTCTCACCCTTCTTTTAATATCACTGATTCTCCATGTGTGGTGAGAGCTGTTCGAATTTGGTAGTTCTCTTGTTGAAGTTTAGTATTTCTCTTGCTCTTTGATTGAAATAAATCATTGTTGGAACTGAGATTTCCTTGGCACCTAATTCTATTAAATCAGTCAGCGCTCTGCTTGATATCACATGGTTTGGTTCTATCATGTTCGAGTTTGAAATAGTTTTTCCTGTGTTGCTTCTCTGATATGCTTGGAATAGTTTCCTGGTGAGGCAGTGGCGAATTTGAAGGTTTTAAGTGTCCTCCCTGTTTTGTTATTGCTGTAATAATCTTGCTCTTTTGAGCTGCTGAAGAAGGCAATTTCAGCAGTAGATTGAGCTGATGACGCACAGTATTTTGGTTATTTGTTTGAACTGTGAGTCTGCTGAAAGTCTGTTTTGTTTTGCATTAATTGAGCAGCAAGTTTGTGCAGTTTGAGCGCAAATTCTGCATTGTTAGCCCTGTTAAGGAATTTGGCTTGGCTTTTGGTTTATCTGCTACTTGTAGTTGTAAATATCCTACATGTTGGTTTCCATGTAATTACTGAAAGTATCACGAGCAGATGTCCACATTAGATTTGGTCTTTAATCGTTCAATTGAAAGAATGCCCACCGATCATGTAACTTCTACTTATTTGTTGATGTGGTTTGATACTCGAATCCTAATGGTGTACGAGTATCATTTTGTTGGTTTAGATCATTTTGTGGTTTCTGAAATTTGAACTAAAAGCTTATCATCATAGACATTCCTTTTGGGCAAGGCGTTCCTTTCCCATACTGAAAATATCATGTGATTAGTAAACGTGGTGACGAAACATTCATTAATCGGATATAAGTATATGAGTTGCTCGGATATAAGTATGAATCCAGGTACATGTTTGCGTGACATAGTTGCGACTCCCTAGAATTCGAGGTGTGCCATTAGCGAAATTCCATGGCCCTCGCAAAGTTTCAAATTCGTAATGGCTTGAGGCGCATTAGTTTAATAATATTACATTCTTAAACTCGGGTGCGCATTGATGCGACCCAAATACAAATCTCGACGAAGTCAAAACGTGTTGACGATCACGGGCGCATTGATTGCGACAGGGTTCGAAACGCATTTTCACGACATCGTAATTCTTATAAAATAAATAATGATAGAAAAGAGGTTCACAAATTGAGATGAGCTCCACCGAACGAAAATAAATAAATGTGGCCCCCCCATAAATGGTTATTAAAAATGATTAGAATTTGGGAGGGCCGTTTAGCGAACTTCACGGCTTTTCCCCAAAATAATATTACGTTAGAATCTTTAGGCGCGATTTTAATTAAATGACCTTCTTAAACTCGGGTGCGCATTGATGCGACTCAAATCCAAATCTCGACGAAGTCGAAATGTGTTGATAACCACGGTTGCATTGATTGCGACGTGGTTCGAAACGCGTTTTCACGACGTCACAATTCTTTTAAAATAAATAATGATAAAAAGCGGTTTCACAAGTAAAAGGCACATAAGCTAGCATGTGTTAAGATCAGATACAATTAAATACAACAGTTAAGTGACCGTGCTAGAACCACGGAACTTGGGAATGCCTAACACCTTCTCTCGGGTTAACAGAATTCCTTACTCAGATTTCTGGTTCGCGGACTGTAACAGAGTCATATTTTTCCTCGGTTCGGGATTCGACCGGTGACTTGGGACACCATTAATCTCCCAAGTGGCGACTCTTAATAATTAATAATTAAATCCCGTTCCGATTGTCCTTTAAATGGAAAAACTCCTTTACGCCCTTACGGGTGTAGTGAAAAGGAGGTGTGACAATCATTAGGCTCTCGACCTCATATACAAAAGCCACCTCATGGCATACAAATCTCAGGCCCTCAGCCTCATAATAATAATCAGGTGTTCCTTACAACATAGGCCCTCGGCCTTACTCAGTCAGAATCTCAAAAAGCCACTTGGGCAACAATAAAATATGATGCTCATCCCAAAATATCATTTGAAATATCATTTTAAGTGTTAAAGTAGAGTAAACATTGCTGACTTTGAAAACAGTAGAATATAGCATGACTGAGTTCAAGTATAAAGTCAAAACAGTGAGGAAATATCAATAAAAATCCCCTAAGGGTTCAAATAGTTGGCACGAGGCCCAAATATGGCGTTTAGCCCAAAACATGATGATAGCAAATAGTTTTCAGTCAAATACGTGGTAAAACAGTCATTCGGGATAGACTAAGTCACAATCCCCAATAGTGCACGACCCCACGCTCGTCATCTAGCATGTGCGTCACCTCAATATAGCACAACGATGTGCAAATCCGGGGTTTCATACCCTCAGGACATCATTTACAATCATTACTCACCTGAATCCGGTCCAAACTCTAGCCGTCGACGCCTTTTCCCCTCGAATCGGCCTCCACTCGCGTCGAATCTATCCAAAATCAGAATCACGACGTCAAAATATGGTAAGGGAACGAAGCCCAAGCTAAAATAATCAATTTACAACTTAAATATCGAAATTACCAAAACCCGACCCCCGAGCCCACGTCTCAAAATTTGATACAATTCACATCAATAGATTCCTCATCTCCCCACGAGTACATACATATCAAAAGTACGAAAATACGACTACAAATGGTCCCTCAAATCCTCAAGTCTAGGTCTCCAATACCAAGCCTTAGTTTCCCCAATTTTAACCCTTAAATTCCATTAATTATAGCTATAATCCATAAAATAATACCATAGGAACGAGTTTTAGGTCCAAAATCCTTACCTCAATGAAGTCCCCTTGAAATCCTTCTTCAAAATCGTCCAAAAACCTCCAAAGCCGACTTAGAAATGGTGGAATAACTCAAAAATCGCGAAGAAAACAATTTATATGTTCTGGACAAGGGATTTTGCATCTACGGACCAATTCACGTTTATATGTCAAAGATTGGACCAATCTCAAAACACCTCAAACAACATCGAATCAACCAAAACACATCGGATTCAAGACTAAGTTTCCAAAATCTTCCAAATTCAGCTTTTGATCAAAAACCCAACCAAACCACGTCCGAATTACCTAAAATTTTGCACACACATCCCAAATGACACAACAGAACTACAACTCTCGGAATACCATTCCGACCCCTATATCAAAATCTCACCTATCAACCAGAAAATGCCAAAAATTCAATTTTGCCAATTCAAGCCTAAATATACACCGGACCTCCAAAACACATTCCGATCATGCTCCTAAGTCCCAAATCAACTCCCGAAGCTATCCGAACCATCAAAACTCACATCCAAGCCCTCTAACACATAAGTCAACATCCGATTGACTTTTTCAACTTAAGCTTCCTCAAAAGAGACTATGTGTCTCAAACCTTACCAAATCCTTTCCGAACCTGAGCCAACCAACCCGATCACATATAGAACCAATAGACAAAGCAATAAGAAGTAGAAATGGGGGAAACAGAGCGGTAACTCATGAGACGACTGGCCGGGTCGTCGCACCGTCTGTGGGGATTTCCCAGTTAAAAGGTTTAGTTTCTTCTAGATCTAAAAATGGAATAACAAAACCTTTCCCTTCCTTGTTTGTACAAACTAACCATGGCAGGAAAAAGAGAGGAAAGACTGAAAGCAGTGATGGGTGTCACTACTAACCTCCTAGGCACCATCAACGAGTTGAGCAGGGAGGACGTGGAAGATGTGACGCCAAGCACCTCACCAAGGCAAAGTAATGCACCCCCTCCTCAAGGTAGTGTAACCGTTTCGCATTAGAAGGGAGCCTCCACATCCATTATAGAAGAAGCCCAGCCCGTAGTGAAAAAGTTACTAGAGGTATGGCTGACAAGTACCCCGAGCAGCATACTCGATAGACTCGCTCAAGGGGCGAGTAGGAACACCGCAAGAGTGAACACCCCAATAGTTGTCAACGAACAACAGTCCCCTCCCCCAATCGGTAACACTCACACCACTGTCGACTCAGGTAACGACGCTCTCGTAGCTGTTATGAAGAAAATGGAAAACGAGAATAAAGCACTCCGCGACCAAATGAGGGAGCACCAAAAATGGGTCGACAAGATACCGGTCGCCCCAAAACTCCTGCCAAAAATAGACGTCGGTCGGTTTGTGGAACAACCATACATCGAGGAGGCAGACCCACATTACATACCCAAAAATTTCAAAATTCCACCATATCTGAAAATATATGATAGCACAACGGACCCTGAAGACTATATCATTCATTACGTCACGGCGGTGAAAGGCAACGACCTCTAAAAAGAACAGGTACCGTTGGTACAACTGAAGAAGTTCGGTGAAACCATAACAGGGGGAGCCTTGACATGGTACTCACAATTGCCAACACGTTCCATACGGATGTTTGAAGAAATGGCCGATAAGTTCATCACCGCCCATGCCGGGGCCAAGAAGGAAGAAGCTAGAGTAAATGACATATTCGCTATTAAGCAATCACCTGGCTAAGGACTCAAGGACTTCCTCACTCGGTTTAATAGGGTGAGAATGTGCCTGCTAAATTTATCAGAAGGGATGGCGGTAACGGCCTTTCAAAATGGGCTAGGTCAAGAGCTACCAGAAAATTATTAAGCAGACTCATAAAATACCCTCCCACCACTTGGGAAGAAACTCACAATGCTTACTGCGCCGAGGTGAGGGCAGATGAAGAGGACCTCAATGGTCCAACCGAACAGCTAACGACAATCCAAATTGAATCATGAAAGGATCGATGGAATGATAGCTGAAGAGATCATGCAGGCACACGCCTCAATCGGGAAAGGCACCAACCATACAACAGAGTGACCATACCACTATCTCCCCGCCAAGCCGAAGGGGCGTCCCGGCCACAAATGGGAACTCACCGAAATGAGAGAGGTATGCCTACAATTTTATTTGCTCACAATTTCTATGTATCTCCTTCAGAAATAGTCTACGCCCTAGAGAAGCTCGGTCTCAAGATGAAATGATCGCAAAAGATGAAGTCGGACCCAAACACCAGAAAGTTGAATGCCCTCTGCGAGTTCCATTAGGAACGAGGCCACAAAACCGAGCCCTCTGGCAAGAAGTAGTGAACATGCTCCACCAAAGACATCTAAAAGAGTTGATGAGCGACGGAGGGAGAGCCAATTTCGCCCGCGGATGAGAATCGCGTCAAGGCCCCCCAAAACTACCCTCCCCCGCTCGCACCATCCAAATGATCATTGGCGGAGGCGTTGAAGGAACAATCAACCATGTGAAATTCACCACCACACACAAATTGAAGCGGTCGATCACCCATGAATGGTATGATGACCTCGAAGACAATATCATCTTCAATAAGTCAAATACCCACGATTTGACCTTTCCTCATTTCGACGCTTTTGTCATTACTTTACGAATTTCATATACTAAGGTTAAAAGAATCATGGTAGACGACGAAAGAGGCACGTACATTATCCATCCCAGAGTTCTCACGCAAATGAGACTCGATGATAAGATAGTACCATGTTGCATAACACTAAAAGGTTTTAACAATGCAGTTGAACGAACCTCTCGAGAGATAACATTGCCCGTACTAGCCGGGGGCGTCACCCTTGAAACAACATTCCATATCATAAATCAAGACACCGCCTACAAAGCCATTATAGGGCGACACTGGATACATGCCATGAGGGCCATCCTGTCCAATTTATAAATGGTCATCAAGTTCCCTACCATATGGGGAATATTCAATATCCGCAGTGAATAGCACATAGCTCAAGAATGCTACCGCATCGCCGAATATTGCACATGCACCCAACAGTTAAGTGAGGAAGGCTCAGGATCATAGCAATTATCGAAGTCGGGGCCCAAGTCTGACAAACAAATAGACGTTGTTAGAGACCCCGATGTCATGGAAGCCGTAGAGTCAACAGTGTAAAACCTCGATCCCATTCAGCTGGATGAAAGCGACCACAACAAAAAAGGCTACATCGGCCACAAACTCACAGAGCCAGGTAAATTCCATAAATTTTTAACTGATAATGCTGACTTGTTTGCTTTCTCCCATGCAGATATGCCAGGTATCCCGAAAGACATAGCAAAACAAAAGCTAAATGTCGATCCACTCTACCCGCCAATACGACAAATCAGAAGAAAGTTTAATGCTGTAATCAATGAGGCCGTCCACGAAGAAGTAGAAAAAGTGCTCACCAACGGTTCCATTCGGGAGTTAAAGTAGCTCAAATAGGTCGCCAATGTGGTCATGGTGAAAAAGAAAAAAATAAGAAGTGGCGCATGTGCCTAGACTTCACGGACCTAAACAAAGCATGTCCAAAAGACACTTTTCCGTTGCCTCACATCGATCAGCTCATCGACGCAATAGCGGGGCACGAGTTATTAAGCTTTTTGGACGCCTACTAAGGCTACAACCAGATCCTCATGGAGGAATAGGACCAGGAGAAGACCACCTTCGTCACCCACCAAGGGACGTACCGCTACAGAGGCATGCCATTTGGGTTAAAAAATGCAAGGGCAACCTATCAGAGGCTGGTCACCAAGATGTTCAAAGGGAAGCTCGGTAAAATGATAGAGTCTATAGAGACGACATGTTGGTCAAATCAAAAATAAAATAGGACCATAATGACCATATGAGAGAAGCCTTCGACATACTTAGACGATACAGCATGAAGCTAAACCACAAAAAGTGTGCTTTCGGCATGACCTCGGGAATGTCCCTAGGTTTTTTGGTATCATAGAGAGGCATCGACCAAATCAAGGCTATATAGGGAATACCTGAGATTCTGACCAGCAAGAAACAGGTGCAAAAACTGAATGGTCGTATAGCCGCCCTATCAAGGTTCATCTCACGATCATCAGACAGATGCCATAAATTCTTCAGCGTACTCAAAAAGGACAACGTACTCCAGTGGAATTCCGAATGCATCAGTTCCCTAAGAAAATTAAAGGCATACTTGTCCTCGCCCCCATTACTCGCTAAGGCAGAACCCGACGAATATCCCTTAATTTACTTAGCCTTATCCAACGTAGTAGTAAGCACATTCTTGGTATGCGAAAACAAATGTACGTAATATCCAATTTATTACATTAGCAAAACCCTGGTCGATGCCTAGACAAGGTAACCCCACCTCGAAAAACTAGCTCTGGCATTAGTCGTAGCTTCACAAAAGCCGAGACCTTATATTCAATGCCACCCCATCTCGGTAGTCACGACTTTCCACTTAAGAAGCATCCTACATAAACTCAAGCTGCCAGATAGAATAGTCAAGTGGGCCATATAATTAAGAGAGCACGATATCAACCGCAAATTGCTATAAAGTCGCAGGTACTCGCCGACTTCATCGCCAAAATACTGCCTGAGGTCGAGCAGGAAGATGCCCGTACTTCTACCAAGTTACCGGACCTATGGGTCTTGTATGCCCTATGGAGCCTCCAACGCATCAGGGTCTGGCCTAGGACTCGTGCTTGAGGTGCCAACAGGCGAAGTCATTCGCTAGTCCATACGGTGTCCCGACATGACTAACAACGAGGCTGAGTATGAGGCCGTAATTGCAGGACTGGAACTAGCTCTCAAGTATGGTGCACGGCGAGTCATCCTCCGAAGTGACTTGCAATTCCTCATCAACCAAGTCACAGGGACTTTCCAAATCAAAGAACAAAGGCTACAAAAATATCAGGTAGAAATTCATAAGCTACTGCCCGAGTTCGACGAGTGCCAACTCGACCGAATACCCCGAGCACAAAACAACAAAGCAGATGGCCTCACCAAATTAGCAGCAGCCACCAAGAACATAGACGCAAATGAAAACGTGGTTACCCTTCTCCGTTCGTTAATAGACCAAATCGAGGTACGCACTATAAACTTGACCTGGGACTGGTGCAATCGTATTATGTCATATTTGCAGGACGGATTGCTCCCACCCGACAAAAAAGAAGCCAAGAAACTTCCAATGCAAGTGGCCAGATACAACGTCATCAACCATGACCTATACAAAAGAACATTTGGCGGTCCCTTGTCGAAATGATTAGGACCGAATCAAACTAGGCGCATCCTCGAAGAAGTGCATGAAGGCCACTATGGAGCCCATACGGGTAATCGAGCCCTAGTTAGATGCCTCATACGAGTAGGCTACTACTGGACCACTATGAAAAAAGAAGCCACCGACTTCGTTAGAAAGTGCGAGCAATGCCAAATATACATTCCAATGATCCACCAGGCGGGCGAACACCTCCACTCAGTGACATCGCCTTGGCCGTTCATCAAATGGGGCATGGACATAGTCGGACCCCTCCCAGTAGGGCGAGGTAATATACGATTTCTTTTGGTTTTAACTGACTATTTTTCCAAGTGGGTAGAAGCAGGTGCATTCGCCAAAATATGCGAACAGGAAGTTATCACATTCATATGGAGGAACATCTTATGCCGCTTTGGCATCCCCAAAGAAATCAGTTGTGACAGACCCCAATTCACCGGGAAAAAAACTGGCAAATTCTTCGAGAAATGGCATATCAAGCGAATACTCTCCCACCACATCACCCCGTAGGCAATGGTTAGGTGGAGTCCTCCAACAAAACAATACTGAACATCATGAAGAAAAAGCTTTAGGATGCCAAGGGACTATGGCCGTAATTGCTACCGGAAGTGCTATGGGCATACCACACCAGGCCAAAAACCAGTATAGGAGAAATGCCATATTCACTAGTCTATGGGACAGATGTAGTGATACCAGTCAAAGTCGGAGAACCAAGTCTAAGATACTCCAATGAGAGCGAATCATGTAACGATGAGAGCAGAAAGCAAGACCTCGATGAAACAGATGAGCGAAGAGACATGGCCTATGTAAGAATGATAGCTCAAAAACAACAAGCAGAATAGTACTACAACAAAAAAGCCAAAGTCAGACCACTCAAGGTAGGAGACTATGTACTCAAAGCCAAAACGCAAGCGAGCAAAGACCCACGGGAAGGCAAACTGGGAACCAATTGGGATGGGCCATACAAAATCACAGCAAAAGCAAACAAAGGATCATTCTAGCTAGAAACAATGGAGGGAAAATTACTACCAAACAATTAGAATGTCGCCCATCTCAAATACTTCAACTTCTGAAGAGGAACGTCCTCCAAGTCGTACTCTTTTTCCCTCACCCGAGTTTTGTCCCAGTTGGGTTTCCTCGGGAAGGTTTTTAGTGAGGTGAGAAAGGGGGTGCCTCAGAGTTTAAGTATTAAGTTCATCGCCCCCCTATTGACTACTTCTCTAGGCCGAGCGATGGAGGTTCTAGATAGACAGGGACTCCTCAAATGTATGTACGGACCAAAAAGAAATGTAATATTCTCCAATGAATAAACAAATCAATGACATTCTTACACACATCCACCAAATTTGCACATCACACCAACGTAACGGGAGCTTACATTCGACCTCGCTCGAATTAGCTCACATTCGACCTCGCTCAAATTAGCTCACATTCGACCTCGCTCGAATTAGCTCACATTCGACCTTGCTCGAAATAACTTACATTCGACCTCGCTCGAATTAACTCACATTCGGCCTTGCTCGAATTAACTTACATTCGACCTCGTCCGAATCAATATACATTCGACCTCGCTCGAATTAACTTACCTTCGACCTCATTCGAGTCGACAACCTCGTCCTAAGTGAACCGAAAGTCAGAGACTTTCTCTCAAAAGAACTCACAACGAAAAAAAGAGAGAGAAGAGAAAAAGAGAAAGAAGAGCCAGAAATACACAGCAAAATACAACTGTTTCATTTCAATCACTCCATTCCAATACATTTTTTACAAAGGGCTAGAAAGACGCCCCCACAAAAACAACAAAACAAAAAAAACAAGCAAAAACCAAGTACAAAAACTTCATGCTGCATCATCCCCCCATCACCAACATACTCATCGTCGTACCAAGGTCAAAGGCAAGCCTATCTAAGGCGTGTTCATCATCTTCTCCTCGGGCGTACTGGGATCATAACCACAGGCGTCACGAGCTGCATGCACCTTAACACGAACATCCTCAAATTCGGCCTCGAAAATCTTCCCAGCTGCCTTCAGAGAGCTATATATGTCAAGTTGAGCCTCAACATGAACCCACATTTCATACAACTCCCGTGACACATCACGAGCAACAAAAGTATGAGAAGTGGACGGCCGAGCCTGCACCTTCGCCTTCTCGGCCCTTAGGGTGACAACCTGCTCATTCAGCTAAGACAACTTTGCCTCCAAATCCCCAATCCTCTCCTCGCATCTCACTTCCCTAAGCACCACAGTTTCTGCCTTAGTAGCTCGCTCAAACCTGCAAACATGAAGGGGTATCCCTTAGGGCTGCCACCTCTGCCACATCAATCGTTCTTGCTTTCTCGGCTCTACCCAACTCTTCAACCCTGGTGCTCAACTCATCCTGCAAATTGACGACCCTTGTTTTGCTCTGCTCGAGCTCGACCTTTAAAGATGCCACCCGTGCCTGAAGGTCAGCATTTTCTGTCGTCATTACCTTGCTCACCTCAATCTTATCCTCCTCAGACTTCAACTCCTCCTCAAACACACAATATCTTCCAATGACCCTCATAAGCTCTTCGTCTTTCTTCCTCAACTCCTCATCTTTCTGCTTGAGCCCATCACAGAGCACCAAGATTTGGCTGTCCTGGTCAAGAAAGTCAACAAGCGTTCAATGCTTAGAATGATACTCTTTGTACTTGGACACTATCTTCTTGAAAATGGCCGTCCTTCGCTCTTCCTGCCGGTCATGCTCAATCTCCATGATGAGAGTCTGACATGAAAAAAAGATGGGTCAGCCGAAACAAGTTACACGTACGAAATAAGTTAACCTAAGATGGGAAAAACAAACTCAGTCGTAGGCCATGCCAGATATACCCAACGACATATCCGTATCCCTCAGCGTATGTAGCGTCCTATTATCAGAATCGGCATACAGAGGAGCGAGTTGACCAAGAGATCGTAATCTACAGGAATGACTATGTGTCGATCAGGCCCCTCCGTCCTTATCTCTACTCGGGTGTACATCTCCTCAAAAGACCGCACCTCCTCAAGGTCGATATTGGAGCCCGACCCATCATATTCCACGAGAACGGTTCTTCCCTTCCATCTGCGGATGATGAGCCGACATCGGCTATTCCTGCAGGGTCTCCTCTGATATAGGTCCCCTCGAACCCTGACGACCTTCATTCTGTGATGATAGTCGGCGTAGGAGCAGCCTCAATGCCTAGTAAAGGCATCGCCTACGTGACCAAATCAATGGGCCTTTCTGACTCGGTATCAACAACATCAATCCTTCCAATATCCACCCTCCGCCTTTTCCTCGGTACCGTCTCCCCTTTGTCATGGGATGACTCATCAATTAAATACAGGATGTGGTGACCTAAGGTCTCAGCCGACGTGACAGCTACCTGTGGGGCGGAATCACCCAATGGTTTGATTCTCTCATGCTGACTCAGCTAGTACAAATTGCATTCCAGCCGATGCGATCGCCTGACGAAATGTAGGTGTCACGCCCCAAAACTGAGGGGCGCGACCGGCGCTCGACCGGGCAGCCCCAGCCAAGCGGACCTGGGTGCCTTTCCTATTCCACGTGTTACCCCGCGTTTCCATTTCCCATTAACCAAGTGAAATAGCCATTTATAAATTTAAACACATTCTTACGAGATTTACATAGCATACATAGTTACTTAGCGTGGTTTACAAGTTATACTGCCCAAAATCCATAAGTACATAACCCACATTTCCTGTCTACGAAGCCTCTAGGAATACAAAAGAGTGATACAATACTTGCTAGTAACAAGGCTCCGGCTATACCTTACACCAAAAACCAAAACAAGACTCCAAAATAAAAAGCGGCATGAGCCACGCAAGGCCCCGGGAGGAAAATGGCTCACCAATGCTTCTGGCAGAAAGTGAAGGGGAGCTACGGTCGGTGGACTGGAGTACCTGCTATGGATCCACCTACAATCATAACACGAATGTAGTGCCCCCGGCAAAAGGGACGTCAGCACATTTGAATTGTACTGGTATGTATGAACAAACTTGCCCTAAGTAAACTCAAACCATACACAAGTAACAAGTAGTCATGGAACCAACAATCAAATACACATGAAAGAAAACCATCAAGCCAAACAAGTTACAATCTCTCCATTTCCCCTTCAACATTTTCACATCAATGATTTCACAACTTTCTCATATTTTCATTTCAATAGTGATTTCGATCACTTTTCCACCCTTATTACCTCGGCCACCCTTATTACCTCGGCCACCCTTATCACCACAAGCCACACCTTATTACTTTGTGTTTCGGCGTGCAACCCGATCCCACCGAACAATCACAATTCACAAACAACACAACAACAACAACAACAATTTACAAAGAACAACAACAACAATTCTCAAAGAATTTCTATAGCCATCAATACTATTTCCATCATATTCAACAACTCATATGCATTTTATGTCACCGCGATAATTGCCAATACAAGCCATATATGTTATTACCACAGTTGTTCCAACTGCATCATTTACGATTTCCTTCCATCATTTGTTTCTCAACTCTTACCACATAACACATTCACAATCACACATTTGGTTTATTGCCAATTACGTACACCATTATATCGGGAGACTTAACCACGAACAATCAAATCATACCAATCACAAGAATTCCACAAATAATCCACGTAGATATCACATACCAAATATTCGTACACCAAACAAAGTGACTTTACAAAGGTCAAAGTTAGCCATACATACCTTTCTTGATCTTTCCTTTAATTACTACGATATTCCGGAAATTCTAGCAACTTCAATCTATTTTGAGACATAACAAAATTTGAACACAAATTAGGAAGATATTCATAATTCTAGCTCTTTTGAGAATTTCATCAATTACTAGTTGTGCATCTTGATTTCAAATCTCTTTTAAAAGATTCCCTTCATTTCCCAACCCAATCTTTACTTGTTTATATTCAACAATCTTCCCACAAACCTAATTTGTACATGCATGAATAATGAGTACTCTCACATCCAAGAATAATCTTACTAATTACCCATTTCTAGTTAGATTTCAAAGTTGAAGAATTGGGGAAAAGAAATTCTTACCTCTTTGAAGACTTAGCAACCCTTTTGATGCGATTTTAAGGTGTGATTCAAGGAAGAGTAGTGAAATCTTTAGTTTTCCCCTTTCCTCTCTATAGAATCTCTCTCCCTTCACTCTAGAATACCAGAAATTTCCCAAAAAATAAACCTCAATCGAGTTAATGAAATGGGGTTCGGGTCTTAAAAACCCATTTTTTTGTACTGCCGCACCGCGTGGGGCGCTGCGGGGAACGGGGCGTCTGTGCAAAATGTGTCTGAAAATGAATTTTCGGACCATACTGGAATTACTACTGGCGCGGTGCGTTGGGCGCCGCATGGGGCGCCGCGGTAGTTCAAATTTCTGCGCTGCTTTGGTAATTTGGTCATAACTTTGTGTAGAAATGTCCGAATGACAAACGGTTTGAAGCGTTGGAAACTAGACTCAAAGACCTTTTATTTGATAGGCTTTGCATCACACAAATCCTTATATAACTGGATATATAATTGTCCAAAATGAGGTCTTGTGTGCACTCATTTGCAACTTTCGTCTATTATGAAATTTTATAACTTGGCTTAGACTTAGGCCTCTCCTTAGACCCCAATTCACTTATAATATGACTTATAGACTTATTAATATATCCAATTTATATCCATAATATCCTTAATCCTCATTTGTACGCAAAATAAAATATTTAGCCTACCTTGGCACCACGAAGTCTTAAATTACTAAGCAAAATTTTTTGGGGCTTTACAGCGGGCACCGGAGCCTTCATCTGCTTGGAAGCCTGCCGACCTAACACAAAACAAAAATTGTGTTTAACAAAAATGCCAACAAGACAACAATAATCTAAAATAAAACAAAAGGGTTGTGGAAAAGGAAATCACTCACTAGTCGAAGATTTGGGGCTGGACCACCTATTAAATGACAACCAATTGTGGATCCCCACAGTATGAGGTAAGATGTGAGCCACCCAGTCTTCAATATCAGGAACCGGGGGAGGTAGACGTTTAACAGCTAAAAGTAGAAAGGCACGAGCAAGTCATAAACAAAAGAGGAGATATAAGCAAATCACATGACGAACATTAAGAGGCCCTAACGATTAAAGTTCCACTGCTCAGGGAACCCGACTGAGTCTGCTACTTGATGCTCGACCTTGACAAAGAAGTAGTAGCACCAGAATCGGTGATTCGTCTTATCATTCATCCCCATCACCAATCCTTTGGTCCCGCGATAGCTGAGATGCCTCTATAAAAACTAGGCGTGAAGAGGTGCAGTAGATGACAAATGGAGACGTCGCAATCGGCCAATTCTACGAACTTCACCAACATCAAAAAAGCTTTATACAAGTATGGGGAAAGCTGTTCCGGGCAGACGCCATAAAATTGACGAAATTTCTTAGAAAGTGGGGGAAGAGGAAGAGGGTATCCCACCAAGAATGGGTATTGGTAAATAGCACAATACCCAAGTCGGTGGGCTTGTATTGAATCGCTCCCATCGTGGGCAGGAAAGCAAAATTTAGACCCGAAGGTCAAATATTTCCTTCGACCCCTTGACTGATAGCACCTGCACATGAGCTGGGGTAGGTTTTCTCTGAAAGTCATTTCTAACCGATGTGTTCTGAGGAATTATCTCCTCCACGGTAGGAAAACTTTCATCTTCCGCAACCGTGGGTTCGACGCTATCGAAAGGCATAGGTACCGATAAAGGGGTAGCATCGAAAGCTACATTAGAACTATGATGGGGGTATGTCATTTCTGTAATAAATGCGTGTACAGTAGAATCGGCGGAAGGGAATCAATGGGAAATGTATGGTTAACGGGAAAGCTGGAGCTGAGAAGCAGAAGGAAATCAGAAGCAAGGGTCAGAGAAGAAACATAAGAACAAGCAAAGTACCAAATAAGTATGAAATTCAAAGGCCTCATCTTTGAACCTACCTTCCCCTATTTATAAGGAATTATGGCACCGATATTGACACAAGAAACTATCACTGACACTAAGACCGAAGCAACAGAGGCACTGGAAATGATGCATTGCATCGGGAAGATGGGTAATGATGACGCGTGTGGTCATGACGTCATCCTATGTTAGCCACCCCAACCACAACCTTTGAGCCGACCCATCACCAACGCGACCTCGACCAATTCATCCTGTCCGCCATGGAGGAACATTTTTGCGATTAGATACAGATGAAATCCGCTCATCAAGGACTCCCAAGAGGACGACCTCAATAAGCAGATGGACTAACCGTTGTTGATATCCAATTGTTCCTCGTATATTTTAAATATGCATACATATTTTTAAATAGTGCACATGCATTTACAAACATGCACAAGTATTTCTACAGTTTTTCTATAATTTTGTAAAGCTTTATATCAAGTTATTTCTGCATTTTTTATTATACAAATAGCCAATAATTATCCCTCATATCATTTTATTGATGATTTAATCATCTAAATTTATCATTTAAGCTCATATAGTGCTTAAATATTTTTATTGCATTTTTTATAATTAAATTTGTATTTTAAGGCTAGAATTGCACATTTTGCAATAATAGCACATATATATGCATAATTATATTATCTATATAGAAAATGACTTTTTATATTTTTATAATGTTAAGTAATTATTTTAAATCATTTTTGATGCACAAATAATATTTTTTTAATTTTATTAGTTATTTATATAAATTATTTTTACTGATTTAATTGGGTATTCAAAATCTAGCCCTTCTTAATTAATTTTCGGACCTTGACCAATTATATATCAGCCCAAATACCCACTAACCCAGACCCATACCATTTAAAACCCTACCTGGAACCCTTGAATTAGGACCGTTGATTTTTGAAATCAACGGTCCACAATCGCCCAACTCTTTTTAATATACCAAACGCCCATAACCCTAATTCATTTCCCCCAACCAGCCGCCTCTGGATCCCTTCTCTCATTTCTTTTCTCTCTCACCCCCTCTAACCCTAAGCGCCGTCACACTAAATCCCCTCCAAATCCCCTTTATTCATGGGGGTTTCCTTCGATTTCATGCCCTATCCGGTCTCATCTCTCTACTGGTTGTATGATATTCATGTTACTTGAGGATAATCTCAAGAGATTCGAACCAGATTTGGCTCAAAGTATCTCATTTATCGATAATCCATCTATGTTCACTCTGATATCTGTGAGTACTGATATTTTCGTGTTTTTATGGTTTCAAATCTCTAGTTTAAACCAGATTTGATTCACCTCTATTTATTTCCATGAACCAGCTATTTCTGGTTGAATCCGTTTAGATCGCTTTGGATCTGAAGCGGTTTTGAGTTTGTTTGGTATTTTTCCCTTAAGATTTTCTGTATTTACTATTATCGTTAACCGATTTATTTTACCATAAAAGCTAGGATTTTGATTTCTAATGGGTTTTTAAAAAAAATATTTAAACGTTTAAATTTTTTCAACTCTGGTTTTCTTCTTTACTTTTTTGACCAATTTTTACTTAAGTTTCATCTCTATGTCTTTGATATGTCTTAGGGTTTCAATTATTTGACTATTTATACTGTTTTGCCTGTTTACCTTCAACTCTGTCAATTAAGTGTTAATTGATTTACTTACCTAAATTAGGGTTTGAATTTAGTACCCGTGTTTCCTTATTAAGTTCTTACTTGTTCTTACCTTATTTATGTACCTGACTGATTTTGTAATATGACTCCTAATTGATTGTGGCATCAGTTCTTACTTTATTTGACCTCATTCTTAGACACTGATTGATTCTGTATGAGATTTTCCTCAAATTAAGGGGTACTTATTTAATTTTGTCCTCTTAATTGATTCATGCTGACCATAATTGATTGATTAATTGATTGTCATACCTTATTTGTGTGTAATTGATTTTATACCTTATTTGATTTACTCTATTGTATGCTATAAAACCCTTCCCTTTTCCCCTTTAGAAAAACACTTGAACTCTCCTATTCTCACTACAAAACTTAAGCTCTCTCTTGCTCCTGTTCTGATTTCTGTACTAAGTGGCTATTATTTGGTCGGCTGAAAGCCAAGGCCAAATTGTTCTGGAACGTCATTATTACTACATCTTTACTTTCTTTCTTCTCAATTGGTATTCCCTAACCTTTTCAATTACTTTCTCTATGCCTTGTTTGATTAACCTATTTCAATTCCTAGCATGATTCTGTTCGCTACATGACTGCCTGATTCCACTTAGTAATGTTGTTAAGCTAAGCCATCTTCAACAATATGAAACTCTTCCTAATTCAGTTCCTATTCTGAACTTTGTTAGAAACATGTGACCGATGTGTAGCTAATTCATGTGTCCTATTTGTTTACTAATTGTTTCTGTGCTTAAGCCATGATTGTTTAATATTAGCATCTAGCCTAATAAAAAATGCAAACTTGTTCGATCTATATGCTGAACATGAATTTTGTTTGTTCCTTGGTGCCGTTCTGTTTCTATTCTGTATGTACTGGTTTCTAAACCTGTTTCCCCTTACCCTCTATGTACTGGTTTTCAAACTTCTATTCTTAGTTATTTAGGTTCCTACCACCCCAGTGTGAGCACTACCTAGGGTGGTCCTTGAGACTCCTCTGAACTCTGACATATTGGGGTTGGTCTTCCAATCTTTTATGAATTCTGTGTTGCATGTGTTGTTCTAGTGTGAGCATTGCCTAGGGTCCTTGAGGCTCTTTGGGAACTCTGACACACTGGAAGCTTGGTTTAAGGTGTTGTAAATGGATCACTGCTATTGCTTCATAGCTGTTATGTTTGAAGGCTTGGTTCCCAAGTTTATATTGGGCCTGCTAAGGCTCCGTATAGTGTAATGGATACTATTATGTAATTT
The DNA here is from genome assembly GCF_000393655.2 of Nicotiana sylvestris. NCBI lineage: Eukaryota > Viridiplantae > Streptophyta > Magnoliopsida > Solanales > Solanaceae > Nicotiana > Nicotiana sylvestris. Next base: position 80,944,029 of record NC_091068.1, on the reverse strand, counting down.
ATTCACTATGGGCTGTAATAATGTAATAATCTCTGTCATAAACAGATCTAGGGTTTATTAGTAAAAGCTGGGGTGGGGGGGGGGTTTCTATATCTTTGTTTGAAACTTGGTAGAAATCCTGCCTATAGGTTTATTAGGTTGATTATGTGAATGTTACTACTCGTTTAGAGATCATGCCTATAGGATGTTTTTTGACTGTTTGTGACTCTGTATTTTAATATTTTTGGCATACTAGAGACACTGCCTATAGGTCTTTCGTTAAATTTGCATTAGAAATCCATGTTCATAGGATCCACATATATTTCAAATCTCAACGTACATTAGTAATCATATATATAGGATCTTATTTGTATGAATAAACTTTCCTGGCAATTTGCTTAAAATTCTACCCACGTATGATTAATAGATTTCATGCCTATAGGAATAAAAGGAATACATTTCAAAACCTAGAAATCATGTCTATAGGACTCAAACTAATAGATATCACGCCTGTAGGGTGAAATCAGTTTGTAAACTTAGAGATCATGTTTATAGGAGTTTAAGTCAAGTCAACACTTAGAAATCATGTCTATAGGAGTTAAATTAATTTAGAAAATTAGAAAGCATGCCTATAGGATCTAAATTTATAAAACCTGTCCTTACAAGTTAAAATCAGTAATTCGCTTAGAAACCATGTTATAGGTCTACTATTAACAGTTGTAGATACCATGCCTATAGGATTCGATTAACCACTTAGGCAAATCTGTAGGGTTATTAATGATTATGGGGTCTAAAATTGTGATATCTTACTGCTTGAAAATGCCTAGATTCAAAGCTTTATAAAATCAATAGGCAAACCAGTAGGTCCCGATGCTCGCCTTAATAAAACTGATGCCTTACATTCAGTTTTTGTTCATCTAGTTATCCTGCCTATAGGATCCTAAATTAACAAAATCTGCTGATTTAATTGCGTGCAATGGTTGTCTACTTGTGGAGGTTAATATGAGCCCTTACTTGCTCCTTACATGATAGTCCTATCTGAATTTTGTTTGTAGCCTAGCTTTTCTTATTTTAAGCAACATGGGTCAGTCTAGAACCACCCTAAATAGAGGTCCTAAATACCTCCAGGACCATAAGTAAGGGACGAGTAGTACACGCATAGGGTATGGTTTAGAATCAATTAGTGCACTTAAGTAACAACTTGAAGATAGTAAATGGGTAGTAAAGTAAATGATAGCCCATGCGCTAATGCTATGAGTAAAAAACCGGCTTGAGGGAGTTGCAAAGCATTGCATGGAATGATCCTATAGGCTAAGAAACATAGGACCCCCTATACTCTTGTGTAAAAAAACAAGTTGAATATTGTATCTATCCAAATTGTTTTCTTCCCTTTTAAGACTAATTTGCTTAATTCAAGTTCGGCCAAGACCCACCTTTGTGGACCTCGAAGGGTGACTAACACCTTTCCCTCAAGATAATTTCGAGCCCTTACCCGATCTCTTGTGATGTAAATAGGTTATATGAGTTAATTGCTCTAGGTGCCCTAACACACCTTAATTCGTTAGGTGGTGACTCTTTCGAATCCAATTCCCTACCCTCACAGAAAGGAGTTGTCCCAGAAAATGTCAAAACCCAATTTTGCGAGAAAAAGAGGGCACGACAGCATGGCGACTCTGCTGAGGATATCTTTAGGCTTTTACTATAATGAACTTGTCAGTGAATTAATCTTTACGCATGTCTTTATACTTGCACACCCCTTCCCATTCTATGTGGATTTATTTGCCTATCCTTATTTATTTATGATTTCCCTCCCTTGCTTTATCACTTTTACTATGGAAACTGACTTGTCTTCCTTGTTTTTCTTTTCTTAAATGTCTTTACAATTATTAAATACCGCATTTTATCATTGTTCATCATGCAAATACTTGGTAACATATTATTTTCTTTTGCATAACTCCATGCTTAACATCATATTCCACTCGTGCGTACTAATACCATAGCGGTGCTTGATAAGTGTCCGCGCTCTTCCTAAAATCACCCTTTAAATTCGTAAAGTCTTATTTGCGGTAAAGCTATTCGATCAGTGGTGCAGTCGACGGTTTCGTGCCTTTCCCTCTCAAGTTTTCCTCTTGAGGGTACCAGTCTAGACTTCTATAGAAACTTGTTCTGATAAATAACTGTACATGCATCATGGTCAAACCTAGCCGGGGTTAATATGCTATCCACATAATAATCCTCCTAAGAAAGCCTTGTCAAAATTCCACCGGGATTTCCATAATCACAATGGACGCAATCACGATATGTGCATTATTTGGAGAGATAAATGCTGACATGCTAATCATTAATCTGTAAGTAATCGAATCCGGAGGGGGCAAGGGTCTAACTCTGTTTATTTTACAGAAAATGAGACACGAAGTCCCCAGGTTCGGCATGGTCCAAAGTATACCACTGTTGTTGTTGGACTGGTGGGAAAATCTTTCACCAAGCGATAAAAATCACGTGAAAAGGGTTCTTGAAAATTTACCTTCTTTATTGGACATTCAACCAAACAACATGCTGATCGAAGCTGCTACTATGTTCTGGGACGGAGAAAGAGCTGTATTCTGTTTTGGTGACACATAAATGACTCCCCTCTTGGAGGAAATTGGAGGATTTGCTAGATTACCGTCGTATAGTCCCGGTTTACTAGTACTAGAAAACCGCAGTACTAGGAGGTTTCTTAAAATGATGGGCCTGAGAAAGAATGAGGACTTGGAGTGCTTGAAGAAGTCTTACATACCCTTTGACTTCCTCTATGAACGATACAGACACAACAAATCTTATTGTACCTTTCATGGCAAATTCTCCATCACTTCCCCGGGTTGGACTCATCGTACGGTTTTTGTAATCGTCGTCTGCTTTCTAGGTATGATAGTGTTCCTAAGCCAAGGGGACAGAATCCACATCAGGTTGGCCATAGTAACCAAAGCTTTAATGGAGGGAATTAAGGGACAAATCTACACTACTATCCCGATGATTGTAGCAGACATATACCGGGATCTGGATCGTTGCAAGAATGGGTTCAAACACTTTAAGGGTTGTAACTTGCTACTACAGATTTGGTTGTTAGAGCATCTTCAGAGGGGTCAATACCGCCAAGAGTTTCCATCCATGGAATGATCACATCACTTTCCACCATCCTAAAAGAATGACCTTTATCCCAGATAGATTTGTACAACCAGAGAATGCTACATAATGGGCACAGTTTTTCAACAATTTGACCGAGGACCAGGTTCACTGGATGTTCGAGTGGTTCCCTACCGATGAATTCATCATCAGATCCAGGGATGTTCTGCCTTTGGTGTTGATTGGGTTAAGGGGAATACATCCCTATGTCCCTATCAGGGTTATGAGACAAGCTGGTAGAAAACAAGTCATACCACGAGCCTCTAAAATGAGCCATTACAGAGCCGATTTTCAGGGTGACGCCATTCCATATAGATGTGAGGCCCAACTCATGTGGCACTTGACGATTATCGTGGAAAAGGATACCATTGAGCCATATCTATATCACACAGGTCATGTGTACTTCTACCCCTCATGGTTAGAAGATAACATAGTCAAAATATTCGAGTCAAGGGTTGGTCAAGGAAACAGGGTCATAGATGAAGTCACTGAAGCACAAGTAAAGTATGAGAGGCTACGCAAGAGGGTCCTTGAATCCAAAGTCAAGCATCTGAAGCAATACAAGTTCGACATGGAATCAATCAACGAGTGGAAAGAAATGGCTACAAGGTTAGTAGAAAGGTTGGAGTACTTAGAGCAGGGTCTAATGGAACTAGAAGGGAAGATGAGGAAAAAGGTCGTAGATTGTCAAAATGCAAAGGGTAACGAAGGAGAACATCTATCAAATGGCATACCAGTTGCTAGACATGCACGACCTGGGGAATCTGATTGATGGAGTCAAAAGGGACAAATATGGAGAAGGTCCCTCCGGGACTAACTAGATTAGGTTTATCTGTTTTGAGTCATTTTGGAATTCGAATGTAATAAGGCAGATTCTATTAGTGACTCATTTATTTATCATCATTTTTAGGTTCATCATATTTATTACATTAATGAAATAAGGCATTTATCAGCATTACATCTCTCCAAATCTATTTGTCGCTAAGCCTACCTTGTGCATAACGAGGTGTCATACCTCCTTTTACACCACACCAGCAAGGGTATAAGGGAGTTTTTTTCCAATTTAAAGTGACAAAATCGAAACGGGATTATTTATTTAAAATTCAGAGTCGCCACTTGGGATAATTTATGGTGTCCCAAGTCACCAGTTTAAAATCCTAAATTGAGGAAAGATTGACTCTGTTTTACAGTCCGCGAAAACAGAACTTTGGGTAAGGAATTCTGTTAACCCGGGAGAAAATGTTAGGCATTCCCGAGTTTCATGGTTCTAGCACGGTCGCTCAACTGTTATTATTAGCCTATTTATTGATTTTAGTAAATGTTTCAGCCTATGGTGCAATTTTATCTTTATAGCCGCTTTTATTTAATATTGTTTTTAGGAAGATTTCAACGTTATTTAAAACACGTCTTGAACCACGTCACATAAATGCACCTACGGTACCCGACATATTTTAACTAACATAGTTGAGATTTGAATTTGGGTCACATAAATGCACACTTGAGTTTAGGAAATTAAGCGTCACAACTACGTCACGGGAACCGTACCTGTAGCTATGACAATTTAATCAATGCGCCTAAAGCAAGCTACTATGTTCATATGTTATTATTTTCCTAAAGTAATGTGTGAAATCCATTTCATAGCCGAATCAGAAAAATTCCATTACTTGAGGGCCGAATTTTTGACACGTAGACAACACAATTCGTCAACAAGCCAAACCCAAATCTGCACATTCATTTTGACTATTCTATTGAAAGACATCATTTTCCTCAAGTGAATTTGGAATAAAATAAAGAAAAAAACACTGGTTCATGTGCTTCAAAGGAGCGAGTACATATATGAAGAGTGTATGGCTACAAAATCATTGACACAAACCAAACCATATCAACTCAAGCATCAAACCGCACAAGCAGAAGCAACATCTCAAAGCTTTATATACTTCATTTCACAAATTAGAAAGACAACGATAACAAAAGTTTCATTAATACATAGACGTAAATCCAGTTTATAACAAAAATACATGCCTTTTATGCTATTTCAATATGTATAACAACTGAATTTGAGATCTACTGACAGAATAAAACAAACAGATCGACACAAAAAAGTGATCACAAATAACAGTAATGGAAGATATAGAATAAAGCAGGAGACATATTATTACAAGGTTTCCTCATCAACTCAATATTTTTATAACCAACAGTAGTCTACACAAAATTGCATTCTAACATGGTATAAGAACTAATACGAAACAACATTGAGAGAGAAGAAGGAATTGAGCTCTGTTATCTCGGAAAAATGAGACTATGCTACGTGACCGGAGAACAGAACATCAACCACAGACCGGCGATAACCTCGGACGGAACATTTTTCTTATCTCCAACAACCAGCAGACAACCCAAAATAAACTCGACTCACTCAAACTCTATAGTCGAAATCCAAATCCCAAATCAGAACTGATGAAGTAGATGTTATTTATATTTTTCTAATTGATAATTTAGAGTTAAAAATCAGTGGGAGGTGAAAATGAAGAACAGTCCCTAAAGGAAACTCTGATTTTTGCTTTCTCTGTTTCTGTCCGATTCAAGTGCTTGATGAAACTTTTGGAATGATCATCCTTTGACTCGACAATTTCACAATTATCATGAAATGAACCCGTCATTTGCTGGTAATTTCGATATCCATCCTTGACCAGTGAAGAGAGGTGAAAAGAGAGAGAGTGTTAGGGAGTGAGGGGGGTCATCCGTTTGCTAAAGAAGAAGCAGAACGATGGGGTCTTCGGCGTTTTTGATTTTTGATGATGGAAGACGAAGACTGTTCAGGGGTGAGAATTTCGGCGCTTAAGATCTTTTCTTCCATTAGCTCCCTTTTTGGATTTTTAGGCGTAGGTCTATATAGGTCTAGGGTCTAGGTTTATATTTTGTGTATTTGCTCTTAGGTCCTTAGGGTTTTTTATTTATTTTTTGTTCCAAAGAAAAGTCTAGAAAGGTTCCTAGGATTAGCTTAATGGGTATTGGGTATTGGGCTTAAGGAATATGCTAGAAACTTGGGCTTTTATGACTAGTTATGCTTAAAATTAGCGTAATTAACTAAAAATCTATCCATATAGAAATATTATCAAAAATATTAATTAGCCCTACTTAAGTAAAAATAATTATTAAAATAAGACCGACTATTAAAACAAAACTATTTTTTGGTATTTTTCAAGATTAAAAATGACTACAAAACATTAATGAACCTATTTTTTGTAATTTTTCATTTTTTTGTAATAAAATAAGGTAAAAGAGTAAAAATTTGTTGAAATAGCTATATTAGGCCTAAATTAAATATTTACATGCTAAAATATAAAAAATCTTGGGGAGAGTCAAAAATCAAATGTCTACAGCTACCCCTCTTTGACTGGAAATACGAAGTATTTTTAGACAAAGAACGACTCGACAGGTTTTTTGACTCGACTCTTATTTGGAGAGACCAAAAACTAAGAGGAATGAGAATGTGACCGAGCCCTGGTATCTGAGCTACCTACATATCCTTGGCTATAAATGAATCAGGCCACGTGTAGTTCAGAAGTGAGAACAATGATGGAGTACTGAGGTGGAGAGTCGATCGAGGTGCCGTTCCATCGAGGTTCCGGTCCGCGGTCCTGATGTTACATCAAAAATCAAAACATGAAAAAACTAACTAAGCCTGTCAACTATGAGTTACAAGATTCCTATCTATAAGTCTTCTGAAGCTTGATCTTGAGTCTTGAATGGTTCTTCATGCAGACTTTAGATTTGAACCTTGGCACTTGTTAGTTGCAGGTGCTAGCTCGTTCTTCTTTAGCTTTTCAGATCAAAACCGGACACACCATGCTTGTGATTTCAGCTATGTCTTGAGCAGCTCACATCTTTTATCAACTTATGTATTTGGCTTCACTTCTTGCCTTTTTTTTTCTGGATTGTGACTAACTTCCGTTGATCATCTCGGACTGTTGACTCGCATTCTTTGCCACGAGCTTCTTTTGTTGCTGACTTGAGTTGCGTTCTAAAGTGAATTCTCTTATTCTCCAGGTAGGCGCCTGATTGCCCAACTTGAACCGTCTTCCTTTGAACATTGCTGCTTTGTTCTTCAGGTGGGCTCTTGATTACCAACATTTGAATTGCTGCTTTGCTCTTCAGGTGGGCTCCTAATTACCAACACTTGAATTGCTTTGTTCTTCAGGTGGGCTCCTGATTACCGACACTTCAATTGCTTTGTTCTCCAGGTGGGCTCCTGATTACCAACACTTGAATTGCTTTGTTCTCCAGGTGGGCTTATGATTACCAACACTTGAATTGCTTCGTTCTAAGGCGGGCTCATGATTACCGACACTTGAATTGCTTTGTCCTCCAGATGGGCTCCTGATAACCGACACTTGAATTGCTTTGTCCTCCAGGTGGGCTCCTGATTACCGACACTTGAATTGTTTTGCCCTCCAGGTGGGCTCCTGATTACCGACACTTGAATTGCTTTGTTCTCCAAGTGGGATCCTGATTACCGACACTTGAATTGCTTTGTTCTCCAGGTGGGCTCCTAATTACCGACACTTGAATAGCTTTGTTCTATAGGTGGGCTCCTGATTACCGACACTTGAATTGCTTTGTTCTTTAGGTGGGCTCCTGATTTCAACAAAATAGACAAATAAAGAATTTTCTGCCCCAGTATCGTGGCTGGGCACATCTGTGAGTGTTAACTGAATCACGTTACCAAATATCACTAAGAATTTAAAAGCTAGATCCCATTATCTAGGAGGCTCCTAAAAACTCCTAGTTAAATGACGGTTTTAAATTCAAATTATATCTTCTAAAGGTGTGACTTCCGCTAAATCTTGTTATCTAAGAATGTTTTAAAACTACATCCCATTATCCAGGAGGGTCCTGAAAATTAAAATCAAGTCTTAACTTAAGAGTGACAACTTTTAAGGCTGAATTATACTTCCCTACAGCAGAACTTATGTTAAATCTTGTTATCTAATGGAAATCTTAAAGCTAGGTCCCATTATTCGGGAGTGTCCTGATAGTTTCGAATTGAATCCTATCCTAAGAATGCAAACTTCGAAGCCAACTTATATTTCTTTGGGGTAAGACTTATGCTGGATCTTTTTACTCATGCATGTTTGAATTTTAAACTAGGTCTCATTTTCGAGGATGATCTTGAGAATTTTATGGTCAAACCTGCCTGGTGCTTGCTTTTCCTTATGAAGGGTTTCTCCGAAACAAACAAAATTTTCTGCCCATGTTTCAATCAAAGAAAACTTGTGAATTTAAACATGGTGGTTGGTTTGTGGCCTTGAACTTTTAGGACGATTGCTCCTTCACTTCCTATGGTAACTTCGATTTCAACTCGAAAGACCTTGCTTGTTTATTGACTGAACGCTTTTCTCTCTTACCTTTATCACGGAGAATACCTCTGATCCGTTCAAACCTCATACCATTCATCTGTTGCATTGCGCTCTTGCATTGAAATGTACTGGACCTTTGTGTTTCTCATGAATCCCAAAGCACGTCAATTGCCATCCACACAGTGCGCATACTGTTCTTTCCTGATTTAAAACACTGGCCTTGGCCTTGAGGTCTATTGCTCCTTCACTTACCATGATAACTTTGATTTCCGATTGGAAGACCTTGTTTGTAACTGGTTAACCACTTTCTTTGTCAATCTTATCACAGAAAATACCTTTGATGCGTTCCAATCCAACACCCTTTATCTGTTGCATTGTTCATTAATTGATATATACCAAACCTTTGTATTTCACATGAACCCCAAGGCATGTTGATTGTTACCAACTCAGTGCGTATGTTGTTCTTTCCTGACTTATGCCACTTTGATGTGCTAGCCGGATCCCATTTTGTGCAATTAGAATCTGGTGGCAAATTGTGAAGCCATTTCTCACTTGTTCTGACCAAACAGACTCAGGGAGAGGAAGTAAACAAGACAAAAGGAACAGAGTAAAGGACAATGGAAAGAGATGATTCCTAACAAGAAAACTACAAAGTAGAAACCTATCAGATGTGGATACCAACTCTAATGACCATGACATGCACCTGTGGATTAAGTGGCCTAATCTATCAAGCAAGTCTAATGTTCGACTCTTGTTGTACCTCTAAGCCATGAAACTGGGCTTTCATGCTTTGATTATCCTATCTAATTAACAATCTTTATTCGACTTGTAGTGCCCGAAGGGTTTTCACCATCAAGCCTCTCTCATTTTATTCTTTTTCTCAACTCACCGTCGCCTTATGGTGTCTGTGAAGATTTTCACCAATAAGACTCTCTCATTTTGTTCTTTTCTTCTTATCTCATCTGATTCTGCGGATAGCAAGACATCAACCATGGTAAAATATCATGTGCTCCTCGCATGGCTAACTCAGCACTCTCAAAGATTATCTGGGAGGTCTTTTTAGACTGTAATGTGGCTTTTGGACAGGGTTAGAAAGGAATGATATCACAAAGTGTCAAAATAACTAAAACAATGGGGTTAATTTATTTACAACTTTTGGAATCCATTCTAAAAACTTTGCCCCAATTTCTAAAACAATGGAATTTGATTCTTTTTTTTTTGAATTTCCCACTCTCGACTTCGTGGGATTATAAAATATTTTATTTGGTATGACCAAACCGTAAGGTTGCCTACGTATCTTGTGGTGACAAGAATCAGGTCAAACGTAGTTCACAAAGATACGTTTTGTTGTTGCTATTTTCTTTTTTCTTTTTTTTTCTTTTCTCTTTTTTTCTCTTTCTTTTTTTCTTTTTTTTATCTCTATTTTCTCTTCTTCTTTTTTTGAATTTTCCTTTTGGAATGAACGTTCTAAAATAAACCAATGGGGACATGATCTTTCTCTTCTCTTTTTTTTTTGACTCTAACTTGATTCCAAAAGAGGGGAGCTCAAAGAAATTAGTACATGCTCAAAAAGGTATCAAATGGTATAAGTGTTTGGGTAGCTGAAAGAGGGCCTCCCAATCCCTAAAAATGCCAAGTACAACACATGCAACTTGAAATAAAAATTAAAAATCATGCACAATATTTCTTTTGCGGCTTCGATATTGATATCACTGATATGCCTTCCATTTTTCTTTAGCGCCTTGTCAAGTACAGAACCTTCGTTGGGTGATTCCCTCTTCACAATGGATATCCTCCGTCAATTCAGAGAGAACTTCATTGACTTTATCTTGTAACTTGAGATGCACTTGAACTCAAAGTTGCTTGCTTCAGATCGTCCGGGATGCACTCTCCTTTAACGAATTCTTGTCACCCTATTAACTTCCCAAATTATCTGCCCCAGTTTCACACAATTCAGGCTTTAAGTGATCTCAAAATCCCTTTACTTACTTCTCTCAGATGTTCATCTTCAAAACTAGTTTCATTGCTTCATGATTAGACTAACTTTTAAGACCAAGCTAAGTATTATGTGTACATGGGATGTCACTAGAGTCACCAGGAAAAGAACTAAACAAAAAATGACTAGAAATAAATGAAGACAAGATATTGCATTAGACAGACGGTGAAATGGTTCGAACAACAAAACAAGCAAGCTAAACTGGGGTTACAACCCAGGAACAAGCCTAGACAACACCTAACGAGTTACTACGACTAAACAAACTAGGCAAAATAGAAGGATAAAAGGGTTTGTGTCACAAGACAATATCCAGATTACAACCCTGAAATCACCCGGACAACAGAAATGAAAACAAAATAAACCACCAAGACTCCTCCCTGGCTAGCCAAGAAAGGAGCGTCTTTCCAATTACCAAGCTCGGCATCTTAGGCATTGAGTTCCGCATCGATATTGCCAAGACCATTACCAACTTTAACATTATCAACTTTAGTCAACAAGTTCCCAAGAGGATTCGCATGCTCCCTGTCACTGTCATTGATCACAATTACCCCTTCTTGATTCATTCTTTATATTTCTTTTCAATGAGCAAAAATCTTCAATGCTATGCCCTTGGACATTAGAGTGGTACTGGCATCGTACAGCAGGATCAAAGCCTTTAGCATATGGGTCTTGAGTATAGCCGAGGAGTGGCTCAATCAGGCCAGAATGCTTTAACTTTTCAAACAAGCTTGTATAGGATTCTCCGATGGGCATGAAAGCATTTTCTTTTTTCAGTAGTCTTTTCATTTTATACTCTGGCCTCGGTTGGAACCTTTTGTGTGCAGGTGGTTGATATGCCTTAGGGGGCGGGTGAGACATTTGTGGAAGTGGCGCGGCCATCACGGGCCTCGGGGATGTGGAGCATATGGTGGTGCATTGTGGATGGGGTATCGGGGAAGTGATGTACAATTTTGGGGGTTCTGTGGAGAGAAGTAGCAGTGGGGAGTATTACAAGGATATCCACAGGGTCGACATTGAGTCTGAAAGCATTTAGCAAGAACGACCACTGGATCATATCGTCGGTGGGGCTCAGCAACATCTTTTCTATCAATGGGAGGACTATCCCGAGCAACTTGTTCGTTCCATCTAAGCCAAAAATCCCTACAACTTTCCTTGGGTTTCTTTTCCATCTAAGATAGGGAGGAGCGGTTTGGGACAATGTCTATATTGTATTGAAAGTGTCGCACAAAATCCTGAGACATGTCTCCCAATGTATGCCACTTACCGACATCTTGACGATTATGCCATTCCAAAGCTGCCCCAGTCAAGCTCTCACTAAAATACGGCATCAACAAATCATCTTTCTCGCCAACACTTCTAATTTAACCAACATAATCCCTCAAGTGGGCTACCGGATGTCCACACCCATCATACAAGTTAAACTTTGGCACTTTAAACCCCGCGAGCAGGCGAATGTCTAGGAACGTTTACAATTATTTGTAAGACGTGTTAACCTGGTGTCCCATCCCTTGCATGTTCTTTAAGGACTGTTCTATGCTTTTCAGCTTCTTGGACATCTCATCTCGCCCTTTTTTTCCTATGATCTTTTCATTTTCATCATGAAGCTCATTCCGATGGCTCTGCTTGTATGAGTCAGGGACCTTGTGGGAAACCTCTGCAGGGTAGTATTGGGCATCATGAGCTTTGAGTGGATATTCATTGTTGGAAATAATGGATATGACAGGAGGGCAATTTTAGGGAGAGGTAATTGGAGGATGAGTAATAGAGCTACTAGGGTGGTTGGGAAAGCTGTGATAAACGGGTAGATCTGGAGAGTATGGGGGATCATCCGGCACTATGACCGGCGTTTGGGTAAGGGTAGCATCTAAGAAGCTAGGTGGTGGCGGGGGTGGTGCCTTCCCAGTCGTATATGCCTGATACATGTCCGTCATGTATTGTCGTAACATCCTTACCTCATCAGCCAAACCAGTGTCTTGTTCAACCAATTGCTTTCGGGCACTGGTATCAACCAACCCAATTTTGTTGTTATACGCCATTGCCTTTTGACTTTATGTTGTGGAGAGGAGTTACTACTTCGAGAACCACAAACCAACTACCTTTCTGCTATGAAGATATCAAAATGAACAAAATGGAGTCATCCCGTTAGCGTTAGGGCATTTAACAACAAAAATATCACATTGCGTGCAATGCACCTAGCAACAATTAATGGTTCTAGAATGACTTCGAGGGTCATAAGGTCACTTGGCATCATCCCAATTTGTCCATTTGAATCTTCTCTTTTCTTTTCTTTCCTCGCACTTCTTAGCTCGCTCATTTTCTTTCCCATTTTTATTTCTGATTATCGCTCTTTTTCTTCCTTCTCATTTCTCACATTCCATAATTTCACCATTTTTTTTCTTCTTTTTTTTTTCTTTTTTTTTCTTTTCTTTTAATAATAAAAAAATGATTCGTTCGAACCCTATGTAGGTTGCCTACGTATCATAACCCCGCATGAATCAGATCTTTGCGTAGTTTTGGAAGACCGGGAATAAAATACAATTTTTTTTGTTACCTTAATGACCACTCTGATGAGAAAAGAGAAATAAAAGAAGCAAAACCTTTTTTTTTAGTCTTCTAGACTTAATGTACTAAAAGGAAATATACTAGCAATTTTTATTTTGATATTAATTGCCTAAAGGAAAAACCACCTCAAAGGAATTTTTTTTTCATTTCTAGAATTAGTATTCTAAAGAAACTTATAACAGGAATGTGAAAACACAAAATTTCATCTTGGTTCTTTGATTTATAACACACTTTTGTTCAATACGAAAATAGCAAATACAATAACAAAAGACTCGACATTACTGTACAAAACTAGAAGGTAAAAGAAAACATAAAAAGAAAAACTGACTCAAAGCACAAAAAGAAAAATCCCCTTAAGCAACTCCTGAATGATCCTGACTGGATGGCCTCGGGGTATCTGTCATGCTCAAACTCCGGTAAGTAGATCCACACCTATATGAGAAAACTTTAAACCAACGCTATGTGAGACAATAACACTCGCTACTGGACACATGCAAGACATGATTGAGGCTATTTCTGCAAAATGACTTATTTAGCCAAAAGGTGTCTAGAAGTGCAAAATTTGGCTAAGACCCTGCAAAGCCAATAACCTAAGACTTACTAGGAAGACCGGACCCTATGTGGGTTGCCTACGTATCACGCCCCGAAAGACGAGAATCAGGTATGCGTAGTTCGGGCAGATTGGATACGGGCAAGAATTAAAAAAACAACTAATTTAGAGAAAATATGTTTTTTTTTGAAAAATGATGAAACATGTAAACTCTTTTTGGATTTTATTTTCTTTTTCCTTTTTCTTAATTTCTGAATTTCGGAAAATGATAAAAAAGTGCAAAATCTTGTTTTTTTTGAATTTTCAGGCTTTTTTTCTTAACAAAAATGTGGCAGAAAACATAATTGGGCCCTACTCGCTTTATCCTCACACTTCACCCTCTTTTTTTTTCCTTTTTTTCTTTTTTTTTTCATTTGCCCTCAACTATCATTGGTCTGCCAAATGACCCTTTTACCCTTGAAGAAATGCAACGTGTAGCACATAGGATGCATCAGGATGGTCTTTTATTTTTGGGTATACCTGTCCTAGACGGACCCAACCCCTGCGTTGAGTCCCCAAAGTCAAATGCACGTGATGCAATCACGCGTTCCTACTAGGGATCCGGCATGAGGCTGAGTTATTCTAAGTTCAAAACCTGGGTATGTTGTTCTAGACTTGTGTACCCGAGCGGACAGCTCGAGCCGGGGGGGTCTACGTACTGGGAACCAAAAGGCCATCCGGCTTTGTAACTTGTCCGAGTCTCTTCCTAATTTAAGGTATGACACTAACAGAAGAGGAGTCACGCCAGCGTGCACATCCCCAAAGATGAGAAGAGAAGGGTTTCGTAGCAGTTTATATACAGTTCAGGTAATATCAAAGCGGTAAAAAGCAACATTTAGCACATTAGGCCCAAACATGTAATTAGAACCAGATAATAAATAAAAGCCAAATATAACAATTATTCTAAGCTCGAATTCCTGAACCCTGAACCAGAGATTCTGGGTTCTTTTCCCCAGCAGAGTCGCCAGAGCTATCACACCTCCTTTTACACCACACCCGCAAGAGTATAAGGGAGTTTTTTCCAGTTTAAAGTGACAAAATCGAAACAGGATTATTTATTTAAAATTCAGAGTCGCCACTTGGGATAATATATGGTGTCCCAAGTCACCGGTTTAAAATCCCGAATCGAGGAAAGATTGACTCTATTTTACAGTCCGCGAACACACAAATCCGGGTAAGAAATTTTGTTAACCCGGGAGAAGGTGTTAGGCATTCCCGAGTTTCGTGGTTCTAGCACGGTCTCTCAACTGTTATTATTGGCCTATTTATTTATTTTAGTACATGTTTTAGCCTATGGTGCAATTTTAACTTTATAGCCGCTTTTATTTAATATTTTTTTAGGAAGATTTCAACGTTATTTAAAACACGTCTTGAACCACGTCATATAAATGCACCCGCGGTCCCCGATATATTTTATCTAACATTGTTGAGATTTGAATTTGGGTCACATAAATGCACACTCGAGTTTAGGAAATTAAGCGTCACAACTACGTCACGGGAACCGTACCCGTAGCTATGACAATTTAATCAATGCGCCTAAAGCAAGTTACTATGTTCATATGTTATTATTTTCCTAAAGTAATGTGTGAAATACATTTCATGGCCGAATCAGAAAAATTACATTACTTGCGGGCCGAATTTTGGACACGCAGACAACACAATTCGTCAACAAGCCAAACCTAAATCTGCACATTCATTTTGACTATTCTATTGAAAGACATCATTTTCCTCAAGAGAATTTGGTATAAAATAAAGAAAAAAACACTGGTTCATGTGCTTCAAAGGAGCTACTACATATATGAAGAGTGTACGGCTACAAAATCATTGACACAAATCAAACCATATCAACTCAAGCATCAAACCGCACAAGCTTAAGCAACACCTCAAAGCTTTATATACTTCATTTCACAAATCAGAAAGACAACGATAACAAAAGTTTCATTAATACATAAATGTAAATCCAGTTTATAACAAAAATACATGCCTTTTATGCTATTTCAATATGTATAACAACTGAATTTGAGATCTACTGACAGAATAAAACAAACAGATCGACACAAAAAGTGATCACAAATAACAATAATGGAAGATATAGAACAAAGCAGGAGACATATTAATACAAAGTTTCCTCATCAACTCAATATTTTTATAACCAACAGTAGTCTACACAAAATTGCATTCTAACAGGGTATAAGAACCAATACGAGACAACATTGAGAGAGAAGAAGGAATTGACCTCTGTTATCTCGGAAAAATGCAACTATGCTACGTGACCGGAGAACGGAACATCAACCACAAACCAGCGATAACCTCAGACAAAACATTTTTCTGATCTCCAACAACTAGCAGACATCCCAAAATAAACTCGACTCACTCAAACTCTATAGTCGAAATCCAAATCCCAAATCGGAACTGATGAAGAAGATGTTATTTATATTTTTCTAATTGATAATTTAGATTTAAAAATCAGTGGGAGGTGAAAAATGAAGAATAGTCCCTAAAGGAAACTCTGATTTTTGCTTTCTCTGTTATTGTCCGGTTCAAGTGCTTGATGAAACTTTTGGAATGCTCATCCTTTGACTCGACAATTTCACAATTACCACAAAATGAACCCATTATCTGCTGGTAATTTCGATATCCATCCTTGACCAGTGAAGAGAGGTGAAAAGAGAGAGAGAGTGTTCGGGAGTGAAGGGGGTCGTCCGTTTGCTGAAGAAGAAGCAGAACGATGGGGTCTTCGGCATTTTTGATTTTTGATGATGGAAGACGGAGACTATTCAGGGGTGAGAATTTCGGTACTTCAGATCTTTTCTTCCAGTAGCTCCCTTTTTGGATTTTTAGGCGTAGGTCTATATAGGTCTAGGGTCTAGGTTTATATTTTGTGTATTTGCTCTTAGGTCCTTAGAGTTTTTTATTTATTTTTTGTTCCAAAAAAAAGTCTAGAAAGGTCCCTAGGATTAGCTTAATGGGTATTGGGCTTAAGGAATGGGCTAGAAACTTGAGTCTTTATGACTAGTTATGCTTAAAATTAGCATAATTAACTAAAAATCTATCCATATAGAAATATTATCAAAAATATTAATTAGCCCTACTTAAGTAAAAATAATTATTAAAATAAGACCGACTATTAAAACAAAACTATTTTTTGGTATTTTTCAAGATTAAAAATGACTACAAAACATTAATGAACCTATTTTTTGTAATATTTTGTTTTTTTTGTAATAAAATAAGGTAAAAGAATACAAATTAGTTGAAATAGCTATATTAGGCCTAAATTAAATATTTACGTGCTAAAATATAAAAAATCTTGGGGAGGGTCAAAAATCACATGTCTACACGAGGTTCCCCAAATTAGGACGTGAACTTACATTTCTGCAATACGTGTTTAAATCCTGCAAATGCCTTTTAGAATCCTTACTAACTTGTCTACCTTTTATTATTTTCTTTATTTTGATTATTCGTATCCCCTAAGGTTAGTTCGCACATACTGGAATCATCAGCATATCACACCAGATCAAGAGGTCCTCCTCCTCTTCCAAATAATCCGAAAATCAAGGGAAAGGCTAAGATGGATGATATGAGTGGTATCCGGAAAGAAAACGCTGTACATGTTGATAATGTTGAAACGTCAGACGGTCGGAGTACTTCGGCCCAGAATAATTTGGCTCTACGATTGGAACAAAAATACTGGAGTTGCAAGGAGAACTTGAGTAGGTCCGCAACTTGGCAAACCTCTCCCTTACCTGAATTGTCCCAGACGTTAACCAACAAAATTCTCAAAACCCAGCACCTCCTCAAAACCCACCAAACCAATACCCGCAAAATCCTCCCGCACCCCATCCATACGCAACTCCTCCCCAAAATCCTAATCCTCCACCAATACCCACTCACCCTCAGCACTAACATATTCCTACTCAATACCCTCAAACCACTTACCATACTCCTCAAAATACCCCACAACCTATCCTCGTTCCGCAAAACTCAACCAATGATCACACACTACACTCCAACCCCCAGCACCCACCAAAATAATCCCACATACGTGGAAACCTTATACCACTCTACTCAACCAACCTTATACCCTCCAGAATACGTCGAGAAAGACCTGCTCATTAAAAACTTGGCCGAAGAGCTCATGAAGCTCACAAGCCGAGTCTAGGGTGTTGAAGGAGGCAAAGGAATTGAAGGTCTGAATTATGAGGATCTGTGCATTCAGCCAGACGTGGAACTGCCAGAGGGTTACAAACCTCATAAGTTCGAAATGTTTGACGAAATGGGTGACCTGAAGGTACATTTGAGAACATACTGTGATAAGCTCATGGGTTTGGGAAAGATGAAAGTACTCGCATGAAGCTATTCATGAGGAGTCTCACTGGAGATGCACTATCTTGGTATATCAGTCAGAATCCCAAGAAGTGGGTTAATTGGGTAAGCAAGGCGTCGGAATTCATGGATCGATTTAGGTTTAACACAGAGAATGCACCATATGCCTTCTACATATAGAATCTAAAGAAGAAACCAACGGAGACCTTCCACGAGTATGCTACTCGATGGCCGACACTAGAAGAAAAGTAGATGAACAAATTCTGCGTCAGGGCCCCAGGATCCCCAATACTATGAAAGATTAATGGCCATCGAAAATCACAAGTTCTCCGACATCATCAAACTCGGAGAAAGGATTGAAGAAGGGATCAAGAGTGGGATGGTGACCAATTTCGAGGCATTGCAGGCCACGAACAAAGCATTGCAGTCAGGGGTATATCAAAGAAGAAAGAAGTAGGGACAGTAATGGTGGCCCAAGGTCCAAAATCTCCACTCATATACCAAACACCTCTGCCTATATACCAACCCTCACCTCCCAGATATTCTCAACCCGCTACCGCCTATCACACTTATAACACCCAACCAGCCTATTACCATTCACCTCCAACCCGTCAAAACTATTAAAAACCCAGACCAATTTTGATCGTAGGCCGCCCAGACAGTACACTCATACTGCTGAACCCATTGACCAACTATATGAAAGATTGAAGTCTGTCGGATATGTCACCCTCATTCCTGCTATTGCAATGGAAAACTCCTCCTAGTGGGTCAACCCAAACAAAACCTATGCATACCATTCTGGCATGAAAGGGCATACTAGCAATGAATGCCGCACTCTGAAAGATAAGATTCAAACCCTGATTGATACCAAAGTCATACAAGCAAAGGAAGCAGTGCCGAATGTCCGCAACAATCCCTTCCCATATCATAGGGGTGAATGAGTAAATGTGATAGAAACTGATAAAGAATGGGATCCTGAGGGGTCGTTTGGGCTTATTCGGGAAGGTGATAACCCTAAACCTGTAGTCACACTCACTCCTATTGTGGTACAGATACAACCGCCAGCCGAAGTTAAAGTAGCCGCAACAGTCCCGTTCGAAATTGAAGTAACAGTACCTGTGGTCACACCAACTCCATTTGAAGTAGAAGTATCCACACCCTTCACCGTGACAATAACACCTACACTTCCTTTCAAGTCCAATGCCATACCGTGGGATTACGTTGTCAAATCTAGGAGAAAGGAAAAAGTAAAGATGGAAGAATCTGGTGCCGCACAGGGGATGACTAGAACTAGAATGATCTATACACCCAAAATTTTGGGAGGAACAAGCAAGGAAGCTGCTACCAAACAACCCGTCACTGAAACTGGTCAAGACGATCTTTGAAGGAAAGTACATGCAAGAGAATACTCTGTCGTTGATCATTTGAACAAGACTCCCGCCCAGTTATCCATCCTATCGCTATTGCAAAATTCTGAGGCGCATAGGAGTGCTCTGATGAAGGTGTTGAATGAAGCTTATGTACAAACAACATCACCAGTGGGGAGATGGACAACATGGTAGGGCACGTACTGGAGAGTCACAAGATCACCTTCTACGGAGATGAACTACCACCTGAAGGATTAAGTCACAACAGGGCACTGCATATCACAGTACAGTTTGAGGACAAATTCATCACCAGAGTCTTAATAAATGGGGGTTCAAGCCTCAACATTTGTCCATTGACTACTCTAAAAAGGTTGGTTAAAGATTTTCATGAGATACGAGCAGGAAGTATTAACGTGAAGGCATTTGATGGATCTCAAAGGACCACGATTGGGGAGATTAACCTTTGTCTGCAGATGAGCCCAACTTGGTTCGATGTTGAGTTCCATGTATTAGACATATCTGCTACATACAATCTTCTATTGGGACGACCTTCGATACATGCATCTAGGGATATGGCTTCCACGCTACACTAGGCCGTGAAGTTCGAATGGAACCATCAGGAGGTAATCATTCACGGAGATGGAAGTAACCCTATTTACACCAGTCAAACTATCCCAGTTGTCAAGAATAGAAGAAGGCTGGATGGAGCAACTTATCACCGCATTGAGCATGTCAACGCAATTGATAAAGATAAGTGGTGGAGTAATAAAATAGACTGGCATGGTCTGGGTATGAACCCATTAAAGGGCTTGGGAAGAAGCTCCGGGGCATTACCAAACCGATACAATTGAAATGTCACGGCACAACTTTTGGGCTTGGATATCCATACACCTTGCAAGAATATAATGTTTGGTCACCACCATGGCGTTGTCCTTATTACCCTCTCAAGCAGCCAGTGCCACATCTGAGTCAGACTTTTCACCAGGCCGATACAATACGGGGATTTGCAGAGGAGGAAGCTTTGGCTGGGTTGAGGAACTTGTTTCTAGAAGACGAGAATATGGATTGCATTGAGATAGTTGAGGAGGAAGAGGACGAAGGCCTCACCATTCAGACCCTAGAGAAGGGAGCTGTTCTCAAGATTGGACTGCCATACAATCCCGGGCCCGTCGAGTTCCTGTGTAGCTTGACAATTAGCCTGACTTGTTTTAATAGCCATTCTAGGCATTTAAGATATTTTTAGTATTTTTGTTTTAAAGACACATTTTTTTGAAATAATTGCTCGAGTCATCGAGCCGCCCTTTTTTGGATGTTTTCAAAATTTAATGCATTGTTATTTAGTACTCATTATTATCTTTTACATTTTTCTTCTACAATATTATTATTACTTTTCCTGAGCTTTATACTCCGTACTGTTCAAATTGCATTTATTTACTGTTGAGTTTTTACTTGAACTACAAACATATCTACTTTTCTGTGTAGTTTAATGGTATTACCTATTGAGGTTTGGTTCGTCACTACCTGTCAGTCTATAGTTTGGACTTGTTACTTAATGAGCTGGTATACTCACGTTACTCCCCTCCACCTTGTGTATAAATCCAGGTATCTCGGGTTACGGTAGCGACTGCTGATCATTTTAGTTGTGGACTTTCCTTGGAGATAGCGAGGTAGCTGCCTCGCAATCACAGTCCCGCCTTCTCCTTCCTTATCTTCCTCTTAGTGTATTTGTTGGATATTCTCAAACTATGTTTGTCTTGATTATTTCGAATAGTTGTAGTATTTTGCTCATGACTTAGTGACACCCGAGGTCGGGCTTGTATTTTCCTCTTTGTTTTAACTTTGACTCTATATCTTTTATCGGGTTTCAGTTGGAAACATGGTTTTACTTAAGTTTTAAATGAAATATGGATTATTTGGAAATCAGGTGGCTAGTCTTGTTTCACGATAGGCACCATCACGACCGGGTTGATTTTTGGGTCGTGACACATACGGTCATTCCTATAACAATTCCATTGGTTTCATTCGCCGTTGGGTCTAGAACTACAAATGGCCTGATTCCTTTAAAACCAGGTTTATGTAGGCAGCTCAGCAACCAGGGTGCGGCCTATATTTTTCAAAACATTCCATTCGGTCAAAATCGGTCATCATTTCTCTACCCGATAACTCTTTCATCCTTTCCGGGTAAAGAGGGGCAGCTGTTGATACCCATTTTTTCCTCATATATTTTAAATACGCATATATATTTTAAATAGTGCACATGCATTTACAAACATGCACAAGTATTTCTACAGTTTTTCTATAATTTTTTAAAGCTTTATATCAAGTTATTTCTGCATTTTTATTATAAAAATAGTCAATAATTATCTCTCATATCATTTTCAAGACGATTTAATCATATAAATTTATCATTTAAGCTCATTTAGTGCTTAAATATTTTTCTTGTATTTTTTATAATTACATTTGCATTTTTAAGGCTAGAATTGAATATTTTGCAATAATAGCCCATATATATGCATACTTATATTATCTATACAGAAAATGAATTTTTTATATTTTTATAATATTAAATAATTATTTTAAATTATTTTCATGCACAAATGATTTTTTTTATTTTGTTAATTATTTTTATTGATTTAATTGGGTATTTAAAATCTAGCCTTCTTAATTAATTTTTGGACCTAGCCCAATTATACACCAACCCAAATACCCACTAACCCAGACCCATACCATTTAAAACCCGGCCCAGAACCCTTGAATCAGGACCGTTGATCTCCAAAATTAATGGTCCACAATCTCCCAACCCTTTTTAACATACCAAACGCCCCTAACCCTAATTTATTTCCACCAATCCACCATCTCTAGATCCCTTCTATCTCTCACCCCCTCTAACCCTAAGCACCGTCACCCATAATCCCCTCCAAATCCCCTTGATTCATGGGGTTTTCCTCCGATTTATTCCCTATCTGGCCTATCTCTACTGATTGTATGATTTTCATGTTACTTGAGGATAATCCCAAGAGATTCAAACCAGATTTGGTTCAAAGTCTCTCATTTCTCAATTAATCCGTCTATGTTTACTCTGATATCTGTAAGTACTGATATTTTCGTGTTTCTATGGTTTCAAATCTCTGGTTCAAACCAGATTTGAGTCACCTCTGTTTATTTTCATGAACCTAGCTATTTCTGGTTGAATCCATTTAGATCTCTTTGGATCTGACACGGTTTTGAGTTTGTTTGGTATTTTTCTCTTAAGATTTTCTGTTTTTACTATTATCGTTAACCGATTTTAATTTACCCTAAAAGCTAGGGTTTTGATTTCTAATGGATTTTCTACAAAAAAATGTTTAAACGTTTAAATTTTTTCAACCCTGTTTTTCTTCTTTACTTTTTTTGACTGATTTTTACTTGAGTTTCATCTCTATGTCTTTGATATGTCTTAGGGTTTCAATTATTCGACTATTTATACTATTTTTCCCATTTACCTCCAACTCTGTCAATTAAGTGTTAATTGATTTACTTAACTAAATTAGGGTTTGAATTTAGTACACATGTTTCCTTATTAAGTTCTTACTTGTTGTTACCTTATTTATGTACCCGTATTACTGGCTGATTTTGTGTTCTGACTCCTAAATGATTGTGGCATCAGTTACTTTATTTGACCTCATTCTTAGACACTGATTGATTTTATTTGAGATTTTCCTTAAATTAAGTGGTACTACTTTGATTTTGTCCTCTTAATTGATTCATGTTGATCGTAATTGATTGATTAACTAATTTTCATACCTTATTTGTGTGTAATTGATTTTATACCTTATTTGTTTAACTCTATTGTATGCTATAAAAATCATTCCCTTTTCCTCTTTAGAAAAACACTCGAACACGCCTATTCTCACTACAAAACTTAAGCTCTCTCTTGCTCCTGTTATGATTTCTGTACTAAGTGGCTATTATTTAGCCGGCTGAAAGCCAAGGCCAAATTGTTTTGGAACTTAACTATTACTGCATCTTTACTTTCTTTCTTCTCAACTGGTATGCCCTAATCTTTGCAATTCCTTTCTCCATTGTTTTATTAACCTATTTCAATTCCTAGCATGATTCTATTTGCTATGTGACTGCCTGATTCCACTTAGTAATGCTATTAAGCTAAGCCATCTTCAATAATATGAAACACTTTCTAATTCAGTTCCTGTTCTAAACTTTGTTAGAAACATGTGACTAATGTGTAGCTAATTCATGTTTCCTGTTTGTTTACTAATTGTTTCTGTGCTTATACCATGATTGTTTAATATTAGCATCTAGCTTAATCAAAAATGCAAACTTGTTCGAACTATATGCTGAACATTAATTCTGTTTGTTCCTTGGTGCAGTTCTGTTGCTATTCTCTATGTAATGGTTTCTAAACCTATTTCCCCTTACCCTCTATGTACTGATTTTCTGTGATGACCCAAAAGGTCATCTCTTATTTTAGAAGTCAAAAATGTATCCCTAGGTCTTAAACACCTCCTTTTGTTTCACCTCGATTTGCATGCATAGTCCTGACATGTTTCCAGAAAGCTTTTATGTGAAATTTAAGAAAATTAATTAATTTGGCCTTTAAAATTGATTAAAGTTGACTTTGGTCTACATTTGTGGTAAACGAATCTAGACCCATGATCTGACGGTCCCATAGAGTCCGTCGTAAAATATGGGACTCGGGCATATGCCCGAAATCAAATTCCAAGGTCCCTAGCCCGAGAAAAGAATTTTTTAAAGAAAACTATTTGCTGGAAAATATAAAAACTTTTTGAAATGAAATGATGTGTTTTCTTGATGGTATCCGGCCCGTATTTTGGTTTCGGAGCCCGGTACAGGTTTAAAATAATAATTAAATCAAATTTGTGGAATTTCGTTAGAATAGGAGTTGATTCGGTACAAATCAGACCTTTAGTTGAGAAAATGGAAATTTCAATGTTCTTAAGGAATTTCATGAATTTGAGGTTAAATTCGTAGTTGTTGATGTTATTTTGATGATTTGATCACACGAGCAAGTCCGTATGATGTTTTAAGACTTGAGTGCATGTTTGGTTTGGAGCCCCGAGGGCTTGAGTGAGTTTTGGATAGGCTACGGAGTGAATTTGGACTTAGAAGATTTTTGTTGCAGCTGGTGTTTTTATTGCAGGATCTGATCTCGCAATTGCGAGGTCAGGTCTCGCAATTGCGAACCTACCAGGACTGGGAATTGCGAGGACTACATCGTAATTGCGAGGAAGTCTAGCCAGCACTTGATCGCATTTGCGATCCCCCCTCGCAATTGCGAAGTCATCAGGGAAGGCCAGTTATCGCAATTGCGACTAATTGATCGCAATTACGAGGGGAGCAGACAATGCAACAGGTTCGCGAATGTAAAGCTCCTATTGCAATTGTGACATCTGCGTCCTGTTAAGTGGGATTTTGACGGGATTCTTCTTCGTTTTACAACTTTTTCAAACCCTAAACTCCCATAGGTGATTTTCTTGAAGAGAGTTCTTCCCCAAATCATAGGTAAACAATTTCTAACTTATGTTCTTCAATCTATAACATCTTTTTACATGATTTCACTTCAAAATCTAGGGTTTTCATGGGAAAATTGGGTGTTTTTGGGTAGAAATTAGGTTTTTAAAATTTTGGGGAATTGGACCTCAATTTGAGGTCCGATTTCAAAACTAATTACATATTTGAATTCATGAGTGAATGTGTAATCGGGTTGTGGTTTGAAATTCGGGTTTTGACTAAGCGGGCCCGAGGTCGTTTTTCACTTTTTGGGAAAAATAATGAGAAATCTATTTTCATGCATTAGAATTGGTTTATTTAGCACTTATTAATGTTATTAAGTAAATTTTGACTAGATACATGCAAATAGGAAGTGGAACCGAGAGGTAAAGCGATAATTGAGGCTTAATCTTGTCCGTAGAATCAAGGTAAGTGTTTGGCCTAACCTTAGCTTGAGGGAATAAGAGTTTTGGTCTTATTTGCTATGTGTTAATAGTGAGTATGACGTATAGGTGTGGTGACGAGTATCTATACGTTAGTGTCTAGCATGCCCGCGAGTCTTATATCATGAATTTTGTGACTCTACTATGTATCGTTCATGCTCAAATTGATGATTAACAATGTTGAACAAAGATTATGAAAGTTTCTTGGTAATTGACTATTGTTGAGTATTGACTCAAGTTGAGTTTTATTTTGTAAAGTAATTGTTGAAAACGAGATTGGTTATAGCTGAATACCTTACCGGGATGTTATTGTTGATATTATTGATTCCCTTACCAGGAAATATTATTTTCTATTGTTTGGGTGAGGAAGAGTGTAAAGCACGAAAGGTGATGTCGTACCGATATTGTGAGTGTTAATGCACGAAGGGTGATGTCATGCCATGATTTGAGAGTTAATGCACGAAGGGTGATGCCATGCCAATATTGTAAGGAGTAATGCACGAAGGGTGATGCCGTGCCATGATTATGAGAGGTAATGCACGAAGGGTGATACCGTGTTGTTTCTGTTGTTTCATATGGTGAAAATGAGAGTAAAAGCACGAAGGATGATGCCGTGCACGTATTACCGTTTCATTATTATTGTTGATTAGATATGATGTTCATTATGCTCCTTTATTGATGTTTCTTTATTGGCTTATTGTTAGAATCTGATATTCCCCGCAGCATGTACCCTTCCCACCTTATTCTGTTGATTCCTATTACTATGATTCTGTTTGTACATGATTTAACTGCACAGGTATATATGACTATCATGTCCTAGCCTCGTCACTACTTCGCCGAGGTTAGGCTCGACACTTACTCAATACATGTGGTTGGTTGTACTGATACTACACTGTGCACTCTTTTGTGTAGATTTCTGTACCGGATCCGGTGAGTAGTTGAGGTAGCTGCCTCCAGTCAAGGGAGACCAAGGTAGATCTGCTGGCATCTGCAGAGCCTAAAGTCCCCCTTCCCTGTTTTAGCTTTCTACTATCTCTATTCATTCCGAGAACAGTGTACATTTTTTCAGACCAGTTTTTGTAGTAATTCATAGATGTTCATGAATTTGTGACACCAGATTCGTGGGTAGACATGTATTGGTTTATTTGAATTTGTTATAACTCTTCCGCACTTTTCATCTATTTAACTGTAGCTATTGTTTATATCTGATTTGGGTTGATTGTTAATGGGTTAAAACCTTAATAGTTGGCTTGCTTGGATTTCACGAGTAGGCGTCATCACGACTACCGAGGGTGAAAAATCTGGGTCGTGGCATTTTCAAACTTCTATTCTTAGTTATTTAGGTTCCTACCACCCCAGTGTGAGCACTTCCTAGGGTCCTTGAGACTCCTCTGAACTCTGACACATTGGAGCTGATCTTCCAATCTTTTATGAATTCTGTGTTGAATGTGTGGTTCTAGTGTGAGCATTGACCGGGGTCCTTAAGGCTCTTTGGGAACTCTGACACACTGGAAACCTGGTTTAAGGTGTCGTGAATGGATCACTGCTATTGCTTCATAGCTGTTATGTTTGAAGGCCTGGTTCCCAGGATTATATTGGGCTGCTAAGGCTCCCTATAGTTTAATGGATACTGTTATGTAATTTATTCATTAAGGGCTGTAATAATGTAATAATCTCTATAATAAACAGATCTGGGGTTTATTAGTAAATGCTGGGGGGGGTCTATATCTTTTTTTAGAACTCGGGTAGAAATCATGCCTATAGTTTATTGGGTTGATTATGTGAATGTTACTACTTGTTTGGAGATCCTGCCTATAGTATGTTTTCTGATTGTTTGTGACTGCATTTTCACATTTTTGACATACTATAGACACTGCCTATAGGTCTTTTGTTAATTTTGCATTAGAAATCCATGCTCATCGGATCCATATATATTTCAAATCTCAACGTGCATTAGTGATCATATATATAAGATCTTATTTGTATGAATAAACTTTCCTGCTAATTTGCTTAAAATTCTGCCCACATGTGATTAATAGGTTTCATGCCTACATGAATAAAAGGAATAAGTTTCAAAACCTAGAAATCATGTCTATAAGACTCAAGCTAATAGATATCATGCCTGTAGGGTGAAATCAGTTTGTAAACATAGAGATCATCTTTATAGGAGTTTAAGTCAAGTCAACACTTAGAAATCATGTCTATAGGAGTTAAATTAATTCTGCAAATTAGAAAGCATGCCTATAGAATCTAAAGAGATAAAACTTGTCTTTACGAGTTAAAATCAGTAATTCGCTTAGAAATCATGTTAAAGGTCTATAATTAACAGTTGT
Organism: Nicotiana sylvestris; assembly: GCF_000393655.2. Lineage (NCBI taxonomy): Eukaryota > Viridiplantae > Streptophyta > Magnoliopsida > Solanales > Solanaceae > Nicotiana > Nicotiana sylvestris. The sequence continues at coordinate 80,916,407 of NC_091068.1, read as the reverse complement.
AGATACCATGCCTATAGGATTATATTAATCACTTACGCAAATCTGTAGGGTTATTAATGATTCTGGGGTCTAAAACTGTGATATCTTACTGCCTGAAAATGCCCAGATTCGAAACTTCATAAAATCAATAGGCAAACCAGTAGGTCACGATGCCCGCCTTAATAAAACTACTGTCTTACATTTTGTTTCTGTTCATCTAGATATCTTGCTTATAAGATCCTAAATTAATGAAATCTGCTGATTTAATTACGTGCATTTGTTGTCTACTTGTGGAGGCTAATATGATCTCTTACTTGCTCCTTACATGATAGTCCTATCTGAATTTTGTTTGTCCCCGAGCTTTTCTCATTTTAAGCAACATGGGTCAGTTTAGAACCACCCTAAATAGAGGTCTTAAATACCTCCAGGACCATAAGTAAGGGAAGGTAGTACACGCATAGGGTACGATATAGAATCAAATAATGTTCTTAGGTAACAACTTGAAGATAGTAAATGGGTAGTAAAGAAAATGATAGCCCATGCGCTAATGCTATGAGTAAAACCCCGACTTGAGGGAGTTTCAAAGCGTTGCATGGAATGATCCTATAGGCTAAGAAACTTAGGACCTCCCCATACTCCTGTGTAAAAAATAAGTTGAATATTGTATCTGTCCAAATTATTTTTTTCCTTTTTTAATACTAATTCGCTTAATTCAAGTTCGGCCGAAACCCACTATTGTGGACCTCGAGGGATGCCTAACACCTTCCCCTCAAGATAATTTCGAGCCCTTACCCGATCTTTGGTGATGTAAACTGGTTATATGAGTTAATTACTCTAGGTTCCCTAACGCACCTTAATCTGTTAGGTGGTGACTCTTTCAAATCCAATTCCCTACCCTCACAGAAAGGAGTTGTCCCAGAAAATGTCGAAGCCCACTTTTGTGAGAAAAAGGGGGAGCGACAACTGTATGGGTAAAAATTCGGTCTAGCATGACGAGTGAAAATGGACTAGTTGAGGTCGAGGTCGAGATTATGTACGGTCTATTGGAGAGGAGTTGCTCAAAGGGGAAGATTAGTGCTGAGGTCGGATACAGAGCAATGACTACAATTGCTAGAACGTTCCTATGACTATGAGTGGGAATATTCTGTTGAATATTCCCTCGTATTGTACTTTTCTAGGGTTTTCTAGGAATATCCCTTAAAAATAGGAAGAGAGAGATAACAAAAAGGGAGGGGGGAGGGATTCGAAACATCCGTAAAAGAACATCTTGTAAAAGAGTTGACTATCAAGAATAAAAAAAAAAAGCTTGTCTTGTCTTTTTTGTTTGATTCCATCATACAACATTCTTCTTTAGTACATAAGATTCGAGGGCACCTTATTCACTATCATTGCATGGTGTCACATGTTATCTCTGAAGAAGGAATACATCATCCAACATTTGGGTGACTTATTGCTTCTTATTACATTAAATACCATTTTACCATATTTATTGTATGCATTCATTCTCATATTTATGTATAACCATTGAGAATTAACTCGGCATTTTATTGATTAGAACACGGTTCACACCATCTAAATTGCTAAATTTCGGATCTAGGATTTATTACTTCTAACTTGGATTTACCCCTTATTCTTTCATTAAAATTGGTTTAACTAAAAAGGGCTTAACATTTTTTGGTCAAATAATTCCTAACCGCGCCAGAAATGTTTTACATTCAGTAGTCGAAAAAGTGTATAAAATTTATATAATTTTTGTATATAACATACAAAATGTATGTATATATATATATATAGCACACACACACACACAAACACTAACTATACAATATCATTTTTCCAAAGTTGAAGGCCCTAAAATTGTATAATTATATATATTATTTACATTTTATAAATTTATAGTAAAAGAGATCAGATTTTACATTTTATTTTTTGAAATATGAATTTTATAATAAACATGCATATATGAAAATGAATATTTTAATGACGACTTTGATAAATAAAAAAATAAAGTCTCTTTTAATATCTTTTGGAGTTGATTATTTTTATATTTCTTTACTTTAAAATAGACTTGAATTATTCAAAACATATGAAATTATTTTGTTATCTACTTAGTGGTAAAAGTTTGAGTTTATTAGATTGCGAGAATTTATAAAATACTATCTTAATTATCAATATATATGTTTCTTATAAAATATTATATCAGCCTTAATGAGTTGAATTAACAAGTATCTTCAATAGTGTGAGCTAGCATATAACCGATGAATGATCAAGATATAGAGGTTCCATACACAATTGTTACAAAAATTTTAGTATCAAATAAATTTAAGGCCTCTTATTGAGATTTGGCTTTAGGCTACAACATTCGTTGAGCCGCCTCTGAATACGAAGCACACCTCCTAGGGAGGTTTTCTTCCATTACTCAAGCAAAGTAAGGACTACCAGAAAACAAATAAGCCTATCACAACTAGAAAATTACATAGTCCATGACTGCTCTAAATATCGAGTCCAAGTGGTGCTCTAATATTGCAAATGTATGCAATGTTCCTGGCATGAAATAGAATCAACTAATTTCTCTGCTAGTCTTTGACTATTTCATTAAGTGCTTATTACCTTCTAAGCTCCGGGACTTGTAGACAGCACTAGCTTCAGCAATTACTAGCTTCTGCTTCGTCGATATCACTAGCTTCTTGTTCCTGGGTGCTGAGATTGCCAAACGACAGAGATCATGGGTGTGTTTGGTATAACGGAAAATATTTTCTTAGAAGACAAGTAGTAATCTTATTCATTTTTCAGTACTTGGTACGCAAATTAAGGAAAAAAACGTTTCAAGAGTATTCATAAAAACTTTAGATACAATAAACATGAAGCCATAAACATTCGAACCAACAACCTTTCGAATCCAAATATTTCAAAAACTTTCAAACCACTAAACTTTCAAAACCGCAAACTTTCGAACCCGTAAACTTTATAATTTCTAAACCCGTAAACTTCCAAATACATAAACCTCTGAACTCATAACTTTGAAACTTCTAAAATTTTGAACTTGTAAGCCGAAAGATGAAAAAACTAAAACTGAAAATATATATAAAAAAAAATATTTTTTCGGGGGGGGGGGGGGGGAGGTGGGTGTGCAGAAAAACGAAAAAACAGAAATTTAAAAATTAGCAAATTTTTTTTTTGTGCGGGGTGGGTGGTACAGAGTAACGAAAAAACAGAAATTTGATAATTACAAAAAAAAAGAATTTTTTTTTGGTGCGGCGGGGGGGGGGGGAGGGGTAGTAGGGTGGGTGTTGGCGAGGTGGGGAGGGGAGGTGGTGCATAAAAATTAAAGAAATAGAAATTTGAAATAAACAAAAAAAAAGGTTAAATTATTTTTTTTTTTTGCAGAGAGGGGTAGTAGGGTGGGTAGCGACGGAAAAAAAAATTGAAATTTGAAAGAAAAGCCTATTTGGAGAGAGGGGTGGGGTGGAGTTAGGTGGGTAGGTGTGGTGTGTGTGTTGGACCAAGTAAAGGTTAATTTTGAAGACTGACAAAGGAACTCAAACATGAACCAGGTCCATCCTAGTAGAGCACAAATACGGATAGACTTAAGCATGTGAGATGAGCGTGAGGAGATAAACCTAACTTGCCATAAGTAATATTTCCTGATCCTGATCGAAAAGGTTACATATTGGATAAAAGACCCCTTACTCAAAGAGAACACGGTTTAATAAAGGGAAGGAGTTAGAGGCTGAGATCAACTAGAACTCTTCTACCAAGGAAGAGTAGCATCAGAATTCTAGTCAATCTCTATTTACTAACTCTATAAATAGCAGTGTTGTTCTCTTTTACAGGTAACATACATAAGTATAAGTTAAACGTGAATTGAGAGCAAAATAACAAGGCAATTTTGCAAGCAATTCGTGTGTGATTTAAGTGTGCAAACCCTGAAGCTACTTAAACCAGATAGAAGAACCAGTTCCAAGTGTTTGTCTTTTATTCTAGTTCAATTGTAGTAGGTGGTTTCATATTGGACCTTTCAGCTTTATCTAGAAGCAATTGTATTAGGTACTCAGAGTTTTCAAGTTAGAGGTAACTTGAAGTTGTCGCAACAATTGAGACTGTGTGCTACAACGGGATTAGAGTTAGTCCAAGGTTTACAAAAGAGTTTTTTGTAAATGCAGTTTTTGGCTCAGTGATTTAGTGGAGAGTTTGGGAAAATCCTACTGGAAAGTAGGTCGTAGTTTTTTCACCTTTTGAGCCGGGTGTTTTCCACGTAAAATACTTGTGTTCTTTACTTTCCGCATTTACTATTTCTGCAATAGTAGGTTAAGGAACACTTTGAAGAACCAAGTCTTTGCATAATCAGTTTAAGCAAAATACTGGTCACCACACAAATCACCTCACCTCCCTCTTGTGTGGTATTGAAGTATAAAACAATAATTGGTACCAGAGCGGGTTATCCTTGAAGAGGCTAACACCTTAGGAACAAATCAAGATGAGTGCACCACCTGGGAGCTGGGAAGGACAATCCACTGTAAGGCCTCCACTCTTTAATGGCCAGTACTACTCCTGGTGGAAAAAAGGATGAGAGATCATATCATTGTAGTGGATTATGAGCTATGGGACATTGTCACTGATAGTCCCCTGGCTACTCTGAAGAAGAATGCCGACGGAGTAGATGTGCCAAAAACAAGAGCTGACTGCAATGCTGGGGACTTAAGGAAGTGGGAAAAGAATGTTAAAGCTAAGAAATGGCTTGTGTGTAGACTAGGTCCAGACGAGTATAGTAGAGTTCAAAGTTATACCACTGCCAAGGAAATTTGGGACACTTTGCAAGTGGCTCACGAAGAAACTTCTCAAGTGAAGAGATCAAGAGGAATACTGATGTATTCTCAGTATGAGAATTTCACCATGAAGGAAGGAGAAACTATCCAAGAGATGTATACAAGGTTAACAACACTAACAAATGAACTTATGTCTCTTTGAAGGATTATCCTTGAAGAAGACAAAGTTGAAATTTTTTGACAAGGGTTTTGCCAGTCACTTGGGAAAGCAAAATCATTGCTATTTAGGAATCAAAGAACATTGCCACTCTTAAGTTGGATGAGCTAATTAGAAATCTCACTACCTATGAATATAGAAGGCAAATCATGAAGATGGATGCACCCAAGAAGTAAAGGAGCCTGGTTCTCAGAATCACTGAAGGTGCAGATCTAAAGGAGGATGAAATGTCTACGATCACTAGGAATTTCAAAAAGTATCTAATGAGAGGAAAGGGTTCTTCAAGAGGTGCAACCTACAACAAACCAAGGGTTCCTGAAAAACAGACCAACGAGGGCTGCTACAAATATGGTAAGACTGATCACATCATCAAAACCTATCCTCAGTGGGAAATTGAATGGAAGTAGGAAAGGGCTTAACGAAGAAACAGGAAGAAGGAACAGGTTCACCCGAAGAAAAACAAAGGATCAACAAAGGCTATGGTTGCTGCCTGGGGAGAAAGCTCAAATGAGGATTCAGAATATGAAGATGGATACGAACAAGAACTTATGGCTATTGAAGAATCTGATGAGGAATCAGAGGTCAGTGTGATTCATCTCAAAGACAAGATTAAGTTTTTGTCTAAAGAAAGTCTATCTGAGTTACTCCTAGATTTTATTGTTGAATCTGAGGTAATAAACAATGAAAAGGAACAGTTTTCTAAGGAATATGTAATCTTGAAAGCTAAGTGCAAAAATCTAGAACTCAGGGCTAGTGAAAGTGATAGTAAAAATGCTGAGTTGAAGAACCATGTTCTTGAACTTGACTCAATTGTGCTAGAGCTTAGATCTGAAAATTTAAAACTGAAGTTAGGAATAGGTAAGAAGAAAGCTGATCACTCACATCTCACCTTAGAAGAAAATCTAGGAAAAATGAAAGATGAGTTGTACAAAAGAGATGAGCAGATAAGAGTCCTAAAAAAAGATCTAAGCAAGGTTAATCATGAGCTAGACAGAACTTGTAAATGGAACAAGTCTTCCGATGCACTTTCATGGCTACAAGAACACCATAGTACCAATAAGAGAGGACTTAACTACGGGACCCCTGCACCTAAGTGGGATCCTAAAAGCAAGTACATCACACTTCCTGAGAACAAAATCTGCACACACTATAGTAAGACTAGTCACTACAAAAGTAAATATACTATAAAAGAAAAAGGCTAGTCAAAAGAACAAAATATTTGTTTAATGAAAAATAGGCTGTGAGGATGGGCTAAAAAGAATTCAATTCACCCTTTTTCCTATTGAAAGGGACCCAAACTAGTTCGTGTTCCTAAGACTAACCCCTAATTCCTTTTGCAGGTCCAAGTGAAGGGGAGTATCCAAATATGGTACATGGATAGTGGCTGCTCAAAGCACATGACTGGAAGCAAGAACCAGTTCCTTTCACTTGAGAACCTCAAATGAGGTAATGTCTCCTTTGAAAATGGTAAGAAAGGTGAGACCATTGGGGTTGGAAAGGTAGGTAAGACAGACTCACACTCCATTGAGAATGTCTGCTTGATAAATGGCTTGAAATATAGCCTGATCAGTGTATCACAACTGTGTGACAGAGGTAACTTGGTAGCATTCACCTCTACCAAATGTTTTGTGATAAACCTTACCACTGACAAGATTGTTTTGCAGGTAAAAAGAGTAAACAATATATACATTGTAGATCTGTCCACTCTTTTAGAAAATGAACTCAGTTGCCTAAGTGTGTTGGACAATGATCCCCTCCTTTGGCACAAGAGAATTGGACATGCAAGTCTAAGTCAACTCAACAAATTAGTCTCCAAGGACCTGGTGACACGACTGCCTAACATCAAGTTTAAGGAAGACAAAGTTTGTGAGGCTTGTGTAAGGGGGAAATAGGTAAGATCCTCTTTTAAATGCAAGAAAGTGGTAAGCACGACCAGATAAATGGAATTGCTCCATATGGATCTATGTGGTCCAATGAGACCATTAAGCAGAGGTGGTAAAAAATATGTGATAATGCTTGTTAATGATTACTCTAGATTTACTTGGACATTATTTTTAACATCTAAATATGAAGCATTTGACATGTTTACTTCTTTTGCGAGAAAAACTCAAAAACAACTAGGTAATCAACTTGCATCAATTAGGTCAGATCATGGAACTAAATTTGAAAATTCTAAGTTTGTTGAGTTCTATGATGAGCATGGAGCAAAAGTTGTAAACACTGCATGTTACATCATTAATAGGTGCATGACTAGACCTCTTGTAGAGAAGACTCCCTATGAGTTATTTAAAAGGAGAAAACCAAATATATCCCATCTTAGGGCATTTGGATGTAAGTGCTTTGTGCACAACAATGGAAATGACTCCCTAGGTAAGTTTGATCCCAAAAGTGATGGGGGAGTATTCTTAGGATATTCTTCACATAGCAAAGCTTATAAAGTGTACAACAAAAGAACTATGTGTGCAGAAGAAAGTGTCCATGTGGTTTTTGATGAAACTAACATTCTTCTGAGAGACAGGAACATAAAGATGAAGCTATTGGGCTGGTAAAAAAATAAAATGAAATCTCAGCCCAAGCTGAATTTGCACCAGAAGAAGGAACATGTGATGGAACAGGTTCTTCCATCCAGGGCAACCTGACAGGGGGAACTGAACAAAGAAGAGTTGAATCTAACTCCTCAATGGAACCTGCCCATGAGCATGTTCCTCAACAACAAAACATGGGAGAAACATCAAGTAGAAACTAGTTGGTTGTAAAACCTTACAAGTCTCAAAGTTCTCATCCCATTAAGAACATAATTACTGATCCAACCTCTGTAATTAAAACTAGATCTTTAATAAAGAATCTTTGTGATTTTGATGCTTTCCTATCTCTTATTGAACCTAAAAATGTTTCTAAGGCTTTCCAGGATACAGACTGGGTAAATGCAATGCAAGATGAACTCAATCAGTTTGAAAGAAGTCAAGTTTGGCATCTAGTGCCAAGACCGAAGGACATATCAGTAATTGACACTAAATGGGTCTTCAGAAACAAACTTGATGAAGATGGAACTGTTACAAGGAACAAGGCAAGGTTGGTGGTTCAAGGTTATAGCCAAGAGGAGGCATAGACTATGATGAGACCTTTGCTCAATTGCAAGGTTGGAAGCAATAAGACTCCTTATAGCCTTTGCTGCATACATGGAATTTACTCTTCACCAGATGGACGTCAAGAGTGCCTTCCTCAATGGCTACTTGAAGGAAGAAGTGTTTGCCAAGCAATCTCCAGGGTTTGAAAGCAAGGAGTGTCCTGATCGTGTATACAGGATTGACAAGGCACTCTATGGACTCAAGCAGGCTCCAAGAGAATGGTATGAACGTGTCACGACCCTAACCCCGAATCCGGTTGTGATGACGCCTCTCGTGAAGACAAGGCCAGCCAATTAAACCCAATTCACTTTTTAAACAGTTTAACAATATAAAAGTAGTCTAAGTTTAACGATAATAGGTAGCGGAAATACAACCCGACACAGCCCTAACCGGGGTGTAACAAGTCACGAGCATCTACTAGGGCATAAATACAACTGAAAGTCTGAAGTGTACAAATACAGACTAATGAAATGAAGAGAGAGAAAAGCGGTGTTGCGAACGTTGGCAACTACTCTGCTAAACTCCGATGATTCTGCATCCGACCAGCCAATACCCGCTACCGGGTTCGGAAATACCTAAATCTGCACAAAAGGTGCAGGGAGTAAAGTGAGTACTCCAACTCAGTGAGTAATAATCATAACTAAAGTTTGAATGGTAAGAAATCATGTAAAGCATATCAAGGTGCCGTATAGAAGCAATTCAAAAACCAGTAAGAAAGCACTGAAGTTGTAAAAAATCTCTTAAAACATCTTAGCTCAGTTTAAACTTTTTTGAAAATGACTTTTTCAATAATTATGCAAATGAATGCAAACATTTAGTGCGTATAAGCACAAAAATCCGCCCCTCGGGCACAAATCACATAGTTTAACATGTAAATGACAAGTAAATATGAAAGATAAACAGATAAAGGTTCGCCCCTCGGGCACAATGTCAAGAACTCTGCCCCTCGGGAAATATCTCAGAACATTAACAGCCCCTCGGGCAATCACATAGAATGGTACCAGCCCCTAGGGCAATCACATAGAACAATACCAGCCCCTCGGGCTATCACATAGTACAATATCAGTCCTTCGGGCTATATCTCACATCATAATGGGTACCCGCGCTTACTAGGGGTGTAAAGACTCCGGGAGAGGCCCTTTACGGCCCGAGCGCAATATCAAGTCATCTCGTGGCATCAAATCTAGGCCCTCAGCCTCATATCAGTCAAGCCACCTCGCAGTGTATATATCTCAGGCCCTCGGCCTCATAAACAGTATCAACAAGCCACCTCGTAGAGTACATATCTCAGGCCCTCGGCCTCAAATTAGTATCAATGTTTCCTCACAACTAGGCCCTCGGCCTTACTAATTCAAAAATACTCACAAGCCCCTCGGGCATTAGTAAAACAGTATTTCTCAGCCCAAAACATCATTTAAAATACCATTTAACTCTCAAAACGGAGTAAAAAAGGATGAGTAGTAAAGAAGTGGAAAATAACATGACTGAGTTCAATTAATAAGTCAAAACAGTGAAGAAATAGTAATAAAAATCCCCGAAGGGTTCAAATAGTTGGCACGAAGCCCAAATATGACAATCAGCCCAAATCATGATGATTACATATAAGTTTCAGTCAAATGCGCGGTAAAATCATCAATCGGGACAGACCAAGTCACAATCCCCAATAGTACACGACCTCACGCTCATCATCAAGCGTGTGCCTCACCTCAATATCGCACTACGATGTGCAATCCGGGGTTTCAAACCCTCAGAACATCATTTACAACCATTACTCACCTCGAACCGGCTAAATCTCTAACTCGTGACGCCTTTGCCCCTCGAATCGGCCTCCACACGCATCGAATCTATCGAAAATCAGAACGAATACATCACAATATGCTAAGGAAACAAAGTCCAATAAAAAACAATCAACAAAGGGCACGATTCCCGAAATTACCAAAACCCGAGCCCCGGGCCCACGTCTCGGAATCGGGTAAAATTTACATTTTCAAAATCCTCATACCCTCACGAGTCTAACCATACCAAAATTATCCAATTCTGGTACCATTTGGTCCTTCAAATTATCATTTTATATTTTTTGAAGATTCCACAACTTTTCTTCCTAAATTCCATCCTAAATCACAAATTAAATGATGAATTCAATGATAGATTCATGTATTCTAGCCAAATCTGAGTTAGAATCACTTACCTCGATGAATTTCTTGAAAAACCTTCGAAAAATCACCAAAATCCGAGCTCTCTAGGTAAAAATATTAAATAAAACCCCAAACCTCGTATTTATAGAGTACCCCACAGATTTCCACCTCTGCGGACCGCACAAAAACGACCGCGGTCCGCATAAAAACGACTTCGGCCGCACAGGTTTTCATCTGCAGTGACAGGATTTAGTACTTTGGCCAGAACTTTCGCTAGAAATGTCCAAATTATGATATCTTTACCTTTCTAGAAACGAGACACGAAGGGCTACAACTTTCGCTTCTGAATCATCTCAAAATTGCTTGTAGATCAAACGATATAAGCTTCCGAAGTAGGATCAGTCAAACGTTCTCCACCGCGGCCGCATAGCATTTTGTGTGGTCCGCACAGCACCTACCACGGCCGCACTTCATTTTGTACGGACCGCACTGGTGGGTTCCGAGGCCTGCAACCCTTCTGGACCTACTACAGCTATGATTTTCGGCCAAAAACATCCCGGAACCTACCCGGAACCCCCCGGAACTTCAAACCAACTGTACGAACACATCCCATGACATCATTCAAACTTGTCCAAAACTTCAGAACGCTCACAACAACATCAAATCACCAATTTAACATAGGATTCAAGCCTAAGAACTCCAAGAACTCTTAAATTATGCTTTCGTTCACAAAGTATATCAAATCTCGTCTGAATGACCTGAAATTTTGCACACACATCCCAAATGACACAACGAAGCTACTGCAACTCTCGGAATTCCATTCCGACCCCTATATCAAAATCTCACCTATCAACCGGAAAGCGCCAAAATCTCAATTTCACCAATCCGAGTCTAAACCTTCCACGGACTTCCAAAATGCATTCCGATCACGCTCCTAATTCTAAATCACCTAACGGAGCTAACCAAATCATAAAAATTCCAATCCAAGATCATATACAAATAAGTCAAATATTGGTCAAACCTTTCAAGTTTCAAGCTTTAAACTAGGAACTGTTCTTCCAAGTTTATTCCGATTATCCTGAAAACCAAAACCAACGATTTACATAAGTCATATTACATCACACGAGGCAAGTCATGCCCGAGAACTGGCGAGCGAAATGCAAAAGCTCAAAACAACCGGTCGGGTCGTTACATCCTCCCCCACTTAAACATACGTTCGTCTTCGAACGTGCCCACAGTTGTTCCAAAAGCCAACCAATTGCTAAATAACATCACCATGCACATGATCCCACGTCACCCTATCTCACATAGGTTCGATAACACAATATAAATGAAAATTTCACAATTCATCCTAGTCCATAAACTATAGAACCACATTTCCACTTATAAAATCACCAACACGATCAGAATCTCACATTTATACCATAAATAAGTCCGAACAAGCTGTAACAAATCATATATGTTATCTCCGGTGCAATCACATGATATACCATATAACTCAACACTTGTAGTGATAACTTCTAACCACAGCAGCTGCACACAACATCCGCATACCGATAGAAAATCTCTTATCAACTAAAGTCTCATCCCAACACTTTCATATACTGCCAATGATCACTAAGACACGCGGTAATCCATAACCATTTCCTAGATCAACCATTCATGAAGCCAGTTCTTCCTTGGCAAATACCACAACAAATTTCTGAACCGAAGCTCGATACTATCCTTCCAACATGCTGAAATCGCATCCGTTCGTATTTATTAATGATCCCAACGATCTCCTCTAATCCAACACATTACTCTGGTGACATGACACATCAATACAGGCCTAAGCCATAACTTGCACAATCCATGCATCAATACACAACAGTCCGAACATACTCAAATCATGAAAATGACTCAAATGAAAGAGTTGTACCTCAAGTTCACCAGTACCACCACAAGACAAGGCTGAGAACCCGTCTCACATCACAGGAACAGAACACACGAATCTAACCCGCAAGGTCATACCTCCATATAACTTCGTTGCGATGTGCGATCCTATCCAACACTGCTCCACATGAACCACCTTAAGTCACATTGCTCGAAATTGACAACCACGCACAATTCGATGCCTGGAACCAAAACAAATCATCATACCCACGATGAAGCAAATAACATACACCACACTAACCCGAAAGGACATAACCGATATGCCATTCACCCAGCAACACCTAATCACTCTTCCCGCTCGACTTCCAGTATGAAACCCCAATAGAACCGTACCATATGTGCCCATAACCAAGAAATCATAACATCTCGCAACACAGAAAGGTAACTCATGGATCTCCCCTGATTACTAATAAGCTCAATAACAATCGAATCAACACATCCCTCAACAGTACAATTTGGAGCCAACCAAGCCGACTCAAATTAGAACACGCATCCACATTAGCCTGCCAATGAACTCCTTATCACGAAAATCCTGGAGCTGCTCTTCAACTCCTTTAACTCTGCTGGTGCCATACGATACAGTGCCCGACATCAAATCAATACCGAAATCAACAACCTTGCCCGACGACATGCCCGGCCACAAGAAACATATCCGAAAAGTCCCTCACCACCGGAATTAAATCAATGGTAAGAGCCTTTGCACTGACATCTATCACGAAAACCCCACTAAGAAAAACAATCCTTCCCAGCCGTCCACTGGGTCTTTGAAATATAAAACCACTCCACTAGGATATAATCCGTCGAACCTCGCCACTCAATCTGTGACATTTCCGGCATAGACAACAGTGTCGCCTTAGCGTAATAGTCCAGAATGACACCACACAGAGACAAACAATCTGAACCCAATATCACATCCAAAATCTAACATACCAAGCAACAAAAGATCTGCTCGGGTCTCCAAATCCCGATAGTCACTAAACAGTGCTGATACACATGACTCACAACTACCACATAGCCTGAATATGAGAACTTCCGGTCTCCAACTCCATAGGACCCATGAATCAACATATATGGTTCCAATTCCGCCGTCTGAATGCATACCACACCTCAAATACCCAATCATTCCACAAGAGATAATCTAGAATTCCTTTGTGCCACCAAGCAAACTCGAATATCAGTAGTTGTTCTAACAAGAAAATGACGCAATACTACCGAAGTATCATCAACTTAATCACATTTCCCTTTCTGAAACATATGCCCTTGTCAAATCACCCCAAATTAACAATACCATTTCCTTAATCATTTGAAGACCCTTTCTCTAATTATCTGAAGTTCGTTCCTCTAATTGTCTGAAACTGCCCGTCACCTAAGAGTTGTGACCTTCCTTTCAGAACCGAACCGCAACCTTACACACGTGATTCTCAATCCTTCACAACGTATCGCATAACCCGTACCATCCTAGGATAACCCTGAGAACTTCATACCCCTTCCGAATCGCAATCAACTATGCATTCCACTAGCCAAGAACTTCCCATTGATCCCATCTAGAATAGAACCTCTATTATCCCATGCTCCTCACGCCAATAGGAAAAATATACCTCTCTAACTATGGTGGAAACCATCTAGAACTCCCCGAAATCCTTTTGCACAATACTAACTCATCAGGACTGAATCCTTCTAACTCAACCGAGCTACGCATGTCAGTAAAACCCAAAATAATTATTGCAAAACACCTACAGAGACTCGTTACCTTGTAAACACCCAAGGAACTAATCATATCCTTACCATACCGATTAGCCTACTACCACGCTATCCTATCTATCCGAGTTTTCCTCTGATCTACCGTCAGCTTGACACTTCTTCTTGCTACAACGCCACAATTCCTCAACCCAAACTCACCATGCGAGACCCAAGAACAAACCACACCATCCAAGACTCATAAGCCGCTGAATACTCTCTCAAATATTCCCAAAAACACCACATTCAAAATACTTTACTCTGAGAAAACTTCATGCGAATCTAAATCCATTACCTTTACCTTCCTGATACTGATACATAGAATCCCATCACTAATATAGAAAATACCACAAGTCTTGACATCTTCCAATGAAAACTCAGTTTCTAACCACATATACAACCTTAAAATTCCCCATTTTACATGTAGAATCTTGAACATATTAGAACCATTCTCGAGAGTCATTCACTCTATTAAACTGCAATTATCCTGATGAAATGAACAGAGCCACCCGTTCCTCAATAGCACTCCGACACCGCTGAGTGTAACCTCATCCTAGAACAACCAAGCCACTTCCTGCTCTATGCACCGAGCATCCATTACCAACAACTTAAGACATTCCGTGATTCTCATACCCTATGAAGCATAATATAACCTCTGTCAAAATTTTCCTTTACTCGAGCCATCCTCGGTCTCAATTTCCGCAAGCCATAACTGATTCACCAGCATGCCTCAAACTGGAACCAACATAGCACCTAACCATGCAATTGCCTAATTAATAGCAGACTCCCCCACTTGGCTCGAAGCCATAGATCAACACACACTCAATAACTCATAACGATTATACTCTATTGATGCCATGATACCATAGTGAGATTAATCTCAAATCTTTTATAAGCTTGTGAAAACACAGATCATCTAAAATTTTAACTCTTCTGCAAATCTCGCATTCCACTCTCGCAACAGTTACACCCACTCTCTAAGCGACCCAATTTAAATTGCAACACATATCCTTCACTCGCAAATGAGATCTTCTAACAGACACATAAGGATCGCACAACCTCAGAACATTTCGCAGGAGACAACCCACCTGCTTTGCCTCTAACTAACATTTCTGTATACCTTCCATTGTCATAAGCTGTACGCAGTCACTTAGTCTTCCTGAGTCTGAACTCATACCACAACATGAAATTTACTTCACTCACAACTAGGAAACATGAAAAGACTCTTTTCACACCCATAACTCGGGGCTATACCTCAAATCAAGATGAAAATCAAGCACCTAATAGTGCTTCTATCCTCCAGCAGACCCTCCTTGTTGCTTCCAATTCATAAGAATACATCTCGCAGTCACAACATACTCATCACATAGCCATACAGCCGTCACTTCCACTAATAAGGACACTACCGAACATATCAGTTCAAAGACACTTGCTCACACAATCAGCACCTTAGTGCTCAAGCTATAGGCAAAGATCCGGCCTCAAGTCCTCCCGACTGGCCTAGCATCAACTCACAGAGATCACGTCTCGCCCCTCGATCGGGGAATCACAAGCTATCGCTATACATCTGATATTGAGAGCTCATGCGCGCACACGCTCATGGAAAGAATTCAAAGAGTTACATTTTAAGCTGAATCAAAGGACGCATGATAAGAATTCAAGAATGTGAAGTTTTCCTAAAGGTTATGCAACCTCTCGAGGATAAATACAGACGTCTCCGTACCGATCCGCGAGACTCTACTAAACCTGCTCATGACTCATGAGACCTATGTAACCTAGGCTCTGATACCAACTTGTCACGACCCTAACCCCAAACTCGGTCGTGATGGCTCCTCTCGTGAAGACAAGGTCAGCCAATTAAACCCAATTCACTTTTTAAAATAGTTTAACAATATAAAAGCAGTCTAAGCATGATTTAACGATAGTAGGTAGTGGAAATACAACCCGACACAGCCCTAACCGGGGTGTCACAAGTCACGAACATCTACTAGGGCATAAATACAACTGAAAGTCTGAAGTGTACAAATATAGACTAATGAAATGAAGAGAGAGAGAAAAACGGTGCTACGAACATCGGCCACTACTGTGCTAAACTCCGATGATTCTGCATCCGACCAGCCAATACCCACTATCGGGTTTAGAAATACCTGAATCTGCACACAAGGTGCAGGGAGTAAAGTGAGTACTCTTACTCAGTGAGTAATAATCATAACTAAAGTCTGAATGGTAAGAAATCACGTAAAGCATATCAAGGTGCCATATAGAAGCAGTTCAAAAACAAGTAAGAAAGCACTGAAGCTGTAAACAATCTCTTAAAACATCTTAGCTCAGTTTAAACTTCTTTGAAAATGATTTATTCAATAATTACGCAAATGAATGCAAACATTTAGTGCAGATAAGCATAAAAATCCGCCTCTCGGGCACAAATCCCATAGTTTAACAGGTAAATGACAAGTAAATATGAAAGATAAACACATAAAGGTTCGCCCCTCGGACACAATGTCAACAACTCCGCCCCTCGGGCAATATCTCAGAACATTAACAGCCCCTCGGGCAATCACATAGAACGGTACCAGCCCCTCAGGCAATCACATAGAACAATACCAACCCCTTGGGCTATTATAGTACAATATCAGCACCTCGGGCTATATCTCACATCACAATGTGTACCCACACTCACTGGGGGTGTACAGACTCTAGGAGGGGCCCCTTATGACCCAAGCGCAATATCAAGCCATCTCGTGGCATAAAATCTAGGCCTTCGGCCTCATATCAGTCAAGCCACCTCGTGGCGTATATATCTCAGGCCCTCGGCCTCATCAACAATATCAACAAGCCACCTCGTGACGTATATATCTCAGACCCTCGGCCTCATAAATAATATCAACAAGCAACCTCATGGCGTACATATCTCAGGCCCTCGGCCTCAAATTAGTATCAATGTTTCCTCACAACTAGGCCCTCGGCCTTACTCAGTCAAAAATACCCACAAGCCCCTCGGCCATTAGTAAAACAATATTTCTCAGCCCAAAACATCATTTAAAATATCATTGAAGTTTCAAAACAGAGTAAAAATGGATGAGTAGTAAAATAGTGAAAAATAACATGACTAAGTTCAATTAATAAGTCAAAACAATGAGAAAAGATTAATAAAAATCCCCAAAGGGTTCAAATAGTTGGCAATCAGCCCAAATATGGCAATCAACCCAAATCATTATGATAACATATAAGTTTCAGTCAAATGCGCGGTAAAATCATCAATCGGGACGGACCAAGTCACAATCCCCAATAGTACACGACCCCACGCTCGTCATCAAGCGTGATCCTCACCTCAATATAGTACTACGATATGCAATTCGGAGTTTCAAACCCTCAGAACATCATTTACAACCATTACTCACCTCGAACCGGCTAAATCTCTAACTCATGACGCCTTTGCCTCTCGAATCGGCCTCCACGTGCGTCAAATCTATCCAAAATCAGAACGAATATGTCACAATATGCTAAGGGAACAAATCCCAAGCAAAAACAATCAACAAAGAGCACGATTCCCGAAATTACCAAAACCCGAGCCTCGTGCCCACATCTCGGAATCGGGTAAAATTTACATTTTCAGAATCCTCATACCCTCACGAGTCTAACCATACCAAAATTACCTAATTCCGGTACCATTTGGTCCTTCAAATCATCATTTTATATTTTTGGAAGATTCCGCAACCTTTCTTCCCAAATTTCATCCCAAATCACGAATTAAATGATGAATTCAATGATAAATTCATGTATTCTAGCCAAATTTAAGTTAGAATCACTTACCTCGATGAATTTCTTGAAAAACCTTCAAAAAATCACCAAAGCCCGAGCTCTCTAGGTCAAAATATTAAATAAAACCCAAAACCTCATATTTATAGAGTACCCTACAGATTTCCACCTCTGCGGACTACACAAAAACGGCTGCGGTCCGCACAAAACCAGTGCGGTCCACACAAAAATGATTGCGGCCGCACAAGTTTTAATCTGCAGTGACAAGCTTTAGTATTTTAGCCATAACTTTCCCTAAACATGTCCAATTTGAGATTTCTTTAACTTTTTGGAAACTAGATATGAAGGGCTACAACTTTCAATATTGAATCATCTCAAAATTCCTTGTAGATCAAAAGATATGTGCTTTCGAAGTAGGACCAGTGAAACATTCCCTTCCACGGCCGCACAACATTTTGTGTGGTCCGCACAGCACCTACCGCAGCCACACTTCTTTTTGTGCGGACCGCTGGTGGGTTTCGAGGCCTGCAACCCTTCTGGACCTGCTACAGCTATGATTTTCTACGTAAAACATCCCGGAACCTACCCGGAACCCCCCGAAACATCAAACCAACTGTACTAACACATTCCATGACATCGTTCAAACTTGTTCAAAACTTCGGAAAGCTCACAACAACATCAAATCACCATTTAACATAGGATTCAAGCCTAAGAACTCCAAGAACTCTTAAATTATGCTTTCGATCAAAAAGTCTATCAAATCTCATCCGAATGACCTGAAATTTTGCACACACATCCCAAATGACACAACGAAGCTACTGCAACTCTCGAAATTCCATTCCAACCCCTATATCAAAATCTCACCTATCAACCGAAAAGCACCAAAATCTTAATTTCACCAATCCAAGCCTAAACCTTTCGTGGACTTCCAAAATGCATTCTGATCATGCTCCTAAGTCCCAAATCACCTAACGGAGCTAACCAAATAATAAAAATTCCAATCCGAGATCATATACAAACTAGTCAAATATTGGTCAAACCTTCCAAGTTTCAAGCTTTAAACTGGGAACTGTTCTTCCAAGTTTATTTCGATTATCCTGAAAACCAAAACCAATAATTTACATAAGTCATATTACATCACACGGGGCAAGTCATGCCTGAGAACTGGTGAGCGATATGCAAAAGCTCAAAACTACAGGTCGGGTCGTTACAGAATGACTATCAAAATATTTTCTTGAACATGGCCACGAGAGAGGTAAAATTGATAACACTTTATTCTTGAGGGAAAAAGGTAAAGATATTCTAGTAGTACAAATATATGTTGATGACATAATTTTTTGGGCAACCACTGAAAACCTAAGTAAGGATTTTACTAAACTAATAGGGAGTGAGTTTGAAATGAGTATGATGGGTGAGCTTAATTTCTTTTTAGGCTTACAAATTAAATAAAACTCAGATGGAACCATGACCCATAAGCAGAAATATGTAAAAGAGTTGCTCAAAAAGTTTAAAATGGACGAATCAAAGGAAATAGATACTCCTATTGCAACAGCTACAAAATTGGACATATATAAACTTTGTTCATCTGTTGATCAGAAGTTGTATAGGGGTATGATTGGTTCAATTTTGTATCTTACTGCTAGCAGACCTGACATTATTTTCAGTGTAGGGCTTTGTGCTCGATTTCAAGCAAATCCAAAGGAATCCCACTTGACCGCTGTCAAGAGAATATTGAGATACTTGAAAGGCACTACTGACCTTTGCCTTTGATATCCAAAAGGTAGTAACTTTAACCTAGTGGGATATGCTGACGCTGACTATGCAGGTTTCCTCGTGGATAGGAAGAGCACTTTAAGTATGGCATACTTTATTGGTTCATGTATTGTGTCATGGGCTACTAAAAAGTAAAATTCAGTGGCCTTATCTACTGCTGAAACTAAGTATGATGCTGCTGCTTCTTGTTGTGCTTAATTGCTAAGGATCAAACAACAGTTAATGAATTTTGGTATTGATGTTGGTTGCATCCCTATTTTTTGTGATAACACTAGTGCTATTAGTATGACAAAGAACCCGATTCATCAGAAGAGAACTAAACACATAGATGTTAGATACCATTGTTTAAGGGACAACTATGAGAAAGGACTGATCACTATAGAATTTTGTGCTGCTGATAAGCAGATTGCTGACATCTTTACAAAAGCACTGAGTAGAGAAAGCTTTGAAATGAACATGTTAGAAATAAGGATGATTAAGATAACCTAATGGAACCAGTTCAGAATGCACAATGAAAAAAACAACGAAAAAAAATTGTTTTTGGTTAGGAAATCTGCAACTTGTGTACATATGTAGATTAATCTTTGCTCAGTCTCATACTGTAAACAGTATACTACTGTACCATGTGTTAATATGACTCACTGATCTCTAATAATATTTTTTTCTATTTTGGCAAATTGAGGCATGATCAAGAGGATTCTTAGTGAAGAACCTAGTTCATCAGTA